>NW_020455832.1:3806850-3814242 GCF_003342845.1 Nothoprocta perdicaria | reverse complement strand
GTTACGGGGCGCGCGGGGCCGTTGAGCGGCGGCCGTTACGGGGCGCGCGGGGCCCTCAGCCGCGCACGGCGGCGCGTGGGGAAGCCCCGCGGCGGCGGCGCTGCCAGGCAGGGCTCTGCTGCCCGCGGCGCTCCGCGTGGACGCGCTTCGGGGCTCGCGCCGGGATAACGGACAGTAACGAAAGCCGCGGAGCCGCGGAGCCAGACAGAACCGTTGGGATGCGCAGCTGCAGCCTCCCCTACGGAAGAGCCCGCTGAAAGCGAAAGCAAACTTGCAGCTTCCTTAAAAACCCATCAGCTTAATTAAAAACGTCGCCGTTGACAGGGAGTGTGCAGCAGGCCGGGTCCTAGGGATATGCCGAGTCCGAATGCAGCCCAGTTCGTGGCCTGCTGCTTGCCGGCTCCCGAGTCAGGAGAGCGAAGGCCCAGCAGGGTCTCCGGCCATAGACCACACGTGCAGGCGACCACCGCTCCTCGGCATCGCCGCGCGGCTGCCTGCTTTAAATTGGGCACTGAAAGTCTGCCTGGAAGCAAATGTATCAATAAAGATTGATATATTTTAATTTCTGTTAAAATTTTTGCCCGTATTCTCACTTGCCATGGCTGGGAGCAGCCTCACGGGGCTTGCAGTGGTACTGGCTACACTGGGAAGCCTGTCTGGAATTCCTGGAAATACTCATTTGCCTGTGGGGCCTCCGTGTGGGCAGGCAGTCCCGCTGACACAGAGCTCAGCATGGTGCTTGTGGGCTGCTCCTTCCGTTTCCCGYCTGCCAAATCCACTGTCTTTCGTGCAATCTGAACAGCAAAGTGTCCCCTGCCCAATGTCATCAGTCCTAAAGCACAGAGCTGGACTGGGCTGCACAGATGGGACRTGTCTGCGCTGGGCAGGACACCCGGGCATCCCTCCTTGAGTGCCCAAAGTCCATCAGCTGCCACTCTTACCCTCATGTTGTAAATGACCCTTTCCATCTTCCTGTTGCTTCTCTTGCTGAATGAGACAAACATGCTGGCAGAAGAAGGGATTTTCCCTTCTCTTGCAATGGAAAACTGAAGTAATCAGATTCCTGTGGATATCACTACAGAACAGCTTTGGGCTCCCTGTTACTCACTTTCCCCGCTTGTTTATCCACTTTCACTATAAACACTCAGTTTACTCACATATAGGCCAGTAAAATGTTACATGATATAACTGCAGTAAATTTTATCTTTGTGAGCCGTAAGAGGATACAGTGAGTTATATGGCATGGTTTACAAAGACAAGGTTTGTAAACGCAAGTGTTTAACCTTGCTGCTTCTGCAAGATGCTGCCTAATTCTTTTCCTTAAATGCTACGTTCAGCCTTCCATAGGAAGGTTGAACCAAGTTCAACCTTCCATAAAGCCTAGGAGTGAAGGTGTCTCCAGGACTTCTGCAGAAGCTTTACACATATAACTTGAAATCTTAAACAGAAACTAAAGCTGTAGATTTATTTTCTAGGCTTCTGATCAAGAAAGTCTTATCCCTGCTGTAGGCAATGAAAGAGTTCAAAAATATGCAAGATCTTGCTAGTCTGGAGAATGTGAATAGAATGTGAATACTTACACTAGGAATTTCAGTTTGTGTGCCTTTTTAAGTGTCTCCAATCACATTATCTTAGTTGCTGTAAAATATGTATTTGGTATATAATTACAAGTCCACAGTGCATTAATGATACACAAAAAATGAATATTAGTATGTGTCAGTTAATCCATAGTTTTGTTGCTTATTTTACTACATTTGTAGTCCAGCAGAACTAACCRGACAATGTAACTACGTGATCTTCATGACTGTGGAGTCATGCTATGTAAATATTAGTTCTATTCACATGCTCTGGATGCACCTATATATATAAATTGCAGCTAGTCCWCCATTTTAGGACCTCATTGTGCTTCATAGAAACCTGGATCTTCATAGATGTCCTTTCTGTCCTCTGGGAAGAAGAGAGAAATTCTTGAGTTTATCTCTTCCTGGGTGATAGATTTGGACACAACCTCTTTTAGCCCATGGTATCTTAATTTGTTAGGACATTCTGTCCTGTCCTGTCCTGTCCTGTCCTGTCCTATCCTATCCTATCCTATCCTATCCTATCCTATCCTATCCTATCCTATCCTATCCTATCCTATCCTACAATAATACCAGTACCATCTTAGGTAGTTAACGGCAACAGTGTCTTACAAAGGTCTAATGGTATACCATTACAGACACCATCTCACGAGCTTTTCTCAATTCTGGAAATTCCAAATCATGATCTGGAAACTTCTGCAATGAGGTTCTTCATCCTTATCCATATCATACAGTCATTTCTCAAAGCAGGCCACCTAAAAATAAGTTCTGAGTGAAAAGAGCAGAGTCTGGAGAAACTCTGCCTGCCTGTACATGTTCTAGCAGGTGACTGCTAATAACTGAAAGAAAATGCAGGCTGAACAGTGCAAATCAGTACTGCTTAGATAACTGCTTAATGGGCTAACATCATCAGGACAGTTTCCTGCTGTACTAATACAATCCAACTAGGATTTTTTTTTGTATTGGGAGAACAAACTGAGACTGCTGCCCCACAGATGCTAAGGGAACTCTCATTCTTCACTTGGTTTCCACTTGATCTTGCAATTCACAAGGGGTCACTGTTCAGCACAGTCTCATTTCAGAAACTTTAGGCAGATGAAGAGCTTTCCCAGCTCCTGGTTCTTCAAACAGATATCAACCATGATATAATGATATATATGAATAAGCAAGCCACATGTTATAATACAGAGCCATCTCAAAAAACAATTCATTAGATTCCATCTTTAATAGATATTTTGATTAGTGCTACTTGCAAGACACCTTTCCTGACATGGATTATAATGTCAGTAATCATAATGAATTCCAAGCCTATTATGTGATCTTCTGCTACTTCTTCTGTTTTGTTTGTTTGTTTGTTTTGGGTTTTTTTTTTGACAAATTCCTCATTCTTTCCTTTTATATAATTCGATGGTTTCATTTTGGAACATCTGCTCTGCATCCTTCTCAGAAAGGTGATCTAATAATAGCTGTGTTTTCCAAGTGAAGTATTGCTTCTATTAGGCATGCAGTGCCAAACTCATACTTTGGTGGTTTACCAGTTCTAAAAAAAAAGTGGTTTTGCACATTTGAGATTTATTTCTAGTGTTAATGTCCCTCCATTTTTTGCTTTAGAAGTGAAATTTCTTTACACTTTTGTTTCTTTTCTTGCTTAAAAAAAATCAGTAGCCTTTTATGGCCATTTTTCACTGTGCAAGCATTTAACTGGACACCTCTTCATGTCTGCTCAGCTGCCAATGGATCATCTGCAAAGTGGCTGTCTGCCAGTTTATCCTAACAATCTTCTTGGAGTCCAGCTATGGAGATGCAGGAGCCTCTCTTTATTTGCAGATCCACATCAGTATCTCTGTGGACTTAAATACACATTGGAAAGGTTATCTTTTACAGCGCAATAACTTTTTGCCTATGTTTTATAATTTTCTTACAAGACATTGTAAAACTTGCGTCATTTTTTCTCACAGATTGTGTCAGTGTGAAGAGCTCTTATGATATACATCAGTTTAAGGAAACTGAGAACATAAAATGGGTGAAGTTATCAGCTTGGGGCCAGATCCATTAAAAGATTTCTACAAGYTTAGAGCTACTGCAAGTTAGAGCTTTCCAACTGCCTGTTTCCCAGAAAGAAATTCAGAGCTCCATTAGCTGCSTTAAGACACCTGCATATGGAAGAGGGAATCACTAGGAACCAGGACACCAGTGTAAAATGCTGTGTACAACAGAAGACCTGTAGTAATTCTCAGAGCTGGGATGGTTATTTTCTGTCTGCAGTTGAAAACTGTCTCATTAGGATAAGAGAAAAGATGCGATCTACAACTTTTGTCCGTGAGTACCAGCAGGAGAGGAAAGAGTCATGGCCTGTAAGAATGGCGAGAAGTGCCTCTCTGTTACATATTAGCTAATGGGCGAGATGCTTTTCCAGGAAATGTCCCATTTATGTTTAATTTTTCTCATCAGCCAGAGGGCATTTCAGACCACTTAACAACATGAAGAATTGCGGGGTATTTTTGAAGTTTAACAGTGGGACTTTTGTTGCTTGCTCATTTCGATCTCTTAACCTTGTTTCAAAGTTTCTCTCTCTCTTTTTTTTTTTTTTCCTTCTGTTCATGGTTCTCTGTTTTGTAAACTTTACTGAGAGCAAATACCATAAAAAGTGTGTAATTAACTTATATGCTTTGTGTATGAGCTTACATGCCCCTAGGCAGGAGAGCAGTACTCAGTGCTGTAGTGATAAGTACAGCAGATTTAGAGAAAACAGCTAAGAGGAGGAGGAGGATGAAGGCTAACAGATTCCTCCTCTCAAGGCCTTTTGTACATCCCACCACTTTGCTAATTGATTAAAAAAAACAACAAGAACAAAAACAAAACAAAACTAGTCACATGTATGGTAAACTTACAATTCTGGCCTCTTGAAGTCTATTTTCTACCTCCTTTACCACATGAGAGCTGTTAATACCTTTCTATTGAGATGCTTGCTTATGGAAAGTGGAAGACTGAAGTCTGCATCTGAAGACGCTTCAGTAAAAAAGACTGAACATGAGTGTCCCAGGGTGTGCACCAGTCCCTCTGCTGCTGCACGGAAAGAGGATTGTTTAAATGGGAAAAAGAAAGGTGACTGCCGTGCTCCTGCGAGGAGCTGATGCTTTCCCTGTGTGCCAGGCTCGCTCCAAGCTCCGTCTGCGCTGGCTCCTGTTCAGGGCCTGCGGGAATGAAGCGGTGCTGGACGCTGCAGCGGGGCAGGTCGGCTCTGCTGCGACTCTGCAGGTGTTTCGGGCTGCCGAGGTGGCCACAGGTGCGTGGGCTGGGCCAGGGTGAGGCGACCGCGGCGCTCTGAGGACGCACGATTCATTTTCAACCTGTATGCCTGACTGTGCCCATTGTCCCGGTCCCAGGAAGGTTCATACTGACGACTGTCCTCGACGTAAATGTTAATATACTAAGGTTAATATTTTCTTGAAACTCTGACATGCTGGATTTGAGAGGGCTTTGGCATCACTGGCTCATTTCATGCAACTGTAGAGAAGAACTTAATATAATTCCTGTCTTAATGAAAACTCTGTTTTAAAGCTGGCTGTGTTTATGATTACAGTTGGATTCAATGATCTTGAAGGACTTTTCCAAMCAAAATAATTCTGTTATCAATGTTTGTTTCTCCTTTTCCCCATTGCTGCAGAACTTCACATTTTCTGTGGTATCCCCACGAATCACAGAATCAGAATCCTTAAGGTTGAAAGGGACCCTGAGAGACCATTTAGTYCAACCCCCTGCACATGCAGGGTCACCTAGAGCACGTGGCACAGGGCTGCACCAAGTGGGTTTCAAAGATCTCCAGAGAAGGAGACTCCACAACCTCTCTGGGCAACCTGTTCCAGGGCTCTGTCACCCTCACTGTCACAAAATTTTTCCTTCAGTTCCTGTGGAACTTTTGGTGCTTCTTTTTGTGGCTTTTTCCTCTAGTTCTATTAGTAGCCATCACTGAAAAGAGGTTGGCCCCATCCTCCTCACTCCCTCCCTTGAGGTATTTACAGACAGTTGATGAGATCCCCCCTCGCCTTCTCTTCTTCCCTTATCTGCCCTAAGATACTAACTGTGACAACATTGTCACAATGTTTTCTCCTCACTCAGCGTCTAGAGCAGTTAGGTCTCTTCTGACCTTCGTGAAGATGAGCAAGCTCTTTTTCTTTCTCATTTTGCAAACAGAAGGTGAAGAGGTCAAGGTGCTGGGAAAAGCTGGTGCGAAGGAATGGGCAAACAGTTTTGAACCAACCTTGACGAAAGGTTTCTACACCAGRCAGGCTGTGCGCAGTACCTGGGAAAGGTGTGTCCTGATGAGTACGTGTGACTCAATTACTCACAGCCTGGCAAGTCGGGAAGTCCCAGGGATGCAGGAACAGCCCCTGCTCTGGTGTCTCTCCATTTTGATAGCTGGAGCTACTTCCAGAGTTGCTGTTTTTCCGGCTACAACCCTCCATTTTGTAAACTTGTCTTTACTAAGGGAMGCAGGGTTGTAAGTACCCAGATAATAACTCTTATTTGGTGCTGCTTCGCTCTGTAAAAAACGTTTTTAATAAATTATAATGGGTTGCAATGCTATCCCACTGGTGAGATTAGCATCTTTTCTAATTCAATTTACAAGCCAAACCTTAACAGATCTCTCCTAAATTCTAGTAAGTTGTTTAAAGGATCAACGGGACACAATCCACAGTTTCTTATATGGCAGCTTGTGAGAAACACAGCTGAGTAAGTGTGAGAGAGAAAAAGTATCTAGAGTCAAGACTGCCTGAGGAAACTAATTTCCTTTGCCCTCCGGGGTCTGTTCAGCTCATCTTTTTAGAGGTGGACTCCATCTCTCTCTAGGTTTTCTATAAAGCTATGCTTTTAAGGTACTTATTTTTGAGGGAAGATCTGCACTCAGTAAGTGAGCATAAAAGGTCCTTTACTGCCAGACCTGCATCTTTTATGTGGCTTTAATCTTTTAAAAGAAGTCTCACAGATTATCATTATAATCTCACAGATTAAATTTAATGATAGTCATACACCAAAGCTGACAAACTCTGAAACCATCTCTTGAATATTTGTTTTCAAGCTTGCAAGAATTAAAGTTCCCAACATATCTGAGATTTTAGAGGCTAAGAACTTCCCTCTATTTCTGTATGTTTTGTGCCTTATGGCAATGACTATGTTACTGTTTTGACTGACATTACAGACTATGATACATTATTTGCACTCTGACCGTTTGGAATAAATTATGCTATTTATAGCCTGACATTTTATTTGAGTGTTTCATTTTTTTTTCCATTACATTTAGGGAAAAAAAAGTGAATATCCTCTTTCACACGCAGCAGTATGAGGCCACAAATGCAATAGGGAAGATTCTGGGCAGTGCTTGTTTTACGCAATATCTGGTTAAATTCATAGTCACTCATCTAATTTTGGAAAGATCTTGTGGGATATTAGCTACACATCAGTATCTACAGCAAAACTACAATTGCAAAATTTCACTACTGAAAATATAGATACAAAAGCTCATAAAAATCCTCAAAGGAGGAGCAATTTGATGGCAGAAAAACAGTCTTAGGCTGTCCAGAATTTCCACTTCACAGAGGAAGTTTGGAGAAAAATGCATATAACCTTAGACCTTTAGATGAGAAGTAAAAAGGGTCTGAAAAAAAGCCTAAAGAAGTTTAGAAAGGCTGTTTTGTTTCATTCTTTTCTTTTCTTTTTCTTTTCTTTTCTTTTCTTTTCTTTTCTTTTCTTTTCTTTTCTTTTCTTTTCTTTTCTTTTCTTTTCTTTTCTTTTCTTTTCTTTTCTTTTCTTT
>NW_020455832.1:3792992-3806785 GCF_003342845.1 Nothoprocta perdicaria | reverse complement strand
TTTTCTTTTTCTTTTTTTTAATTCTATAGCCTGATTTAAAAAACTGAGAACTTGTGGAAAATTAAAAGAAATGTTGACAAGAGTTACTTTCTCGCCAAATGCCCAGCACAGTCAGTCCCTTTCAGGGTTCCCACTGTTTCTGCAGCACTTCACTTAGAGCATTCTGTGACACTATTCAAAGATCCTTCTCCAGACTTCCACAACGAGGCAAATACATTTCTGACCTGCTGCAAGCCAGGCCTTTCAGGGCCAAGCAGACAGGGCTGCAACCCATCCTGCTCCGAACAAACACACTTTGCCTGAGGGGAAGGGCTGTGGGCTTGACTGGCCCTGCTCTTACCTTGTTTCCTGGTCGTGACTAGGAGTTCATGGGTTCCCTGGCAAGTGCTGAAGTTTGTTTCTGCCTCCTCAGGAGATGCAGACAACCCCAATGATGATCAGGGTGTATAAAAGGGACTACATGGCTTACCCAGTCTGGGTACCCAATATATTGGACCCAGGTAGGTGTCTAGAGTTCAACCTTCCTGAGCCTCAGGGGCCTGACTTGTTKCTGTGGCTAGATGTGTTCACTCTCCATTCAGAGTAAACTTCAAACAGAAGGCAYCTGTCACCCTTCTCTGTAGGAATCTTGTTCTTATTTCCTGCACTATTCAAGCATTTTACAGCTACTTCTAACAGTATAAAATCTGCAATGCTCTTTGGGGCAAGACAGGAAACTGGACTCTAGGATTTCCTACTTCTAGCAAGTCATGCTTTTTTGTTGTGAATGAAGGCAAAACCTCTCTCCTGAATGGTTGTTGCATGTGCTGGCTCCAAGGCCACTTGAGCTGCCAAGGAAACTGAGCACAAATCTTCCCTCAAATAGGCAAATGCTCTCTGTGCTAAGCTAGTATATGAAATATATATAATACACATTTTAATTATAAAAAACATGCATAATATAAAATAGGAGGATATAATATAAAAGATGACATTGGCAGCTCTTGCTGCCAGGCTTTGCAAAGAAAGCAACTATTGTTTTCTCTTTTTCTCAATACACGTGGTCTATGTTGGGTGTGCATTGTGATTTATGTCGAGGCAGACCCTTCGCACAGCTCCTGTTTACCAGTGGGGCTTAGAGGGGATTTGGAGGCCGGATGCGAAGTCCCGTGTTTGCGCAGAAGAGCAGCACTTGGACTGGGAGATTTTACAGATGAACAGCTATGCTTTCATTTTGACTTCCTGGTTAAGTCCCTGCCTTTGAACTTCGTTGTTTAAACTGATAGAAGTTGTATGTTGAATATCCGGGATCTTTTTTGATTTGTCTTTTTACCTTGTTTATTAACTGTTGAAAACATAAGCAAATGTATGTTGTGTGTGTGTGAATTTGCATAGCTGATGGATACACAATCAATATGCTTAATGGGCACTGCGCCATAATACAGCAAGATACGGAGAAATGCTCTTGAACACTAAGTCTCTATGACCACAGCTAAAATAGCCTTTTTTTTTATGAGGTCCTCCTCCACTATATAACTAGAAGATATAGCTCGAGGTATGTATTTCTCATCAGTGCCACCTTACTAGTTTGGAGGAATCCTTTTATTTATGTAAATCCTAAATGTAAACCTGCCGTTTTTTATTTTCTAGTTTCAGTTTTATTTAATGTTTTATTTTCTAGCTCTAGTTATTTTCTAGTTGTCTTTTCATGTATACCTCTGAGAAGTGTTTGATTTCCTTTTCTTTACATCCTCCCATTAATGTAGCTGAGGACATCAAGGAGATTCCTCCTCTGCCATTTCTTGTTCAGGCTGCAAACAGCTCTCAGCTGCTCGTGGGGTGTTGCGTGCTCCAGGCCCCAACCAGCGTGGTGGCCCTTCATTATCCCCAATATGTTGATGTTCAGCCCCATCCTTRGGAGTCCAACTGTGGATGCAGAACTCTTGATGAGGTCTCAATGGAGAATGGAGAAGAACAGTCACTTGCCATGACGCAGTGGCCACGCTGTTGCTAAAACAGCCCACTGTGTGGCTGGTCTTCTCTATCACCGGGTCACACTGCTGACTCAAGTTCAAACTCAGTTGACTTGTCTTCAGTTGTCTGGGTGACTAGTGCAAATATAAAATTAACGTAGACATTCTTGTGAAATAAAGTGGTAGGGATGTCAGCACTCTCTTTTCTCACCTGTTTCCACTCTTGCACTAATGACCTATTCTCTATAGGCAGAAGATATCTATGATTACTGTCCTTCCAAAAAGATCCCACAACTTGAAGCAAATCCCGTATGCAGTCACAAAGATCTCCTAAAATACTGCCCTTTGAAATGGAGTGCCACGAGACAGGATTTCAGGATTTTTCTGCTTTCTCAAAAACATTACAAGAAGTTTTATCTTCCGTGTTCCATTGTTTAGAACTTTGAGCTTAGAAATCATAGAATCACCGGATGGCTGAGGTTGGAAGGGATGTCTGGAGATCATCTAGGTCAACCTCGCAGCTCAGGCAGCATCACGCAGAGTGTTTTTCCAAGGATTGTGTCCAGAYGGCTTTTGAGTATCTCCAAGGAAGGAGACTCTCCAGTGTCCCTGGGCTCAGTTCTGGCTTCCAGTGCTCAATGGCCTTCACAATAAAGTTTTTGCTCATGGTCAGAGAAAACTTCTTGTGTTTCAGTTCATGTGAAATGATAGTATAACTTTGCTTTGCTTTATTTATGTTAGGATCATTCTTTAACTACCTTTATTCTTAACTGTCTGCTTTCATAAAGACTTTGGGAAACTGGAACTTTAAAGTGTTTTAAAACAAATTTTTACCAATAAATTTGATTTTCATAACTATTTTAGTAGTCTAGAAAAGGTATAAATACTTATGAACAATCCCGTATTGCTTGATTTGCCTATCAGGAAGCTGAGGACTGAATTTGCTGTACAATATTTGTCTACTGTCATAAAGTCCTGGAGCTCAGTAGTTGACCTCTGCTCTGTGGTGTCAGAAAAACAGTTGGAAGTGAATAATATGGTCGCTACACAGTTAAGTATCAGGGTGTTGTATTTTTTTTTTTATTTAAAAATGTAGAGGACTGTGCTTGCACCAGAGATAGATATTTTTGTTTCAAATTCTTTGTAAGGAGAGAGATGACTCATTCCTTCCCCTCTCTTTGAAAATGCAGGACACACATTACATATCAAGTCTGACCATGGAAAGGGCTCCGCAAACTGAGTTGCTGTGTCATAAAAAAAGAGTTCTCAAGAAGTTATTCATCCCATTCCTTCTGCCACAAAGTAGTGTCAGGTTCTATGCTATTTCTGATGGAAATATAACTACTTCCAATAACTAGTTCTTCCAATTGCGCACCATAGTACTGCACAATGGCAAAGAAATTTTATCCTATCCTATCCTATCCTATCCTATCCTATCCTATCCTATCCTATCCTATCCTATCCTATCCTATCCTATCCTTTCCACTCCCCTTGTGTGCAACAGAACTGCCTAGCTGTTCCCTGTTTGCATGCATGAGCAGGTGAAAAAACAGAACTTTGCCTCCCGTGCCAGACAGTCACAGCCCAGGACTCACAGCTGGTAAGGAAAACCCAGCACTTCAAACCCATATATCCCTAGTGAGTACATCACCTGCTGAACTGCAAGCTATTTGCTGGGAGACACAGCAACGACGGGGCATGGCCAGGAGTGAGGGCAGGCAGGTAGGGGATGAATTCCTGGTTTCTTCTAGGGCAATTTATTTTTCTATACTTTATCTATATATGATGCTGAAGCAAACCTGTGTTTGTACTGAAGGTCTGCTGTGCCTGGCTTTGGAGTGTGCTGCAATTCTGCAATCAGCATCCTCAGAGCAGTGGCAGGATGAACAGTCTGTGCCCTGCTGCTTGATGATGATTTTGGTGCTTGCTGTGATTACAGTCACCTTAGGCAGGACATGAGAGGAGGCAATGCCAGCAATGAGGAAGCCACATTTTATAAAAACGCTGTGATGTCCCAAATTTTCAGTACGTGGTTGGCATGATCTGAGGCAATCTCTGCATAAGACTCTTTAGGAATTTTTACATTTATTTGAGTTTTCTTTTTTAGATTTAGAAAGAATGAAATTGTATGAGCTTACTAGAGGAGCCAATATTTTTATTGTACATAACAATGATGGACATTTCAGCATGCTAATACATGATACTAAAAGGCAAGGTGAGTTAGATTTCATTACTTCAACGCCAAGAATATTTCTTCTCAAACTGACATGAACAAAAATGTGATTAGTGTGTGATTTTGGAATCACAAGGCTTTTGAAGTTTTAAAACTCTAGGTCACAAGAGGATAAAATTTGCATTTGTACTTACACTTCCTTATTAAAGGGCTATAAAATGGAATTTCACTTCATCTATTTAACCTATTTCAAAACTTACTTGAGAACTTAATCACTAGTTTATAAATAGGGTGAATGTTATCTCTGTAGACTGCCTATTTATTAGATGTTCATGAACTTCCTTGTAAAATGCTCAGTGAGATCTTTGTCTTCAGGAACTGTAACTTCTTATTGATGGTATAAAACTCTTAAGAATAAAATATAAATGTGCCTCTATTTTACCCAGGTTTTAGTCAGCCAAAGTCTATTTTGGCTTTGTCATTTTTTAGTTTTTGAAAACCCTTTTTAATGAACATATCTAAATATGTGAGGATATGGATATGAAAACAAACTACAGACCTTTCGTACCTCTCCCCATTCCATCTAAGGGAAGGTTCTTGGTATATCCTTGAGATGGAAAATTTCTGCTAGCCACTGCAGGAAAGGCAGGGGTGTGTGGAAGTGACAGTTCTCAGGTAGCTGCTTTCCCTGCGGTGCAACAAAGACCTGGGAGAAGTCCAGCTTCTTGAATTCCTACATATACGCATGGAGAGCACTTCTGGGAGTCCTTATGCGCCTTGAACCTCTCTTGGAACTAATTCTCTGGAGTACTCTTTTTAAAAAACTTCTCTTTTAGGACAGCCCATGGCTGAATGTGATTCCAACACCCGAGGCCTTCCTGGGTGTCTTGTGCCCTCCGYGCTTTTTCAGTTGATATGCACAAATCCTTCTCTCGTGGAAATCCTGAGGTGCAGCTGTGCCTCCTGCTGTAGTGGTGGCAAGGGCCCTGTGTCCCCGCTGGCCGCCATGGGGAGGCCCTGGCAGCGTGACAGGACGCCGTGACGCTCTCCTTGAGCGTGGCAGCTGTGAGTGCTGCTGTGGAACCGTCGGCCGGGCAGCCATCTTCTGTCTTCCTGTTGCTTTAGTCACCAGGTCTGAAATGTGGAGCTGGGGGAAGGTGTAGGAATACCCGCTGCGTGTGCCCTAGCAGAAGGATTGCACAATCCCCAAAAAAGAAATTCTCAGATGAGAAGTAGAAATAAGGATTTACTAAAAACTGAACTACTTTTGTACATGCCAAGTAAAAGTCTAGTTCTGTATTTCCTTCAGCTGCCACGTGCTTTTTCAGCATTGGCCACATCACTTTGTTTTGCCCTTCCAGAAGGAAAATGAAATGCTTGCCTCTGGAGGAGCACTATCAGGGCTCATAATTTACTAACAGCTGAAATATATGAGAAGCCAAAGGCTAATATTATGGCCATGACATCTTGGCTGGCACAGTAGGCAGCTGAGCCTTTCCCGGCAGCTGAACCTTTCCCAAAAGCTGAATGAGGACAAAGTGAGTGACACCGTTGAACCCCACTCAGTTCAGCCTGAGAGATCAAACAACAGCCTCCCATTGAGGGCCAGCGCTCAACTGGCTTCATATCTCAGAAAGATAGTGCTTTACCTTCTTATCTGACTTCTGTGTTGGCCTGTTTACTTCTTTATAGACATATTACTGAGGAATTCCTCACATGAATTTCTGCATTTCCAAGCTCATGATTTGTTGTCCTGAAAACAACATGGCCTTCCCTGATACTAGGCTGAGGGGTTGCATTTGATCGAGGAGTCCACTCTTTTCTAACAGGGCTGAGAGCTTGACGTGCGATGCAGGCAGTGGCATTTTCTGCCTCTCTCACTGTCTGTCAAAACAGCTATGAGGGTCACAGAAGTTTCCATGGATATTAATAAGTCTAAATAAATTAACAGACCAGGAAAGCAACAAATACATTTTTCACGAGCAATACTTTGGAAGGAGTCCAGTCCCTAATTCCTGTATGGCCTTGGGATGCCTAATAAACCATYTCAGAATTCAGTTGCCCGACACTGACCAGGCAAAAATTTTCCCCTTTTTCAATAGCAGAGATGACAAATAATAAAAGTAATTGGGGGATTAGAAGAGAGATTGTGACTCACGGTATTTGCATTTAGCTGCCTTTTCAGAATTCATAACTGTTTCCTTTACTTATGTAACTTGAAAAAAACGGTGAAAATAAGAAGCAATTGTTCATGCTGACTAGCTTAATTTCTTGTAAAAGGTGTTATAGTTCAAATTTGGAAATATGGAACAATGTTATATGACATGGTTTCCCTAATAACCACTACTGTGTGTTGAGGAAGTTTGCATTGCAAGGGAAAATTCAAGGTAAATTTCATGTGACAGGAATAGGAAGTTTACTGTTTTAGATAAAAATAGTACTTTACTTGGCAAAAAAAGAAAAAAAATAATAAAAATTTAAAAAATGATTTAATTTTTATTTTGATTTGAGGTTTACTCTGTGTCATTTCACTTTTAGAAGACTTTAGAAGACTTTTTATTTGCAGTGAATAATTATGATCTTTGATCATTGAATTCTTAATTCACTCTTTACTTCTCATTTGGTTCAGAGAGCAAATTCATGATCTCTGCATTGATTMATTTTTCCTTTTATCAGGGTAAGATTTTCATGACTTGGAGTGCAGAAATATGAATTTTATATACTTTGAAGCTCATGAAATAGGCTGTCAGCAAATGCAGTGCTCTATTGTCTTAGCTGTGTAACTATTTATTTCCATAACAATCACTACAAGCCTGTACTAATTGAACACCTATATGGACTCTGTGTTTCATAGGCAGAAGATAACTCTTTTCATTTGGCATCATCTTCATAGAGCAGCCATGGTTTTATTTCAAGTCTGAAAACTTTTAGAAATTTGCTTTGTTAGTAAGGCTCTCTTCTTTCCAAGTCTCATCCTCTTTACCCCTGCAAAAACTTTCTGGACTTTCCAGCACTGGTCTCACTTTCCACACAATTTCTTCTCTGATACATTTGCTTCTTTCCTCCACTGCTTTCCTTGTATTATCTCTTTGGCATTAAACTTAGGACAAAGTCTCACTGTTCCTGGATTCTTTGTCTGAAGCCAAGTCTAGAAAATACTACAGAGTAAAAGGAGTGATTTCTGTGAAATTTTATTGGTTGGTATAGCTGATGCCAGCCTGCTACTACAGGTTCTGCTGTCCCTTCCTAGATGGTTTTCATTTAAATAATAATCTTTTAAAGGCTGTTTCAGTTGATCCCTTTTTGCACAGCATGTTGCACAGCTGACACAACAAATTATGAATATTTTGCTACTTGGAGATTACACTTAAAAAGAGGTATAATTTCTGTTCAGGAAGGCATTTTGTCTTATGATGAACTTCACTGTCAGATGCTTGATTTCATTAGGATTTGGGGAAATTCTAACTTCACAGGTTTAGAGATTAAAATCAGATGTAGTAATATGTAGCTTGGTGTATATATAGTGTATATAGTTGGTCTCATTAATTTATTAATGAAAAATGTAGTCTTTTTTTTTTTTTTTCTTTCAAGGAGAATCTTTTTTTTTTCTGTGGATAAATAATAAAATTCTTCTGTGATCCGTCATGGAGAACAAGGCCTTCCTAAGAGAAAGCCTGGCATTTGTTGACCAGCCAACAGAGCTGTCTAGTACACTAGGTCATTGTGTTCAGTGGCAGTCACGGGCTGTGATGGACTGGGTAGAGTCTGTATGGGATTGTTCCTATCTGGAGGCAGCTGTCCCACATAATTCTTTTGTATTTTTTTATTCCTTTGCAAATAGGATTTTGTGTGTGTGCTCAGTAGTAGCCTCATGTTGCTGTTCCCAAGTTGAGGATCCTGTGCATGTGAGAATTGTTCAGGTAAATCTGAAAGCATTGCAGGCTGTGGCCTTGATGAATACATCTGTTTATTCTAATGCCATTCCTTAAAGTATACTTGTACAGTGGTATAAAACTCTAAAACTAGGAAATGGGAGTGTGACATTAGCCCAGAATTAGGTTAACTGCTGRGGGGAGGATTTCAGTGTGTGATTGCTCTTAGGCAGCAATATATCCTAGGATGCCCTGCAATCCCACTCTTTTCTTGCAAGACTACAGGCATTCTCAGGAAATCTGTAGCTCTGCCATGTCAGAGTGAATGGTGAAGCTCCTTCTCCCTCCTCTAGAATCAGTAGCCCACCAGCAAGACATTTTGGCTCCTTGACCCTCTCCACTGGAGAAATCTGCCGATTTTAGCATCATGTGCTGGATACTGTCTACTGTGTGGATAACTGTAAGAAAGTATAGAACAAGGGGTGAACCTGCAAGTTAGCTTCTATTCACCTGAATTTCAAGGCCTTGTTGACCAGATTAGAAAGCAACACTTGGTGCTAAGCAGATAGTCTCAGAATAGTCACAGGCCTGAGAAGAGCAAGCAGAAACTGTGCATACTAAGAGGGCTGTATGTAGAATTAATGCTGAGGAAATCTAGTGTTTTGATCTCAGCAATAATCATGGTCATCTCTGGGGCTTCAGATTTGGGCTGTTTGCTTGGCACTTTCATCCATCTTCAATCCTTGCCTAGAAACTCAGGCACATGCAGTGACTCTGGGGAAGAGTGCATGAAGTCCTGCCTTCAGAAGTAGGTGAAGGAAGAGGTATATTTATCTATTCCATTCTTGATCTGTGGAAAAGCACTTCCTGTGACTAGAATGAAGTTCACTTAATAGCTAAGGTTTAAGTGCTATGAAAACCTGAGCATGGGCCTGTCTGTTAGGATCCCCAATGTACACTTAAAACATGGATCAGTTGGTAAAAGCAAAAGATCTGTAAAATCAAGAGAGAACAAACAGAAAACTGTGTAAATGTGTGGTAGGGTTGCAGATAGAAGCAATAATTCCTAGGTTCCTCTGCCAGATTTGCTTAAGCTTTTGCATTGAACTATGAGAATTATACCCAGAAAGTCATGCTGGCCGAAGAGGGAAGCCATGGATTTGCTTTTTTCCAGGTGAGGAGGTTTTGTCCTTGCCTCCTTGAAAAGGACTCATTAGGACTCCCAACAAGCAGACTCCTAACAGGACARTTAGGCAGCTCTTGGTGGGGGTGTAGGAGGGATTCCTCTGGCTGAAGATGGAACTTAGAGAATCAGTCATCTGGACTAAGTCTTCTCTAAACACTGCATTGTTTTATTAAAGAAGGGCTAGTCAGCCTGATCATGATCAACAGGAAGATCATGCTCCTATGGAAAAACAGTTCTGGTTGCCTTTTGGTAAGGGCCGCAAATGTTTGATTGTGGTAGGGGTATTCTGGGGCTATTTACAGCTCACACAGGACATTGTCCGTAAGTGTTTGCTTTGGTCAGCACTAAAAGGCCAATGGCATCCTGGCTTGTATCAGGAACAGTGCAGCCAGCAGGACGATCACTAGGAAAGTGATCGTCCCTTTGTACTTGGCAATGGTGAGGCTSTGTCTGAAATATTGTGTTCAKTTTGGGGCCCCTCACTACCAGAAAGACATTGAGATGCTGTAGCATGTCGAAAGAAGGCCAACGAAGCTGGTGAAGGGGCTGGAGCACAGACCTTCTAAGGAGCAGCTGAGGGAGCTGGCTTTATTTAGTCTGGAGAAGAGGAGGCACAGTGGAGACCTTATCSCTCTTTACAACTACCTGAAGGGAGGCTGGAGTGAGGCAGAGGTTGGTCTCTTCTCCAGAGTAGCTACCAATAGGACACGAGGAAATGGCCTCAATTTGGGCTGAGGGAGGTTCAGGTTAGACATTAGGRAAAATTTCTATACAGCTGCCCAGGGAAGTGGTGGAGTCACTGTCCCTGGCAATGTCCAGGAAATGTGATGCTGAGACACTTAGGCACATGGTTTATCAGGCATGGTGGTGATGGGTTTACAGTTGGACTCAATGATCTTGAAGGTCTCTTCCAACCATCATGATTTTATGATTCTTTGAAAAGGAGACAAATATCTTCCAGAGCAAGTTTGAAGATCCTGCCAGGTTTTACTGTCTCCAGAYCTATGTGACTTCTCAGTACGAGTTTAGGAGTTGGTGTTTTCCATTTTGTTGCCTAGTGGTCTCTTTGCTTTTGTTTCGGACACTTCAGGTTTATTTTAGATCTAAATGTTTGTTATTATCTTGATAGTTCTGGGAAACAGTAGTTTTTAACTATAAATGTTTACAGTGTGACAAGACTGATGTATGCACGCAGCTGTATGTTGTTGGAACTCAGATATGGATCATAAATCCTACCCTAACAATCACATCCGCAGTTATCTTTTGAAAATGTCATAAAACATTATCTGCAAGCTAATTAGGCTGTTTATCTTCTTCCATTTCTGTGGAATTGCTCTCAAAAGGCTGAACCTATTCACCACAGCCATCATCGTTTGCTTAGGCAAATTTTAAATCAGAAAAAGAGCATTCATACTTCCGAGTCAAGTGTTTGTGTTTCTGTTACCTTTGTCTCTCACTATGGCAATGTCTGTTTGGGATACAATACAATCTTTGTGCTGTTAGTGATAAACACATGAACAGGTTAAGTGAAAGTTTGTTGATCTGTCTGCTCCTGATTATTTCTGTATAGATTTAAACCCTGATAGAACCAAGACATATCCAAAAATTGTAGCTGATTGGTAATGTTTTACATATAGTGTAACAGAAACATGAAGAGAATATCAAACTCTTGGATCTTCAAACATGTGGGTGCAGATGCCCACTTTATCTTGCATGTTTTTTGATTGAATTCAAAATGAATAAGCAATGAAAATGGACCAAAAAATTGCATTAAGTATAAGGGAAACCTTTTTCATCATGAGGGTTGTCACCTACTTGAACAGATTGCTTACAGAGGTAGAGGAATCTCCATTCCTGTGGATATTCCAAACTCCTTAATTGCAGAGATTGGAGTTTCTGTACTTCTAACAAATAGAAGTAACCTTTGGGTGACACAGATTAGACTGTTCCAGTAATTTGGACCTTTTTTTGGCACTTTTATATCTGATTAAGATTCACATGTGTTGTGCTGCCTAGCTGTGAACTTGGCYTCTCCCGAAGTCCTACAAAGGCACAGTCCTCTCTGCAAAGCACCTACAATCATTTGTCAAGAGAATGGGCTCTATCCGTTCCACTTCTAGCCTTTCGAAAAGTGGCCGGGGGAACAGGTGCTAATTTCTATATTAATTTAGAGACTAGTGCACTTGTCTCATGCTTACACTATGACAATCGCATTCCTTTCATGAACAGCAGGACTGTACATGTTCCTCTGCACGTGGAACGCGAGTGTGCAGGAGTGACATTTCTCAGGTAGCTGCTTTCCCTGTGGTGCAATAAAGACCTGGGAGAAGTCCAGCTTCTTGCATTCCTGTATATACGCATGGAGAGCACTTCTGAAAGTCCTTATGCAMCTTCAACCTCTCTTTGAACTCATCCTCTGGAGGATTCTTTATTTTAAACTTCTTTTTTAGCGAAGTCCRTGGCTGAATGTGATTCTAACACTTGAGGCCTTCCTGGGTCTCTTGTGCCCACTGCTCCTTTTCCATTGCAGTTCATACTGAGGCTGAAAATATGTGACGGTCTAGTGCTAGATGTCTCCTTTGGGAYTGATTTCTTATAAAAAGTTAGGCCTGTGAGTGTTGTTTCAATTAATGCTTTGAAATGAGAAAGTATACATAGTTTGCTATCATGTTCAGCATTTTGAGATTGTATTTGAAAAGTGATAGCATTTTCATTCAGGAAAACATTTGCTATAAGGCTTCACTGTTTGCTATTGATTTCATTTTTCCTGCTTCCTCCAGAGAATTTTTCTGTTTCTGTCGGTATAGACCTGTGAATGGTTGCCCCCGCCAAGGTTTTATTCTTTTTATTCCTGGAACTTACATGGTTCAGGGGTCAAAGCTAATAAAAGAGAGCCATCACAGACTGCACAGAGCTGCAGTCATAGGTGAGCAGTTTTAGCTTTGAAAAAGAAGCTTTTTTTCTCTTTTTTTCCCCCTTTTATTTTCCCTCTCACACTTGAAACAGTTTTGCTTTGAGCAAGGCAGGTCTTTTTTTTTTTCAATTGAAATTCTGAAGTTTAAGGGCAACATATAGGTGTCTACTTAAAAATGAGTCAGCCTGTGCACCTTTTAGAAGTCAGTGGAGAGTGAGCAGGTTTTTTTAGCGGTGTCTAATGTGCAGTTTGTCTCACCCTAAAGGAGACATTCAGAAATGCATATTTAAAATCACTTTGAGATCTCTGAAGCATCCTTGTGAGTAGCCTGAGTTAAAAAAGGAGAAACAAAAATCAAACCAGTCTATTTTCTTTTAGTAAGGAGAGCTGTATTAGTCTGGAAGAGCCCCAGCAAGGTGGTGAGGAAACTCTCTGGTGAAAGAGTGGTTACCCTTAACACAACAGCCACTTATTGCTTCCCTCCCAAAGCTTCCTTGCACATCTGTAATTACCTGTTTTCCTTTCTCAGCTTTGTGATGGCCTTCTCAGAGAGATTCTGCCATGCAGAATCTGCCTAATCATGCATTCTGCCTAACCCTCAGAGAGAGTAACCTGCKGAGGGGCAAGTAAGATAATTCTCACTTAGGAAAATATGAGGGCAAGTGCATCTCATCTTTATCTTCCTTCCATCTACCATCTTCCTTCATTTGGAGCAATACCATGGTGTCTGTCTCTGAATGGGACCTTCTCTGTGATTTTGGATGTTCAAATATGCTTTTTTTAAATGATCCTCCTCTTTTTTTTTTTTTTCATCTTTTGTATGCAGGCAAAAGTGTGCATGCTGAAAATTAGAATAGGATTCTTTTTAGCCTAATCTTCTTTCATATGATGTGTTGGCAAATGCCTTTTCACCTCACACTTTGATCTTATTCTATAACTTTTAGGGGAAATCATAAATTGTTTGCACCTTGATCAACACTTGGTATTAAAAATAATTAACCAGCTTCTCAGTAAACTGTTTCATTATATATGACTTCAGTATCAAGTATGCAAGTAAGGTCATGGGCAATTGTAAGTTCATGACTTTTTGCATATTAAAACTAACTGGATCATTGCTGACTGCTATAAATACCATATAAATGTAAGCCACATAAAATTGTAAACAAAAATATGCCATGACTTCATTTTACCTTTAAGGAGAGACTTTTTGCTTAGAGCTGATGCAGGTCTTCAAAGGGGCAACGTGATTTTTTTGGTGTTTTCTAAATGCAGCAGGCAGAGTCCTTGTCTTTTCAGAGGCATAGAGACTTCTGTCATATACTCACAGCATCAGAAGGTACCTGGACAGTTCTTCCATCACAGGGCAGGGTGAACTGTGCCCATATCCTTTCTAAAAAAAGTTTTACCAGCATTTTACTTCTTAAAAACAGTGAGGTAGATGGGTACTTCTCTTTCAGCTTCTGCTTTGGGCAAACTGGAAATTCTTGGAAGGATTGCTCCATAACTGTACACGTCAGCAACCTCTCTTCATCTGCATACAGCTTCCCTGTGTATGGGCCAGAAAAACAAAACCATGGCTTCTACTTTGGGCCATGGAGGCCCTGCAGGAGGAAACAGATGAGAGCTGAGAGCTGCTGTCAGGCATGTTAGGCTGGTGCAATTAGAATCAGAAAGGGGATGGTTTGCTTTTCTACAA
>NW_020455832.1:3718269-3792979 GCF_003342845.1 Nothoprocta perdicaria | reverse complement strand
TTTTTTTTTTTTTCTTTTTTTTTTCCCCTGACACAGTAGAGATTTCCAAATATTTCCCAAATTGACTGAACTTTACTAGGAGATCCCCACTGGATCTATTGGGAGAAGGAAGGGTTAGATCAAAACTGTTTGGAACTTGTGCCATTTTTGCCCAGACAGATCTCATTTTGAAATGTTTGCTGAAGAGAGCTGTGGATTTATAATCAAGAGTAGAGCAGAATGGGGAATAAATTGTCATATGGTAGATAGCTCCACTTCAAAAGCTTGGTGATAACACTTAATTTAGCATTATGGCCCTTAGCACTGACCCAGAAGYTAAAGCTAGATGGCTGTAGTCTGGCAATGGAAATAGGTGCTTCATAACCCTGAACAAGAAATGCAGAGATAAAGGGATGGGACGAAATCACACCTACCAGTAAACAAAAGGAAATGACAACTCTAGGTMGAACCTGTAATCTCATGCCTTGCATGCCGAACTTCAGAGCGCACAGGAATACTTTTGTCTGATTATGATCAATAAGAAGTGATAAAGTTTCCCACTTCTTCAATATAATTATAATTAGACCCCCTATCCAGAAATGGTAGAGCATGGGTTGGAGTCTCACTGTTGGACTCCAAACCATTGGACACTCAACTGGGAGGTAGAAATGATTCATTCTGGTTCCYAGTGAAGACTGTGGGTTTTATCTGAAACAGTTAGTGCATAAAATATAAACATAATTTAGTGAAGAAGGTAAAAACCTTTTGAGTGAGTCCCTGGTGACTTGGAAAATGCTGCAGGATAGATGATTGTTCATCTTCTCAGGCTAAAGAATTTACTGGCTTTGGCTAATGACCGAAAGTGGGTGGTACCATCTCAAGCATCAACAAGGACATATCTAAATGAATGTCTGTCATGCTAGCTCGTTAAAAGAGACAATAAAAYAATCCAGAGGGACAACAACCCCTGTCCTTTAGTTAACTGATTTTATTCACCAGCATAAGATCCTTGTGATAACAAGATCCATCATCGGATCCATCCCCGATTGTTGGAAGGGATCAGCTTATCAACTAGTAAATACCAACCAGCATGCTGCTTGTCCAGGTAAAACAAACGCCCTGGCATTTCCTCCCCCTCAATGCTCAGGGGGCTCTCCGCCTTAGCCCAGTGTCCCATGGAAGGGGCAGGGGGAAACTCAAGGTCCAGCCGGAGGAGTGGGTCACGTGTTTTTCCCGATCCCTGCTTTGCTTGTCAATACTGGACTCTGTTGTTTATGCTCCTTGGGGAGATGTAGGTGACTGCTGTGCTCATCCTTACATGATGATCTTTCCAGAACCTTCGGGCGAGATCCATAACAGCAACTGCCCTTTGCACTGACAGCAAGGCAAGTTTTGCAAAGGTATCAGTGTTTTTTTTAGTGAGTTTGGTACTGTTGCAATTTTTAGTGCAGCAAGACCACCTCCACAGGATTTCCCACTTCCCTATCTTGCTGCTGGGGACAGTACCCACCGTTTCCCCACCATGTTTCTGCYGCATTCCCAGGGTTTGTGCAGTTCAGCAGTTTCCTTGTTAACTCTGTACTTGCCCATCCTTGCCATTAGAGGTCTGTTTTGCGGTCATCTTATTCTTTGGATGGCTSTGCTGTGGATCAGATAGCTAGTCAGGACTCATAACAGGCCACAGTGTCTAGGATGTCTGTCCAGGATCTCATAGGCTTGTCCAGAGTGTGTTGCTTGCACACAGCATGCAGCACGTTTGCACGTTTGCACGTGAACAAGACAGCAGCAACAGGAGTCCAGGAATCTTTTTATGAGAAGAGAGCATCCAGGCAGTCAATCATGACTCAATGATGATTTTTCTTTTTTCTTTTTTTTTTTCCTCTTCAGTATAGTGTCCTATAGTGTCTAATATCCACTGAAATCTTGGTATAGGTGCTAAAAATGTTATTTGTGTTTGTTTCATGTTGTCTTCTTGTGGATAAACACATGGCTTATAAGATAGTTTTCATCTAAAAAAAAAAAAGGTATTTGTTGGAACTCTCWTGTGGAGTATAGAAAATAAAAGGGTGCAGGGATCCAGGGAGTGCAGGGAACTATACCATATAATGCCTTTCCTAGGTAAGTCAAAATGATCTCACTCCCATTAGTATGTGATATGGAGTCCCATGTCATTTTTTCTTTTTGTAGAACCTCACTGACTAGATTTAGTATTTTTTTCTTTTCCCTTAGTTAATTAAGCCCTTTTGATCCTCTATGCTTCCCCATGTCCTCCTTCTCCTTTGTACACACTGGTATAGTTGTCACATTCCCCAGCCTTCTGAAATTTCTTTGATTTTCTGAGTTTATTAAAAATGAACTCTAAGCACCCAGAGATTCCTCAGCTTCCTTTCAGAGTGGATGAGTAGGAATTATTAAAGACCTGCTGAGACAAAATATTTGCAGCTAGTAGATGTTGTTTAACAATCACCATCAGCTTTTCTAAAGGAATGGAAATTCCTTTAGTGTCTTCAGCTCAGACAAGCACTTTATTCTGCTTCTTTTTGAGTGCAGTCAACAAATATTTCAGTTTTTTTTCATTATAATAGATATACTCCATGTAATAACAGGCTAATTACATTCATAGGACTGATGCCATTCAGTGATAGATATGAGAAAGATTGTATGTTATGAGGATATAAAGTTAATGCAGAATTTGTATATAATGTGTTTCCTGGTTCTTCTGCAGCTTCAAGGATGGAGTTAGCTATGGTATTTACCTCCTACACATTCCACATGGGCTTCAGCATCCTGTGATGAAGGCCTGGGAGCTTATTGCTGGATGTGGTCACTGGAGGTGACTGTAGGGTGGCCCTGCTGCCTCCTCAGCCTGATATCGCCCTCACTTCTCTCATCTCACAGATTGGAGGGTGGGTTTTGTGCTTTTGCAAATGAGTATTTTTGTGGATTTAGAAACTGACAGGTCATATTTGACCAGCCTTGAGTTGGCCATACAGGGTTAGCTCTGTTCATCCATTTGGATGGATGAAAAAATACTGATGGAATAATCCAGAATCTCTTATCTGTATGAGCATGTTTCCTCCTCTGTCTCTCCCTCCTTGTTTTTGGTTATTATCTAAACATAAAGATTACTACCCAGGCTGAGATTCCCATGAAACTTGATTTTCCTGCTTCTTTTTGTTGACCTGCCACTTAGTTATGTCTCTAGGGAAATTAGAAACCACAGGCAAGCTAGAGGTGAGCCAAAAGGCCACCCAGGAGAAAGATCATCTAATGGTCTTTCCCCGTGTCTGTTTTTGGTGTGTTTGTGTTKGACATAGCTCAGTGAAGAATTCTGAAGAAATGCTGGAGGTGCACCTTGAACGACAAAGGTTATGACGTTAGCTCTTGATTTGTTTACTTTCCTAGGAGCCTAAAAGGATCATAACATCTCAGGAAATCTTTTACCAGAGAGCAGCTCTGTCTCTTAGTGCCTTGGTACCTTAATCTCAGAGGAATCTCTAGTTAGTGTTCGCCGAATAGTTCTTAAAATGGTAATCATGGGTGTGTGTTGGCAGTGTGTATGAGCTCCTGCAAGCAGCTTATTTTTTTATATTGAAATGAATTTATGTCTCTGTTGCCTAGTAGTACTAATCTATATGTCAGGAGCTGCTCTACAGAGTGTGTGTGTTTGCATGTCTCTTTCTGGGTGAATGCAAGTGAAGTTCCCGAAACTAGTGAAATGTTATGTAGGTTGGTAAAGCCACTGTACATCTGGCCAGCTAGAAACCCCTGCGGTATGTGTTTTTAAGCAAAATGAAATGATTATCTCCCCACATGCGTGAGACCTTCCTGAAAACAACACCCGTGGAGAGAGCCGTTTGCTCCTGTCAGCCCCGGCGCAGACGAGCTCTTGAGGGGAGTGTAAAGGAACCAGGGGAAAAAAACCAACAACAACAAAAGAAGTTTTTCCCAGAGAAACACTTTCAACCTGTTTGAGCTGCTAGTTCAGGCTACAATTTGTAAACTGGCAAACAGAGAACTTCTGTTATATTTTCATAGTGAATGTTTTAGTTTACAAATTACAAGTTAGATTTGAATTTATGCAGTTTTTTTTTTTTGTGTGTTAAAAGCTTCAATTATACAATAGTTTGATACTGAGAAAAATGTGTAAACTACCTGGTATTGAATATTAAGGAAACATGTTTTCATTTGCCATAAGGATTACGTGCGGCTCTTCCCAATAGTTTGATGCCAGCCTTACCTTTTTTTTTTAATTTTAAAATGCAAAATTAGTTTTGAAAAAAAAAATTAAAAAGTCTTTGTAAGCCTTGATTCTGGATACTATTACTCAATAGTAGAATTTCAGGGATTCATTTTAATAAAGTTAAATGCAGACTCATGAGCCAGGAATAGAGAAAAGTGGGGATTTTGACAGGATGTGGTTCTTCCTCCTTAGAAGCTGTGAATGTGAAGAGGAACCTGATGGTCTTGTTAGATAATCAGCTTTTTGGGTATCTCAGCRCATTTCTATTGTACGTTGAACATCTTTGCATGTATAAATGAGAACGTGTAGGCAAATTGTTACTATATTTAGTAGTGAAAACAACCACTTTCTGAGCTCATGTTAGTCATAGAAATTTATATTTATATAAATTTCTCTGAATTTCCCTCTGCATGTTTCTGTCTCTTTTCTTGGAAATGAAACCTAGATGGCTATTCCCTAATAGACGTTACCTAATAGACATGCCTGATATTTAGAGAGCACAGGTTAAATGAGATGGACCCTATTCCTTGTGGCAATCTTGGAATAATGTTTTCAACTTCAGTTTTCTTAGCTCACGGAGGCTGCTGATCCAATTCTTCCAAGATTTGGGAAACAACAGACATATAAAACACAAAGCAAAGATGCTTGCCTAAGTTTTTCTCTGCTACTCAGTTTCTAGTTTTTGATATTGCCATTCCTTCTGATTAGCTGGGTGCTGTCATATTACACTCTTCTTAGCTATATTAATTTGATATGGTTGGGGAGCTGCTGCTGCTGGGACCTGGAGCTGCAGAGCTCTTTGGTGAACAAATCCTGTGCCATCTGAAGGACCATTTTTACTCTGATATGGCCATTTCTCTTAGTGCAACTCTGTGACCTTCAGATTTCAGAGTTTACTTATTGCATGTAGCTGAAGGGAATAAGGAGTAACTGTAATCAGTTAAAGCAACTTTTTCCGTTTTGTTCTCTGGAAGCACTAACCAATGTAGGACTGCAATATTTCTGGATTCTTTTTCTATTTGTGTCTTCTTTTAATGTGCGTAAGTGTCAGATTTTCTCCGACCTCAAATCTAGGTGATGCTTTCAGAATAAGCAGGATACATCGTGCTCAACACCAGCAGGTCTCAGAAGAAAAAATACTGCATCCTAAATCCACTGAAGGCTTTTCTTTTCTACAATGCCGAAGCTGAGGAACATATAAGTTGATGAGATAATCTCTTTAACAGCTTCTTAGTGTTTTTAGGTCAGACTTCACCTCAAAGAAATGAATATAAATCCTCTTGTGACCCGGTCTCTCCTTACYATCAACATTTTAGCATAACGATCTTGTGTCTTCTCTTTTACCTGTTGATCATAAGGAAAATAGTTGCCTTTATCCACATTTGACTATCAGCAATGTGACCTGCATCCTCACAGTTCATACAAAAGGGGCAGATGGTACCTAAGAGCCTAGATGTTACAAAACCACTTGTTTCAGGCTTTCAGAAAATTTAGGCAGAGGAATTTGCATCATTTGCTGTCATGTGGAAGGTTTTCTTCTTCAATCCTAATATACATTTATATTAAGAAGCACAACAAGATCCACRCCAGGTACTTTRGAGACAAGGGGCTGCATTTCCTCTRYCTTCTGCTCCTGACCCCATAGAGCACAGAACAGGCAACTGGTAAGAGGAAGAGCTAGGGGTGCCAGGCAGACTGTGCTGAGGACCTTCTCATCACAGATTAGTTTGGCTCCTGGCAGTCCCTGCTGTATGCCTGGGATCACTACCATTGCTGTAACAACAGCAGTAAAAAAATAAACAAAACTTTGTAGATATAGCATGAGAGARGTCGACTGCCTCCCACTCTCTCTAACACAACTTTCAAAATACTTTTAATTATTAGTATATAATAAATTAATTTGGGGGTGCAATTAATTTAAAGAAATGATATATCCAAGAGCACTTTTCTCAGTGCCTTTTCTTACTGGGTTTTCATGATAATGCAGAATGAGATATTTATGTTTGCAGCTCCTAGCTGCTCAAAGCAGTGCTTCCATGCAGCAACAAGCTCCAGTGATTTGTATGGTGAATCCTGATGGAGACAAGGAGTTCACAGGTATTGTTGTCCTAATGTCTACCTAGAACTTAAAAAACAAAACAAACAAACAAAAAAAAAACCAACAAAACAAAACAAAGCAAAAGATCTTTTTTGCTTGTTTTTGCAGTTTTGCTGGACCCTCCAGCCCAGTCTTGCATTGTCTCTGAAATAAACCCTCTGAAAAGGCCCACAGGCAGCACAGGGAGTTTACATTGGAAGACAGCAAGATTAGTGAAAATCATCATGACTGAGCAAGTGAATACTCCTAGTCACAAGGAATACTCCTATGTGACTCAGTGGGATGGTTCCCAGCTTCATTTGTAAACCTTCTGGGAAAAGACTTATATATTTTATTGGCCTCTGGATTTATCAGAATAGATTTAGTTCAGAGGTGGGCACTGTAATTACATGGGAGATAAATAAAGTTAGTATCCCCCATACGTCAGAATTTCACTGTTGCAATTTTGAACTTCTAGATAAAATGTGTAATAAACCTGATGAATTGCTAAATCAGTTCCAATTTCTGGTGATTCTGTTGTATGTCAGTAATAACAGGCATACTCCTTTGTTATCCTTTGTTGCTATTTGTGTTTTTGTATTTAGCTAAAATTTCAATTCCTGGAATTGCTCAGAAGGATTGAGCAATTATTGCTTTAGTTGTGTTTAAAAATACACTCCAGCTGTGACTAGTGCAAGTCTTCAACACCCACACAGCACACTAATAACAGTGCAAATCAGTATTAGGCTTTGAATCACCACATTCACAGCACTTTCTTGGTTACTATTGCGCTAGTGCTCATATTGTTTGTTTTGTATTCAGGGTTACTAGTGTTCAGAGGGGTTAAACGTGCCTTGAAATGAATGGCCAGGGTAGTGCAATATTCATCTCAATATTCCTTCCAACACCTAACCCTGTAAATATGATGTAGTGTTTGTTGCTTTCAAATGATAATTGTGGACATTTAATGGAAATTCTAAAAAGCATTATCAGTTAACCAAATAAATCTGCTTTCTGCTCTGCCAGGGGATGCTAATTTTGCCACGATTGACATGATTTCTCTTTACACACATATAAGATACAGGAATACTTAAGTTATCTTCAGATTAGGCAGCTTGCACATCAGCCTAGTATTGGCCTAGTGGAAGCTAAAGCTCTTTAATTGAATTTTAATTTAATTTATTTTTTAAATTAATTAAAGATTTTTAAAATTAATTTTAAAATTAGTTAAAGAGTGCAATAAATAAGTTACAAAAACTTCATGATTTAGAAAAATCAGAAAAATCAGAGCAGATTTCAAAACTATTCAGTGGCAATATCAATTATTTCCTCACAGAACAGTGTTACTTTTTTTTTTCTCTCTCTTTTTAATAATATTTAGGTCAACATTATATATCAGGGCCAACATTAGCAATGTACAATGTTGACTGTAATCATAAAACTTCATATTTCCACTGTAAGGTGAGAAAAGATGAAAGATCAGTTTTAGTAGTTGACTTAAACAAAGATGAGGAAGAGTTAAAAGGAGAAGAGTAGATTTAATCCCTTCTAACTTTACTTCTGGATGTTCTAATGTTTCTTTTCCCTTTAGCATTGCGGTTTAAAGAAAGGGTGGATCGTTCGGCTTTTAATTTCATGGTGGAGTCATAAATATCTTTGGGCTATTTGTCATGTAACAAGCTTGTAATTGAAAAGGCTTGTAAAAGAGTAAGCCTTTTGTACTTTCCTATTTACACAACCACTACTGCAATGTAAAGGAGCGAGGCTGTATAATAAACCTGAAACAAAGTTTAAGTTTATATAGAGTTCATGCTCAGGTGGCAAAAGTCAGCTTTAAATGGGAGCTTTAAATGCTACTTTAGATTTCTTGATATAGAAAGCTAACACGTCTGTTGTCTTACTTTAAAAATGATTTATTTTCAGTTGGATTCTTAAGATCTTAAGATTCTTATGGGCTATTGCATGGCAAGCATAGTATCTCCAATTTATTATTTTCCTATCTGTAAGAAGTTAGATAAGACAGGGATTTTTCTTTTGCCCTGAGGTAAAGCTTGATTTCATCAGGAATTTACCACTTCAGGGAAGTAGTTTTGAACTTTAGTCAGGGCCAGTGACGGAATAAAATGACTCATTTACTTTTTCTTCTTTAAAAGGCGTTAACATTTTCACTCTGTTTTAGCATTTGACTAAGAAGCCTCGCTGAACATTATATAAGGAACTTCCAAAGACTCAGCATACGGGTACACCCTACTGGGGATGGTGTAAGGTAAGGGTCGCTTATCTCACTGGGTAATTCTGTAGATGCTGTAGATAGATTTGATGTTAAATTTGGCACTCTCTTATTTTTCTATTATATGCTATTTAAGAGATAACTTAAGAACAATATTTAGAAGTACTTTGTGAGAGAATGTTTGTGTTGGCCTTTACAACATGAGGTTAGTAATGGGATTAAATTCTTAAATAGAATTTAATCTATTTAGTAGTAATAATAGTACTATTTAGTAGAAAATAATAGAATTAGTAGAATAGTAGAAATAAAACTTATATTTCTAGAAATTAGTAAAAATAGAAAAGATTTGCCATTTAGGAAGGAAAAGTACCARGACACAAACACATTTACATATTTTTATGAATGTTTTTCTTTCTGACTCATTCAAATAAATGTTCAGTGTTCAAATTGGAGACAATTTTGAAAGAGAAAAGATTGAAAATGACACCATCATGTATTATTATTGCTACCGTTGAAGACAGATTTTACTCCTGGAAAGCCAGATTATTTGTGCCAAGTGGTCCATTAACTTTCTCTGTATTAATGGAACTGTGAAGTAATTTTTTAAGAGTATGAATTTGATCTGTGTTTTTTCATTTCATATCTCAGAAATAACCCTCTAGAAATTAACTGTGCGTGATCTCTGGGGTTGTAAAGCAGCCTCATCTTTGCAATACCAGGATCAGTGTGGAGTTAGTTCACACTTTAGTCAGTGAGTAACTCAAGGGCTGTTTGGGATCTCCTCTAGTACTGCTTAGAATCTGCTGTCAAGGCCAAGAGTCCCAAAGAATCCCTTCCAACATGAGTTTTCCTTTGTGGGCTGCTGCAAGCCCAGGAGGACTGAAGGGCCCAGAGCTGGGCCTCTTTGTGAATGCCATTAATTGAAGTGAACTGATTTTTATCTGACAGCTTCTCATTCAGAATTAAAAACAAACAAACAAAACCTTCAAAATATCTGAATCTATGCTGAGGTAATTGACTTGATCCAAAAAGTTTTTTTTCTTTACTCTTTCAATTGCTGAAAAATTTCATGCATTTTCATTCTGAATTGCTTCAAAACTCCCAAGTTTTCCCCTTTGAAACTACAAATGATCAGCTATTCCTATGTAGTCTTGATGCTATCTGGAATCTGCACACTGATAAGAGCATAAACACCTTGTAACTGTTGGTGGCTTTGAGATTTATAAAGCTGATTTAGATAAAAACAATACAGCCTTGAGATCCAGCCAAGGGGAGTCCTCAGCAATATTTTCTTTCACTTTTCGAGAATGTAGAAGAAGCAACTTTTGTTCCTCCCAGCATTTGATTGCTGGTTGCTGCTGGCAGTTTGCAGAGACTATTTGGGAGCTCTGTTTTATGGGGAGGCTAGAGATGACAGAGTTGAAAGTCTGCCTCTGTGATCCATGCACCATTCACTACTGCACCCAAACAGTGAGGCAGGGTCCATCTAAGGGAATCTTAGGTCCCCGGAATCCCTTAGATCCCTGGAAGTGGGGACGCAAGAGAGAAGCTCAAGAGCAGATCAGCTTGATGACAGGATTTGGAGAGGTGAAACAATGAAATGGGTAGTACCCATGAATAAGAGAATTTAGAGGATTAGTTTGAGGGCCTTTTTTTCTGAAGTAGAGACAAAGGAAAATCCAGCTTGCTGCTCTGCTAACTTCTGGGAAGTGTCATTTCTCTTCACAGCTAATGGAGCTTTCAAGCTTGATCAAACTTTGTACAAGTATATGTGTTTGTTGGAAGTTCACTTTTTAAACTAATATTTATCTAATGATAAATGCACAATTGTTTAAACTGCCTGACATTTGTCCCTGTATTGTGCATCTTAGAAACAAAGCATTAAAATGGAGATGGAAACTGGAGATGAAATTGCTATTGTGGGAATAGGATGCAACTTTCCTGGAGGTGAGTTTTGCATAAATGCAAAGCAGAATATTGAGAAAATACTGAAAAATACAGTTACTCATTAATTTTGATGTGGGGTAATACAGCTCCTTTCCTTCCATTCCTATTGTAGAAGTCCTTGCTTTCCTACTTGTCAAATATTTCTAAAAAGGTCACTTTCTGGTGGTTTGAATTTATCAGCTGACATATAGCTCTATTGTAGTAAAAAACAGTGGTCTCTATTGCAATAGTCTCATACAGTGCATATCATCTTTGTTGCAATTAGGCCTTATAAAGTGACAGTAGACTTTATCTTCTGAGATTAGATAGATAGAGGTATTTAGATAAGTGGAGAGGGTTCTAGGTTCAGGCTTCTGGTTGCAAATCTTTAATTACTTGAATAGACACTAATTAAAAAAAAAAATCCAGAAATAATCCAGGCAGTAGAATACAGCTTTGTCTCTGTGAGTCAGTATTCAGCCTCAAAGGCCACAGTGCTAGTCCCTTCCTTCCTTGTTTTTTCCTTTGACCTCACTGTATTTCAGCTCAGGCTTCAGTTTGTCCTAGATCCAATAGGTTTATATATACACACTAAAAACTGTGTGGACCAAAACTTAATTATGAGCAGAAATTAATGGTTCTGAAATTCAATTAAGTATTATAAAATATGCAGAATCTCATATCCCACTATTAAGTTGGTAAAATTTGGTAAAATTGGTGAAATTATTGAATTAGATTAAGTTGGTGCAACTCTGTTGGTCCAAGCATCACATTAACAAGGAAGCATTTCAGTTACACTGTTCTTAATTATTTATTTGTGTAGTAACACACATAAATCACGTGCTGTCCTCCACTGTGCAGCCTCAGAACTGCACTTCTTCACTGGCTTCCGAAGAATCTCTGGTGCTGATGAGTGGTGGGAGCTGTTAACTCCCAAGGTCTGGTTTGTGCCTGTGGCTGTGCCCAYGATGAGGGCGTAAATGTGCAAGGGCTTAGACAGCAACGCTGTTACTGGCTCTTAGCACATCCCTCAGCCCAGCTTTGGCCCATGTTCTTCTGAGCTCTCCTGGGCAGTGCTCAGCCACACCACGGGTTGATATCTGCAAGGGACTCTTCCCCAAGTGAGTGTGGGTGACACCATCGTGTCTTTTGAGGGAAGTGGAAGTGGCAGGGGGAGGAGAAAYGTGGGCCCCTCTGTGGACGCAATGTTTGGCCAAGGAGTGGGCACAGGGCTGTTTTATGTATTAGTATAGACATAGCCTCCATACCTGCATCTCAGCTGGTAAGGACAGATGCTCTTACAATCCAGGTGTCATTTGGGCTTTGTCAGTGCTGAGAATCCATATGCTTTTATGCTTGGGTTGAGATCCCCTTCCACTGCTGGACTGTGTTAGGAACAAAGGACAATGTCGCTGGCATTTTCCTAGTATTTGTAAGTTCAGTCTTTCTTCAAAGAGCTAATGTCCAGAGATGCTCCTTTGCTGCCAGTGGAGCTTCCTGAGGAGTGCTGCTGTGCAGATGCAGGGATGCACTTCTGAATATGCATGTGAGGGAGCAGATAATTGAATCCTCAAAATATTCATGCAACAGGTGAAGGAATTGACAACTTTTGGAAAGTGCTGGAAGAAGGCAAAAACTGCGCTGTAGAGATACCACCGGAGAGATTTAATACTAAGGAGTGGTATGATCCGGATGATAACAAGCCAGGAAAAATTTGTACGACACGAGCTGCTCTTCTCAATGAGTAAGTGTAGACAGTGCTGTGTACACATTGATTTTTCCTTTTATTTTTAGAATTATGTGTCTAGCYTTTCACAGAGACCAAGCCAAATGGAGACTAAGCAGCTAGTATAAAATGCATATYCTGTGGGGAAATAGAACATCCTGGGCCTATAAGCATTTACTTCTGAACTTTGGAAATGGGAAATGCGGCCRAAATACCAGTTATTGCTTTGTTTGTCATGGAATTGCAAAAAACGTGTACTTTGTGTCTAGAAGTGCATATTGTATATATATATATATTGAATCATTTTCTGGTTTGTGTATTTTAGATTCAACTCGTTTGACAACTACCTCTTTGGAATTAATGATCTGGAAGCTGAACGCATGGATCCACAACAGAAGTTGCTGATAGAATGCACATACAAAGCACTGGAGGATGCAGGAGTCCCTGTAGAAGCCATCAACGGCACCAAAACAGGTGTTTTTATTGGTAAGATAACAATTTCATGGTGAAAAACCTCCATTTTAACCTCAAAAACAATGCAGCACTCTTTCACAAACTTCACATGTATCTCTCCTTAGATCTTAAGTCTACTGTGTTATCACAGTGTTTGTTATTTTAGGTAAAGATTGGTAGGTTATTCTAGAAGTTCATTATACTCTTAACTCTTAGTTGCTCCTTTCAGTGTCTTCAGGCACTGAAGCTGAATCACCAAAGAGTTGAACTGGCTCACCAACCCTGTTCAGAAATGATATTCTCAGACTTAGATATTTCCCAGTATAATAGTATTGGTTCAGCTGGTGCAGGCTTTTATGTCCCTTATAAAGCAGCATAAATCCTCATGTAGATATTAACATGCTACCTGAGTGCATTTGCCCAACTTCTTATTTTGTTAAAGAGCTGGAAAACCGGCACATTTTGCTAGTAAAATATGTGTTTGTTTTAAGAGGAGTTTACAGGGTTAGGTTGATTGAGATAAYGATAATGGCAAGCTATCTAGATTACCTTTTAGTCTGAGCCCTGCTCTTCTTATACAAAGATTATTCTTTGCTCTCTAAATGGATACACTTCGTTTTCCACATATGATAGTAGAATCTGCTGCATTTCAAGGACAGGGGACAACRCTTTTGGCAGGCCCATTTTTTTTCTGTTTCTGCCTTGTTCAGTGGTTCACAACAAGCAAAGCTAGTAAAAAGCATTTGATGTAGCCTATGCTGTGGCATTCAGCTTGGAATGTGTGAGAAATTAGAGCTTGTCCTATGCATTTATATCTCAGCTATCCTCATTGTAGCTCCCTAATATGTCTTCCCATAGCTAAACAAAATTAACTCACCCTTAAGCTGAGATACAATTGTCTAAATAGTCTATGCATAGCTTAGCTGCATCACAGCTTAGCCTGCAAATAAGGCCTGTCATTTACTGACTGGGGGCAAATTTCAAGTGTCAGGAATGTTTGTTTAAGTTGGGTCCAGTGGAAATTGCTGGGAGTTTCATGTTTGACTTCAGTAGAAACAATGTTTTAGCATAGGAGCACTGATGATATGTAGTTTAATATTAAAACAGAAAAAACAAAGCATATGCTGTCAGGTTTAACGCTGTTAATTCCTTTTATTATCTCAATTTAACATGGTTTGTTTGATACTTTTATAGGTCTTATGAATCGAGATTATGAAATTATAACAAGCAGAGCAGTGAGTGAAATAAATCATTATGATGGCACAGGAACAGCAATGAGCATATCTGCTAACAGRGTCTCATACACATTTAATCTCACTGGACCGTCGCTGGCTATTGACACTGCATGTTCATCATTTCTTTTTGCTTTGCACTATGCCCTGAGGGCAATCAAAGCAGGTAATGGGACTGAAGAGCTGCTAGGATAAGAAATCAGGACTGATGCTGTAAGAGCTAGCTGGAAAATGAAGATTTCAGTTTTTCTAGGATTTGATTCCTATCACAGCTATCAAGAGCTATAACTTTATACTTTGACATTACTGAGATGAATTCAATAAAACCTGTTGTATTCTCAGTTTCACTAGTAGGGAACTATTAAGTTCCAATGACGCAGAAATAGCCACCATTTCTATAATAAAAAGAAAACTYTCATTATAAGGAGAGTTTTACCTCCCTCAGTTGTATCCTATGTAGACCTAGAAATCTGTCTTGGGTGACCTTTCAAAGATCTATCTCGGTAATGAGTTCCAATCTTGAAATTATAAATATCTCAAATAATTTTCATGATTATTTACCTGAAATACCAGCCTTTTCACTTAATTGTTACATAGGATTAAAATATTTCTGTCATGTCTTGGACATTTCAATGTTTCTCTTTTACTGCAGGAGATTGTGAGGCAGCCATTTGTGGTGGTGTGAACTGCATAATAGATCCCCGCACCTTTGTGTCTCTCAGTAAAGCAAAAATGATCTCTCCAGAGGGAATAAGCAAACCTTTCTCCAAAAGGGCAGATGGCTATGGAAGGGGAGAAGGCTGTGGTGTTATTTTCATAAAACCACTGAGAAAGGTAAGAGATGGTCTGTGAAGTAGCTTAAAATGAGGCTGCATACTTATCTAGGTTCTGTATCTCCAATTCTAGTAAGTTCCTCTAGAAAAATAACTCTTATAGTCTTCTAAATTAACTGTAGTATTAATAAGGTATTTATACACTTCTCCTAACATGGKAATCATGCATTTAAAAGTTAATGTTATTGTCTATCTGTTTTTTTGTTTGTCTATTTGTTTTCCTTTTATAGAAAGAACACAGAATTATTAAAGATATTGCTTTCTTTTTACAAAACAGGCAAAAGAAGACTACAACAAAATCTGGGGTGTTATAAGAATCAGTGCAGTAAGTCAGAATGGTAGGTCTATAACTCCAATCACAAGACCATCTCAAATAGAGCAAGAGAACCTGCTGCACAGCATTTATCAAACTCATGTCGATCCATCAACTGTGCAGTACATTGAAGCACATGGTACAGGAACGCCCGCTGGAGATCCCACGGAAGCTGAAAGTCTAGGTAATGCCATTTCTAAAAATAGGTCTTCACAAGTTTCTACTCTGAAAATCGGTTCAGTGAAAGGAAATATTGGCCATGCTGAATCAGCTGCTGGAGCAGCAGGGTTAATCAAAGTACTCCTGATGATGCATCATGGAAAGATTGTTCCATCCTTGCACTACTCAAAGGAGACTAGCAGCATTGATGCAGAGAAATTAAACCTTGCAATTCCCACAACTGTAGAACCCTGGGAAGAGCAGGGTGAGTACGGACGAGTAGCTGGCATCAACTGCTTTGGATTTGGGGGAACCATCGCCCACATTGTTGTCAGGCAGGTTAAGCAATCAGAGCCTCTTCCTGTCTTTAAGAGGCCCATTGAATTRGTTCTGCTGGCTGCAGCGTCAAGTAAATCCCTTCAGATGACAATGGCAGATACAGCTGAGCAGCTCAGCAAGAGCAGCTCTGTGACCCTCCCAAGTCTGGCCTATACATCTGCCTGCAGAAGAAGCAACGCCAACTACAAATACCGAAAAGCATTTGTCACAAACTCTCTCCAGCACCTGCAGCAAGAGATTATGTCAGCAGTGAACACTGAATGTGCCAAGTCAAAAGGGGCACCAGAGCTGGTGTTTGTGTTCTGTGGCAACGGTGTCACGCTGAAGCAGTTCTGCGAGACGCTGCTGAGCWCAGAGCCAGTGTTCAGAGAGAAGTGTGAGGAAATAGAGATGCTCTTTCAGAGCCATGCCCCCATCAGTCTTCTGCCAGCAGAAGACTGCAGCTCAAAGGACTTCTCCAGTCCAGAGCTCACCCAGCCCTTGCTTTTTACGCTGCAGGTTGCCTTAGCTTCTCTTCTGAAACACTGGGGCATTAAACCAGTCACTGTTGTTGGCCACTCAGTAGGGGAAGTTGCTGCTGCCCACTTTGCTGGATACCTTTCCTTGGCTGATGCAGTCAAAGTGATTTATCACCGGAGCAGGCTGCAGGCCAAGGTGCTCGGGGGCAGAATGCTGGTGGTTGGAAACGTCCCCGTTAACGAGATTGCTGAACATCTAAATCAGTACTCGGGGAAGGTGTGCATTGCTGCTTTCAACAGCCCCGTTTCCTGTACCTTGTCTGGGGATGCAGATTCTGTGGATGCTGCCCACAGACACTTAGCTCAAGCTTTCAACAGTAGAAACATCTTTCTTCATGTGTTAAATGTCCCAGCTGCGTACCACAGCCCCAGCATGGATGAGATACTCAGGGAATTGGAAGAGAACATACAACATTTAGAGAAACAGAAGGGGGAAATTGAAGTGATTTCAACACTAACTGGCATGGCTGCTTCTGAAAATGACTTCACTCAGGGCAAATTTTGGGCCCGACATGCTCGTGAACCTGTTGCTTTCACTCAAGCCATAGAAACAGCAGCTAGAGACAAAGAAAATGTGGTGTTTGTGGAAATAGGTCCTCACCGGGCACTGCAAAGAAACATAATAGAAACTTTAGGAAAGGGYACAAAGGTGTTCTCATCTTTGCAAACTGATGCAGAGCATCAGACACTCCTTACTCTGGTAGGAAATTTGTTTGAAATGGGATATAATCCCAACTGGCAACACTTTTATAATGGATATCAAAGTGTTCCAGTGACTATTCCACGGTATCAATTTGATCGCAAGAAATTAATGGCCTTTCTGGATCTTCATCAACAAGCAAACAAAAGAGGTGTCAGCTCCAGCCATCCTTTGGTCTACAGTATGAAGAGTGACAAYATGCAGTTTGGCTGCCTCGTGTCTCAGGACGCAACACCCTACTTATATGAGCACAAGAACAACGGTCTGGCTTTAGTCCCCGGTGCTTTTTATGTGGAGCTCGGTCTGGCCTCTGTGATGAGCAGTTCAAGGCCTAAAGTTCCTCTGGGCTCTTGCCAAATGAGTATCAGTTTTTCTGCGCCATGTGTTCTCAGCCAGGGTTCCCAAGTGTTGCATATCAAGCTGAGTCCACAGAAAGCAACAACAGCCTTTGAAATACTCTCTCCCTCCAATGCACTTTTTGCTGCAGGCCAAGTTATAAAGGTGCCTGAAGCTGCAGTTGAAGAAAGGACTATCTCCTTTCAAGAAATCTTTCAAAGGTGCAGGTCTGTGGTTAGCACGGAGGAGGTTTATGAATCGCTATCTCAGATTGGCTTTCAGTATGGCTCCATATTCAGGCAACTCAGTGATGTGCATTACTGCCAGGAACTAAAGGAAGCTATAGCAAGCATAACGGTGAACAAGCAGACTGTTGGAGAGATGTACAACTACTATATCCATCCGGTGCTGCTAGATTGTTTTCTGCAGATGACAGCTGTCATGACCTCAAAGACCATTCAGGCCAGAGCAGGCTTTCCATCAGGGATAGGCAGCCTGGTGGTGCTCCGACCACTGGAGGAAGAAATGATGATCTATATGAGAACAAGCAAATCTGTTGGGAACAACTTAGAGGTCTGTGGATGCTTTATGGACAAGCATGGCTCTATTTTGGCTGAGCTCAAGCGCGTTACCATCACTTTCATGAAGCAGGCATCTTCCAGGGAAAATGAGTTTATGTTTGAGAACAAGTGGAAAGAAATCTCTCCTCCACAAGCACTTGGACACTTGGGAACAATGCCACGAGTCCTAGTGTTTGCTGACAGATTTGGTATAAGTGAACAGCTAAAAAAATATTTGCATCCTGAGTCCAGGTATGTTATGTACGAAGACTGGGAAAGCTCCTTGGAAATCCACACAGAGAATAAAATGAAAACAGAATTTGAGGATTATGATGAAATTCTGTACCTGTGGGGAATTCAAAAGTTAAATGAAGAGTTTCCTAGCAAAGTGGTGGACCAGTTGGCAAAGTGTTGTGAGGCCTATCGCCGAATTATTGTGGCATTAAGAGAGAAATCATCCCGTTGCTCAGTTAGAGTGATCACCTACAGAACAACAGGAAGAAATGTCGACCACATTAACAGCGGATTTGCTTTATGTGGCATGACCAGAACTTGTGTCCTTGAAGTTCCTGAAGTCACTTTTCAAATAATTGACCTTAGCTCTTCCAGCTCCCTGGACATCTCAGCATTAGCAGATGTTCTTGTGAAATACAAAGGTATAGACTATCCAGAAGTTTGGATCAGCCAGGGAAGAATTTACGTGTCAGAAGTCAGACGTACGCCTTTTATAGATGCAGATTCTAACCCACCCATAAGATCTCTACAGAAATCAGAAACATTCACCTTGTACACTTCTGACCCATACACAGCAAAAGACTTATCTGCTGAGTTATCCACCAGAGAACTTAATGAGCTCGAAAAACAGAGCATTGAAATTCAAGTGGATAAAATATGTCTCCACTCYGATGATTATTTTCCTATGAGTGTTTCTAGTCGTAACTTTGGTAATGCACTATACTGGAATTCACAAATAGTAGATAAATATGGACTTTTGGCCCTTGACTTCAGTGGCACAGTAACAGCAACAGGTTCTAATGTGAGGAAAGTTAAAGTGGGAGACCATGTGGTTTCCTGCTATCCAGTTGCTGCATCATCCAAAATTCAGATTCCATGGACAGTTTGCTTCAATGTAAAGAAATTTCCATGCTTTCAAAATGTCCCTTGTATGTCATACTTTATCATTGCATGGGAAATATTAAATCAGAGGTTACCCAAGAGGAAAAACGGAAAAACATTAGGTATTATTTCTACAGAGCCATCATCAGTTTTGTGCCACGTTCTTTCTGTGGCAGCAGAAGAGATGGGTTGGAGAACAGTACTTGCAAGGCCCACTCCTGATGAGCTCCAACAGCTAATCTTATGCCATGCCCTTGTTGTTCTTCCTCCAGTACATGGAATGTCTCAGGAAGATCTGGCCCGCATGTACTTTCTTAAAGATGTGGTGATAGTACGTGGCAATCAACAGTTTGAATGTATCCAAAATACCATTGGAATTGATCATGAAAATATCTGCTTTCATATCCTTTCCCTCAGCAGCATTTTCCAGAAAGCATCTCTAAAGGAACTGCAAAAGACAGTGCATGCATGGATCAGTTCAATGGATATGAAACGGTTTAGAAGTCTGTCAGGTTTTGTTTTTCAGCAAACTGAGAACTTAGAAAGGATGAACTCTGAGTCGTCCTATTTTACCTGCAAATCTGTCCCACTTGCTGTACTGAGAAGGCAGAGGAGGGATGTCACCATGGTTTCAGAAATACCATTGTATGAACCCCAGAAGAAAATGTTTAAGCGGAATGCCGCCTACATAGTCGTAGGGGGCCTTACGGGACTTGGTTTTGAAACTGTGAAATTCATAGCCCAAAATGGAGGTGGRTGCATTGCCATACTCTCCAGGAAAATTCCAAGCAATGAGAAGCTAGAAGAGCTCAAGGCTTTGCAGCAGCAGCATGAAGGCAGCAGAGTAGCATTTGTGCAGTGTGATGTTATTTCAACTAAGGAGGTTGAGACAGCTTTCCGGTATATATCGCAAATCTTTCCAGGGAGTCCAATCAAAGGTGTATTTCAAGGTGCTGTGGCTTTACACGATGGTCGTCTTGAAGTTCTGAATTTGGCTGATTTTCAGAAAGTGCTAAGCCCCAAAGTGGCAGGGGTCATAAATCTTCATTGGGCTACCAAAAGCCAGGAGCTTGACTACTTTGTGTGCTACTCTTCTGTTACTTCCTTTCTGGGGAATTCCACACAAGCAAACTATGCGGCTGCCAACTCTTTCCTGGATGTCTTCTGCCAATACCGGAGGAACTGTGGGCTTTCAGGCCAATCCATTAACTGGGGTGCTTTGAACCTTGGCATACTGCTCAATCAGAATTACATCCAGAACATTCTGGGATCCAGGGGCATAGATATTCTGCAAGTGCATGAAATTCATGAGTATCTGAGAAAGAGCTTACTTACGAATAACCCTCAGCAGGCTGTCGTGAAATTCAATTTTCAAACTTTACTTCGTCATGTCCTTTCTCGGATTTTATCACTAAAAAGTCGCTTCATCTCACTTATGTCAGAAGAATTTGGTTCCAATCTTAAAGTATCTGAGGAAGCTCGAGTCCAGGATGTTGCTTTAATCAAACCTGAAAAGTACATCACCTCACTGGTGAGCGACCTCACCAGAGCAAACTCAAACGAACTAACCATGAACACAACACTGTTGTCGTTGGGCATAGACTCTATGTTAGCTATGACAATTCAGAACCGTGTCTTTCAAGAAAGGAAGGTGGACATACCTGTTYTGAAACTGCTTGATCCTCACACAACTCTGTCGAGTTTAGTAGTAGCTCTAGAAGAAACAGACAGCGCAGATGGAATAGCTGAGGATGAAAATGATGCAATTGAAAGTGAAGAACATGGGAAATGGTTATAAGAGTTTTCCTCATTCAGGAATTTTGTAGCTTTTAAGATAAATGGACCTTTTCTGGTATGTCAGAATATCTCATTGCAAAGTGTGGATAGAATATCTGGTGATGCTAAATCTGCTTTTCTCATTATCCCAGAAAAGCCTACACCAGGTTCTTCTGCTATTGCACTGTTTGTTACTTTCAGCAAACTGTTTGACGTGTTACTTTCCTTATCTTTTACTTTTGTTTTTCAGTATTTTTTAGCTCAAAATAGGTAGACTAATACATATGCATTTTAATTTTGTATGTTTGTATGTGAAATGGATATTGTATTTTTTTACCATTTTAAAGTGTTTGTAAAAATGATGTGATTGCAGCTCTATATGATGAATGTATGTGTAAAGCAGTATATTATAACAATTTTGTTGTACTATTCTGAATATATTATAGCTTTTTTACCATCATCTTATGTATATAGACATAAGATGTTAAAAATAACTCAGTAGAAAAGCAAACAGTAAAACAAGTTTATGTTGTTTAATTAACCTTYTTCTAATAAAGAGCAAATAAATAAAACCTAAAACCTTATCCTTATTTTAATTTTGTATTTCTCTTTCACTCTCCAAGTTTATATTCTCCTGATTTTAACAACTTCCTTTATTTTACTCCAGTGAGAAAATACAGGTTTTTTTCCAAAGACACTGAGGAAAATGTTTGTAGTCTGCGAACAGTGCAGTGCTTCTCCATTTTATACCTAATTACACCATTCCTTCCCGGATATATGTTGCAGCTCTAGCTGTATTCTCCAGTGCATGGACTGTCCAGTCCTACACTAATAGCACATGGCACAGAATTTGGCTAGGAGAAAAGGGTACCGGTTAATGAAAAAAAGGCAAGACTTGCTTGCTTCATTATTGAGCAAAGACTTCAGTCATAAAGATAACATATCAGGATCAAATAGGTGGTGAGAGATAGGTTTTATTCATAGAATTGGAAGATAGTTCAGGTTGGTAGAGACTTCAAGAGATCATCAAGTCCAACTCCTGCTCAAAGCAGTATCAGCATCAAATTTGGAGCAGGCTGATACTTTGTCCAGTCAAGTCTTGCAAACCTCCAAGGACAAAGATTTCACAATCTCTTTGAGTAGCTTATTCCAGTGCTTAAGTATCTTTTTTTTTTTCCCTTTATATTCAGTTGGAACCTCCTTGTTGCAATATCTGACTCTTGCCTTTCATTCTTCCACCGTGCACATCTGCAAAGAGCCTGGTGCTCTGTCTTCTTRGTAATATCCTCTTACGTACTGGAAGGCTGCTATTAGGGTCTCTTAAAATCAGCTGAACAAGCCCTCTGCCCTCAGCCTCTCCTTGCACTWCTAGTACTCCAGCACCCAACCATCTTGGTGATCTTCTGCTGGATTTACTCAAGGTTATCAAAACCTTTCTTATACTGGGAGGAAGAGAAAGGAAAAGCTGGATTTAGTGTTCCAGATTTGATGTAGTGAATGCCAGATAAAGGGGAAAAAACACATTCTTGGATCTACTGGCTGCACTCCTAGATSCTACTGGATGCCTCGTAGAGCGCTGTGAGCCTTGCTTGCCACCAGTATACACTGGTGCCTTGCACTTAGCCCACTACCCACCAGGACCCCCAGAYTGGCTTGCCAGATACCTCCCTGCTGGTGGTTCCTCTGTGGCTGCTAGTGACAGTCTCGGCCTCCTTGGGTTTGCAGAAATATTTTTAAAGACTTAGCACTTCTGAGCCTAAGGGATGTCCGGAGCTCAAGACTTTCAGGCATGCTTCTCTTTCTCCTCTTTGGTGCGTGACTTTACCTTAGACACTGAAAGAGGTTCAACCYTTCCAGCGTGGGAGCCGATGCTGTTAAAACTCTTCTCTATATTCAACAAGACACTTTTATTTGAAACACATTTCCTATTTCTCCTAAATTKTTTATCTGATTCATTCATTAGGCTGATTATTCAGAATCACCAAAGAACAGCCATGGATATATGTTGATATATGTTACAGTCAGGTGACTCTAATTAGACATTATCCTATTTGTTACATGGTTAGCAAAGTAATATTTGATATTTTATTTTTGCTTTGAATAGAGAGTTGAATTAGATGACCTCCAAAGGTCAGAGATTCACAGAACAGTTTAGTTTGGAAAGGAAGTMTGTCAGCTCACCGCTTAGCCAGCAGGGCTGACTGAGGTTGGGTTGTTCAGGCCCTGCTCCTGTTGAGTTTTGAGTTAACTCCCAAGGTGGAGATTCCACAGTCTGAGCAATCTGTCCCAGTGATTGACCATTCTCATTGTGAATAATTTTTTTTATTCTAGATTTGTATCTAATAATTTCTCTTGAAGCAGCCTGGGACTTTGCCTTTTCTCTTATCACTGTGCACTTGTGGCTCCGTCATCTCTATTTCCTCCAAGCAGGCAGTTGTAGACAGCAGRAAAGGTTCCCCTTAGACTTCACTTCAGACTGAACAAACCCTTGACTGTTCTTGGTATGTCACAGTTCTAGGCCCAGCCACCATGATGGCCCTTCACTGACCTCACTTCACAGAATCTCAGAATCACAGAACGGTTGAGGTTGGAAGGGACCTCTAGAGATCATTCAGTCCAACCCCCTGCTCCAGCAGGGACAYYCAGASCACGGGGCACAGGGCGGCATCCAGGTGGGTTTGGAAGATCTCCAGAGAAGGAGACTCCACAACCTCTCTGGGCTGCCTGTTCCAGGGCTCTGTCACCCTCACTTCTGCATGTTGATGTCTGTCTTGTACTGGGGAGAGCAGATTTAGACACAATAATGCCAATGCAACCTCATATGTGCTTAATAGAGGGGAATGATCAACTCCACGGACCTGCTGACTACAGTCTTGCCTGTATAGCCCAGTGCACAGTTGGCCTTTATTGCCATAGGACATCCTGCAGACTCATATTCAACTTAGTGTCCACCAGGAAGCCCAAGCACTTTTCTGCAAATCTATTTTCCAGCCAGTCAGTCCCCAGCCTGTACTAATGCATGGGACAACTTCATGAACCCTGCTCTGATGGCGAAGGTTTCTGCTRCAGGCAGGGTGCTCAGGATTCAGCCATCCTGGCAGCAACAATTTAGGATGCTCAGCAATGGCAGAGCACTGACTGCCCTTCCATTTGTGTTTGGCAAATCCATATGACTGGAAGAATTGACTGGAAAATCCATAAAGAAGATGCAGGTGGTCAGAGGTATGCTTGATGTCCTACAGCAAGCAATCCCAACTATAAGAGAAGGGAAAGTTATACATAAGCAACGGAATGAACTGGGAAAAAAAGAAAGAAACAAGTGGCATTGCTCTTGGAGCAGTGACAATCTCTGTACTACCAAAACACAGAGATGATGACCTGAAATAAGCAGGACCTTGTAGTTCTTGGCTRTGTATCTCAATTATTTTAAAATGGTATTTTTTTCCTATCAGCTGCTGGGGAACCGTTGATTGTTTGAACAAAAAGAGCCATTTCATCCTGGAAAAAAAAATGTTCTGCTCAAAATCTTAATTGTAGTTAGATAAATCAGTCATGAAAAAAAAAATCTGTATTTCACAGAAAGCTTTTTTTAATGACAACMATGTTTAGTCTCTGCAATTAATCTTGCATGGAGTTAAGCACACAGAGTATATTTTTTAAAGATTTAAAGTCTCTGAGCTCTTAATTCCATTTTCACAGGATCCCATTAGCAGGATGCATGTTCAGTAATAAGATAATCATGACTGGCACAGTGCTCAGAAAAATATTAATTTTTCTAATTAGAATCTGAAGTGATATAATATCTATTCAAACAACGAAGATGTGTACCTTGCCTTATCTGAGTACACACATAAATACAGTTAGTCAGATCTGTTCCATAAAACAGTGACACAAAGACACAATTACTGGAAAGGACCYTAGCATTTCTTTGAAAAATGTGCTCGTGGATGCACATTTTGTTTTCTGCCCCAGGCAATGCATCAAAATACTTCCCTTGCTGAAAGCCTAGAACTTTCAGACTGAATTAAGACCTTCATTTGCACAGTTAATCAATGCCTGTTTCTTGTTTGACCTGGATCATGCGGTACCTGATAATAGCACGTACTCTCATTGGATGGATGTGCAACTGGTGCACCATCTACCCGTGATTTACCAAGGAAAATCATATTAAAAACTCTGGGTTGCAAGCTACAATTCCCTCTAGGAAGAAAAGGTGGTATTTACAAGCATGGCTATTTCAAGACACTTTTGAAGACCTTAGAATCATGAACGAATCATAAAAATGCTGAAAAGGACAAATTATTAGGCAATGAAAGGCCTGCCAATAAAAGAGTAAAACTTGACAGATCAAAACAAAACAAAACAAAACAAAAAAACAGGCAAAGGACATGAAAGACATTAAGAAAAGTTGCCACTAGGCACAGCACAGGTCCATTACTTCAAGAGAAAGTAACTAAAGCACCCGGCCTACAAATACAACCCAAACAAAGTTTCCAGTACATAGCTAAGAATATGTATTTTTAATTTCTATAGCTGTTGACCTAACAGTTGCATTTAATACATTAAGGAAAGATGGAAAATCAAAGAAACTTCATAGGAAGGCATCACATAAGGCACCAGGCAGGGAGTCTTCCTCAGAAGGTGGGACACCCCCTTCTTGTGATATGATGCAGGGCCAAAGCCTATAGACCCTGTGCTTTTTGTTGGCTCTCATCGGACATCTGCACAGCCAGACTGTATATTGTACATTGACTGGGAGGACAGRAGCAGAAGGGGACATAGAGCTCCATTTTGGGGATTTCAGAGATCACCTCCCAGGAAAGGCAGAGCAACAGTTCCAGAGGCAGCAGCAGGACAGGGGAATGCCAGGTTCAAGCCAGGACTGGAAGCAGRACAAGGGCACCATGCAGGGTCAGGGAGGAGTGTGTGGATGATTGCTATACGACTATTCCTAARTTGCAAATCCAGAAGAGTTACTGCTCATGCCTTCCTCCTGTGATTGAAGCGCAAGGAGGAGAGCAACACCAAGATTATGAGACAACATGACACACTATATCCCTAAACAGTCTGGACACAGTTTKGGGAAGGAAACTCCACCAGAAACCAGCTTCTTCTGATAGAAGTTGTTTTCCCAGATGCCATCACAGCTGTGGTCCTGCGAAGGCCCTGTCTCCCATTTGCTCCTGCCAGCAAAGGGACCTGCATGTGCCTTGTTGGCTGTTCTGCTTGGACATGGGACAGGAGCAGGCAAGAAAGCAGCAAGGGTTTGTGACTAATGTGGAGGCCATAGAGAGGACTACACACTTAGGTAGGCTCAAGGCCAAGCAGTCATTTACCTTGTTATTGCTCAAAATATCAATTAACACTATAAAATAAAAATGCCACATCCAAAATGGATCAATGTAAATATTTTGATCAATGTGGTTAATGGATTGAACCCCGGCTCACTTCCCAGCCTGTTTCCATGATGCTAGAGGATTGCAGTCCTGACTGCCACTTAGCATTTGCTGCTGTGTCCTCAGCGAACCTTGTGAGAAATGGTGACATTGCTAATGAAGCAGAGCATGGTGACTGCACCAGCCAGGGTCTCAGGAGGGCTGCAGCAAAGTTCTTTGGACATCTGGAGCTGCTGAGAGGAGTCATCTCGATCAGAGCAGGTCTTGGGGAATGGTTGACRTGTCACAGACTCACAGAATCACAGAGCATTTGAAGTTGGAAGGGACCTCAAGAGATCATCTAGTTCTGCTGCTAAAGACAGACTTGCTTTCCCTTCGTTGCTGCTGTGCGACTCTCCATGTCTTGACCTTCCCCAAAAGCTGGAGTCAGTACATACACAAATTAGCAAAACCAGGATGGGATGCATCCAACAAACCATATCACCACCGATTTTGTTTAGGTGAATCTCATASACACATAAGGAAGAGTCACTCTCACATGCACAGAGCATCCCGTGAGACAGTTGCTAACAGAAGCAGTTTGTGAAGAAGAGCCCTGAGAAGGTCCCACAGCATTTCACTTTGTTTTTCTGGATAGAGTAGGATGGCTAGTCAGGAAACCTGTACCAAGTTTAACACATGTTGGAACTTGCAAGTCTCAGGCTTTCTCCTTATTTTCCTCCTGCTTCCCTGATATCACTTTCCAGATGCTTTGCTCAAAAAGCCTGGTATACAGCCAACCTACAGCTCAGCCTTTGCACACTTAACTGCTCTTGGATTTGGGCTTTTACAAGCCAGCATTAATAAAACATACAATATTCTACAATAATCAAGGCACTCACAGGCTATTCGTGAGTGCCCAGGGGAAGAAGATCAACTTACTTAGATTCAACATTGCACAGGAGTTAAGAATAAATGAGTAAATTTACTCCTTCCAGCCAAGGTCAGTGTTAAAGCATGCAGGTTAGCAGTAACAGAAGTGACATAAAAAACCCCAAACGCACTGTATGTGCAGCCTGTCCAGCATCTCCACTTGCTGTGACTCTGCTGTTCCTCTCCCTCGGGACAGCATCCTCCAAGGGGCCCCRAGAGAGCGGCTGTGAAACGTGGTGGCTGCCCCGCTTCTCCCAGCCTTGTGCAGGACCAAGGGGACAAAGCCACACACCTCTGAACTGGGCCCTCCGCTTCCTCTCCTCTCTATCTTCTTCCTGACCCTCTTTGCAGCTCAGATAGGAACGCAGGGCAGTGGGTTAGGGAAACTGAGTCACATCCTTCCCCAGCCTCTTAGCCTTTCCTAACTAAGTGAGCTGTTTGATCTGTGCGTTTCTTAGTGCTTGCCTGGCTTCCCTTGTCATGGCCTTCAGGAGGTGACATCACAAAACTTTATGCATTCTATACCTTGAAAAATGACCRTTTTATTGACAGTTTTTTGCGCACTCACCTGGGGGCTCTTGCAAAAGCTGTGGCAAGGCCGGAGGAGCCCRGCGGGGACACACTCCCCAGGCCAGGCTGCTTTCTCCTGGGGTCCTTCCTGGACAACCCAACACCATGTGCCCTATGTCATGGACCTCCCCTTGGAGGGACCTTCTCCTGGGTGGAGCTAGTTTGGCCACGTTATGGTGGGTTTTGCTAGGACAGCGCTGGCAGCACATGAGCTCACCTGCGGGAGCTGTTGGTGAAGCATTATGAGAATATTATGGCCTTGTACTATTTTTCCTTCAGCGATTGCCCTCCTCTGCTGTGCGCTGTGTGTATTTTGAATACAAAAATGAAGTGCTCTAGGTGACCCTGCATGAGCAGGGGGGTTGGACTAGATGACCTCTGAGGTCCCTTCCAACCCTAAGCATTCTATGTTTCTATGAAGCTCGGCTTGCTGAGCTGGGACAGGCTTTCTGGTTYATAGTAAGTTTTTGTCCTCCTTTCCTTTTGTTTTCCGCCATAATAACTGAAGCCTCACCAGGMTGAGAAATCCATATGTGGCCCTCCTCCTTCCCCTTACTTTCCTTCCTCCTTCCCCTCCTGCAAGATGAACCGAGTATTAAACCTTGCAAAAAAACCCACATAAATTACATTATTCCAGGGAATCAGGATTAACATCGCTAGGCTGTATATCCACAAGGTATGAAATAACAATAGTGTACTTAATGAATGGTAAATTGTTTACTCTTTATTTGGGACACTCATATTCTTGCCTGGGCTGCTTAGTAATCAGAGAGTATTAATATAATTATATAAACAATAAATTAGAGAATAAATAAATAACAACAAAAATAAATGATAAATATTAATGAAATAAAATTCTTATAAAGTTATAAAACATTGCAATAAAATATGAAACAGTAAGAATTTAAATAAATAATACATTAGTTTAATAACCAATTTAAGTGTCTTTTTCCATTTCCATTCCCCAAAGTAGGGGGAAAGTTTTGAACGACTTTAAGGAGCATTATTAGATGCCCATGGAGAACATGCTTGCACTTCCCAAAGGTCTGTTCTGGTTTGAGTGCCTCTGGACAATATCCATATGGACGAGCTAAGCCAATTCTCAWCTCTGAAGACTGTCCTAAAAAGAGCTTATGTTTGCATATAAATATGCTTTCCTTGCTAAAAGCTGGAGGCCCTTCAGGAACTGGCACTCCCTGTGCGACCATCTGAATGGATCATGTCATCAGGATTTAAGCCCTTAGCAGAAGTGCTTCTTGCTTATGCTGGATTTTGGTGAAAGACAACAAATATGCCCGGCCATTCAGTTTTTCCGTGATAAAAGGGATGAAATGCTTGTACTTCTTATCACCTTTTGTGCAAGCATAAAACGACTTTCTTATGTTCAATTTTGGTTATGCAAGAAACTGGTTATGGACAAACCACTGAAACACAGAGCAGAGAGGGATTTAGCTGAGACCTCTCACAGAACAGATGGCTGCTTTTTTTCCTGCCACAGCTGTGTGTGACTCTAAGAAGCAACCTGACCTTTTCTCATATCATTTTCAAGGGCAAATTTATCAGAGAGTGACATTGTATAGACAACAATAACAAACACTCACAAAAAGACCAATCCTAACCTGGAAAAAAAGTATGAAATAAATTTGAAAAGCCACACTGTGAAAATTCCTTGGAGGCAGGGATGCCCCATTGCATCCTTTGCATCACAGATCAGTCGAGCTTTTCCCAGACATGGAATCCCCCAATTTATTTCATCTGGTAACAGACAGCAGTTTTGTAAAACAGATCTTACAAGACATGGAAAGATCTGTGGGTTTCAGCGTGTAGCATCCTGTTGCAGATAACCTCAAACCATCTGTTTATGGAAAATAAGATTAAGAAACTGTTCAAAACAGGTGCACAATATGGAACAAAGATGTACTTTATTGGACTAAACTGTGAGCAGTATATTTAAAGCAGGGGCTGTTACCTATTGCAGTTTAATTTAGCAGGATGCTGACAGCAAAACTTCCTGATTTAGTGCAATCTAAGGTGGAAGATAATGGCTGATCTGCACGCATGTACRTCAGTTTAATAAAGACACCTAAGTTATATTAGTTGTATGTGATGGGTGCTCCAAGCTCTTCARCTGGGACATGGTGAATGCTCTTGTGGTGAATGATGACTCGCAGGGTCAGGGGCTGCGGTTGTGAAAAGGTCCCGCCTCAGCCACCGGTTGTACAAATCTACAATAAAATCACTTTTCAACAAACCAGAAGAATATGTAGAACTCCAGAAAGAATCCTTAGATTTGTAAATTCTCTTTATGTTGTGGAATATACTCCATTTTGCATTATGAAAGACACTGGAAGACAAATYACGTCTATTGACTCTTGGGGCCATTTTGACAGAGCGAGTGAAGAAGGGAATAATCTGAACAAATGCAGATGATCCAAGGCTGATGTCTTCATCTAAGATAATCACCCTCATCTCCCTTTATTGCCTATCATGATTAAAAGGCACATTAAGGCAYAATAATCTGAATGATTCCTTTCCTAAACTATCTGCTTTCCCCAAGGGCACCCAGTGCCCAGATAGCTCACCGACTGGCAATGTCAGCAGCTTAAATTAAGCATGATTATTCCCAGTCTAAGGCTTGGAAAAGATCATTGAGTACCTGGGATCCAGCCTCATCTTTCTCAAAGATCTTTCCACTGCTTCAGGTTGTCTCCCATGAGAAGCCCCAACACTCCTGGAGCTACCAGTTGTGATGAAATTATCTGATCTAGATAAGGTGCAAGAGGCTTGGGTGAGACTTGGGTGAGGCTTTGGCACACAGCAGCCTCCTACCTGGTGATCCCACAGACAAGGAGGAGCTGCTGCAGGCACAAGAAGGCAGCAGAAGTCCCCATGGCTCCTTTGGTGAAAGGCAACCTCAGAGACAAGGTCTACAAATGCAGATGGCTTTTGAGGAAGGAATAATCAGGAATAATCTTCACTACAGTGTTACTCAGGTCAGATCTGCATGTRTTATTACTGGGTAAACTAGTCTACTCTTTGCAGCTCATATTTGGTAAAAAACTCCATTGGGAGGGTGGGAGGGCAGAAGGACACGGCAGGACCTGCCGGTGCCCTCGCTCCTCTGATGCTGGAGGAGGCAAAGGGGATGACATGAAACTGCTTTGTGGCCAGGATCACCCAGCACAAATGTCACAGAATTAATCTGGATCTTTAAAAAAAGCTAAAAAGCTCATTTATTTTATCTGCTGATATTGCAGCCTTTTTTTCCAGAGGAAGCTGTGCCATGCCATGTCAGCATTCCTGACAGCAAGATCTATTTGTGCAAAGATGTTTATAACACTGGACCTTCACTGATAATAAGTGTGGGACATACTTCAGAATGGAGTATTTCTTTAAAGACTAAAGATGGGTGTTTGTGTGTGCACCTGAAGGTTCACACATCTAGGCTTATGGACCACGTATATGTGAAATTTTCTGGGTTTTTTTTTTTAAAAGAAATATTTTCTGCCCAAACCGCAATTTGTTCCCAGTAAGGATTTGTGTTGCCTTACGCATCTTTTAGAGAAAATATCTGTTTACAATGCATTGATTGAAGCTTCAGCAGCAAACAGAAGCCCTGAGTAGACTTACTGAAGCTAATTATGGGGCCTGGGAAGGCTCCTAAGTTTCAAAAACCCACCAGCTGGCCTGTGATTAGCAACAGGGTATTATTTTTTGCAGGGGCAGAATATTGAAATAAAATCACCCAGATCTTGAAACATATGGTTTTATTTTTTGGAAAGGGATTTTCAGCTGAACAGGGAGGCACTCAATAGCTAGTGTTGAAGCGAATACGCTGCAATCCCCAGGGCACTCGCTAAGGGAATCAGATAATGTGGAAATCGTGTCATTTTCATACATTGGCCAGCAGGATGTTTGGCATCTATGATATGGAAACTGAGCACACGGATGCTTTTTTTTTTTTTTTTTTTTTGGTCAGAAAGACAATAGTCCTAGAGAGAAAGATGGAGGTGACAACTACAGTTAAAGCTGCTGTGCTAGGAAAAGCTTTCGTAATTCTACTTGACATTTCTGAATTAATTTATTATGAATATATTTCAGGCGTGACAATACCGATCACATAAGCCAACACCAGCTTTTCTTTTATAGGTTTTTAGTTTATAAATCTTACTTTTACAAAGTCACTTTTGTGTTTTTGTCTGATAGTCATGACATTACTAATAGCAACCTTTTTATAGGGATGTGAATATTTAGGCTAGAGCACTGACAAACTCTGCCCAGCACAAGAAAATACAATGTTTTCTATAATTAACAGAGCATTTTATCTGCCCTTGCTCTTTTTCTTATCTATTCTTTTGTTATCATTGCTCTTTCTTATCTTCTTACCTAGAGCCTTCAGTCTCTAGGTATGCCCTGGCCTTGCCTGAAACAGGCAGAAGACTTTTACAAAGACATCTGGGATGTTGTAGAGACCAGCCAGGTAAGTCATAACAGCTGGTCCATATTCTGGGTGCAAACCCAGCTCAGTTTCAAAGAGGAAAACTTATTAGGGTATATTTATAGATCTTATGATGCATCAGTTGAGCAATTTTCATGACTATCTGCTCTCAAGACTGCCATGATTAAAAATTAATTGTGGTAAATTCAATTGCTTCTAATAATGCATAGTGAGGAGATTGGTCAACATCTGAGTTTAATGCATTTGCATCAAGTATCTGAGTAGCAGAATGGCAGAGAATTGAAACCTATTTTCATCATTGCTAAGCAAATCAGAAGAATCTGGAGTGTTTGGGAAGAGGCATGAGCTGCACAAGGTTTAGGAGAAACAATGTTTTGGGTGGCTTATGCAAATACAGGCCATCCCTCCCTTCAGAAAACCACTGGAATTATTTTTCTTATTTGCATTTCCAGCTAGTACCTCAAGCTGACAATAGGAAAAATAGCTGAGCGGCTAAATGCAAGAAATCAATCACCCTCTCTGGGTGTGCCAAATTGCTTGCCTATATAGAAATGCCAAGTTTGCTAGCGCTTTTCAGAAATCATTAGCTTTACCATTCAGCAGAAGAAACATCTTTCTTCATCTTTTAAATATGACAGCTGTGTTCCACAGCATGAATCCAGTGCTGAAAACCATCAAAGAAAAATTACTGAATTAAAAAGGAAAACCAGAAATGCCTTCAACACTGACAGGATGGCTGCTGCTGGCAAGCTCACCAAGCAATCCATGGGCACAAAGTGCTCAATGATCTGTCACGTTTCCACAAGTAATAGCACATAAATAGGAGAAAAACAGATTTTGCAGATACATATCCTCACGGACTGGATAATTCATGTCTAGCAGAAACTCTGGGAAAAAGGGGGATTTATCCTTCTTTGCACATGACCAGCTGGCCTCAGAGGGCTGCATTGGGATGCAGTCCTGACTGGYAACATTTCCGTGCATCGTGTCCTCTTTACCTGAAACATTTAGCAGTGTGTGATGCAGAGCTGCTGCCCTGCACCAGTCTGATTGCTAAAACTCACGGCCTGACTGGGCAAACTGGAGAGGTGTTYATCCTATATCACCGCTATCTCCAATGCTAGTATTTGCAGTCTGAAGACAGGTAACCAGTAAAGAAAGACTGTCTATCTCCAATGTTTTCAGAAGATTTAAGGAAGGTTATTTCTTACCTTCTTATCATTTCTTACGCAGTAGTTCCCTATTCAGTTTCCAAGGAAAGAAAATGCTTTAATGGGAAGGCAGATCCTACAGTAGATGTTTAAAAGAAAGATGGTTAATCTTGTGAATTCTTTTTCAAGATTGAATCCCTACGTAAGCACACAGCAAGGTTTTCCAGCCACCACAAACTTTTCTCTTGTCTCAGGTATTCAGTTTAAGTCTTTCTGTTGATTCAACCTGCCAGTGCCCTTCTGCAGGACCTACTGTGATGTCTCCTACAAAGACATTGGCCAAGTAAGATGGGTTCCCGAKCAAGCGAGGTTTTCTTTTCCTGGGATCCTCCAAAGGGGCCTGAAGCTGTCAGAGTGGTGCAGGCAGCACTGTCTGAAGCAGATGGGATTCCAGCTTCACTCAGCTTTTGCAGCACCTATTCCAGAGGATCACAACTTGACACGGCAGGAGAATGACAAGCACAGAGAAGTGACAGAAATACTACAGGATTTTTGTTAACAACACACAGGTGACAACAAGCAAAATTCCAATAAAGATAAAAAGAAAAAAAATCAATTATTGCCAAATTTGGGTGGTCAAATACTAAAACAGGATGTTCAGAGAGGTTGTGAAACCTCCGTCCTTGGAGATACCCAAAACTCAAACAAACTAGGCCCTRAGTGACCTGATCTAAGGCGACCATGCTCTGAGGAGGAGGTTGGAGTAGATGGCTGCCAGAGGTCCCTTCTAACCTAAATTGGACTGTGGTTCTAGGAAATATTCCTAAASTTTTCAACACAGCAGATGATGTTATCCAACCTGTGCTGCTGGCATTCTACAACTGACCRTTTTGATATGCACCCAGTTACCAGCAAGGTGAAGGTTTCATACCTGGGAGCTTTATGTTCCTGCAGAATAAGGGACTTTTATTTTGTCTCAGAAAAGATGGCATGTTCCTACCAGCTGTGGAAAACTACTGATTCTTGAACTCTCAAGACTCTTTCATCACTGTTTCTGTATTTTCCAAGGCAGGGGCTGCAGCTGCAAAAATACAAAAGCTAAATAAAAATTGGCTTGGTGCTTGACATGAGTTCTATTACTACCTTCTCCAAATAAAGAGAAATAACAGGTGCAGAACATCTGAGTGTTACCTTAGAACGTGTTGAACAGCTCAGGGCACTTTCATGGAATATCTGAAAACTGAAAACAGTGGCTACTGCCAGCAATTGTACCATCACTTAGCTCTGTTTCTTGAATAATTTCGTTTCCTCTGCAAATTTGTAGAATATGAAAAATACCTCCRATTTGTAGTATATGAAAAACACCTCAGCTCCATTTGAAGGAGGGGACAATCTAAAGAAGCAGTACCCAGGAGCAGGTTCATATGTGGGGCTGGTTGGGGCTGCACTGTTCAGCTCAGGGCTGCCTTGCACAGAGCTGGGTCACGCGCAGGGTGGGAGCCCTTTTCCAGTCAGCAGCATCAGGGCTCGTGACATCAGAGTCACAGCATGGTTGAGGTTGGAAGGGACCTTTAGAGATCATCTAGTCCAACCTGCTCCAGCAGGGACACCCAGAGCACGGGGCACAGGGCGGCATCCAGGTGGGTTTGGAAGATCTCCGGAGAAGGAGACTCCACAGCCTCCCTGGGCAGCCTGTTCCAGGGCTCTGCCACCCTCACAATAAAGAAGTTCTTCATCAGGCATTAAATATTAACTACCACATTAATTACCACTCTTTAGCTAGTAGTTTACAGTTGAGACCAGTCCAAGTCAATTGGACTTTGCATGAGCCTTCAGATAGTAAAGGGGAAAATGGAGACCAAAGCAGTAGCTATCTGACCATTAATGCTGTCAGCTATAAAACAATGTTTTGCTTTTTCTTCATTTGCAAGCATGCTTACAGTGCTTGTAGTATTTCTGTGGAAGAGCACAAAAAGGAAGTGGGCTTTGCTTTTACTCCCAAAGCCCCAAGCTTCCTCATTCTCTTGAGCTGGGAGTTTCAGATCCAAGGGACAGTTCCCTGCATGCAAGGGCTTCCCTTGGCTTGACCTTCTCCATGCAGTGCGCAAGCACAGGGTGGGTTACTGTGAGAGATGCCCAGCACTTAACCCACCCCCTTCTCCCATCGAGGTATGGAGAGCAGCGCCCCAATTCACCCACAGCAGGCAGACCACACCATGGGCCGTGCTGCAGCACGGGGCTCTCTGCACCTCCAGAGCCGAGGAAACGCTCAGCCACGTTCAGAGACCTTGGCTGKGAAGGCATGGAGAGAAGGCCAATGCCTCCATTTAGTCAGACCTGGTGGTCCATGACCCTGACCAGCTGCATGCACAGACGTTAGGAGCTCTATGCCTTGGGATAGGCCTCTTTCTCTCTCTCTCTCTTTCTTTTTTTCAGACAACACAGGTTCTTTGTCAGCAAAACCCACCTCACGTCGCCACCAGATGATCACAGGGTGCCTTTGGCCAGCACCTGGGAGGTGAGGAGGGTGCTCATGCCCCACAAGTTATGGGTATACCTTCACACTCTGCTGAAGCACCACATCTTCAAGGACACATTCCTGGGAGGAATTCTCCCAGGATGGGAGTCCCACACCACCTCCGTGCAGCCTGGAGAAGCCCGTGGAACGGCAGCCTGGACGGTGAAAGGTGCGTTTGCTCTCTAGTGGACAGATACTTCCTACACAGACTAAAAAAGGTTAGGCCGGACTGTTSACACACATTTCCTCTGTACATACCCTCTTCCTCAGTCAGCCTCCCTCCTTATCATCCCCCCTCATCAATCAAACCTTTTCCTGCTTTCCTCCCTTCTCAGCCTCCGTGTCTGCCTCAGGGGTGTCTCCAGGCCTTGTTCCCATCCCCACAGTGTGGCTAAGCAAAAGGCTTTAGAAGGCTAAGACAAACTGCTCCACCAAAGTGTATTCATTTATGCAGACTTGATGAAAAGAGGGTCATTCTGAACTTCATACGTGGGTCACAAGCTATAAAGAAACACAAAACCTCCAGCGGTTTTATGGGCTGGAGTGGGAACGACATTAGACCAAAGGCTTTTGGCTGAGGTCTTCTATTTTCAGCTACACCTTTTTTATTCAAGTATGCTATCCCTGGGTCCTGAAATGGGCGTTTTTCTTAGATGTGCTTGTCATCAGCAATGTTAGAAACATTGAAGGAAGAGTGTCCTGCCTTCAGATTTTCATGAACATACTCTTTTTTTTTTTTTTTTTGGTTTGGAGAGGTGAGTGCCTTCAGGTATCAGACAGAGTTACTACAGAGCTATTCCTGATGCAAGGAGTGTTGGTGCTGCAGGACAGTGAGAATGAATGGGAAAGGGCATGGATCTTGGGACACAGTGCGGGCTTGGCAAGTCAACCAAAACCAGGCTCAGCCCAGGCTTGTCCTAGTGGGGACAAATCATGAGAGACAGGCAGCTTCCAGGGGCAACATCCCAGTGCTTGTGCCTTCTAGGGAAGCCACAGGTTCCCTGGAAGTCATCAATTCGAGCTCCGAAGCTTGAGCGTGTGTGCACATAACATAGGTAAGGAGGTCAGGGAGTGAGAGCTCGGGTGCAAACCTGAGGGAGTTAACACCACCAGGAGGACCAGCCCTGCTCGAATGGTGGACTCCAATCTGTATCTCACACATGAATAAACATTACCTGGGCATATTCAACACATGGTTGCATCTGACCAGGTTTCCACATTCCCTTTATGTCAATGGAGGGATATGAACTTCTATGGTGATTGATCATAAAATAAATATCTAAAAAAATTCAAGGAGCTTGAATTCTAAAGTCCTGTTTCTTTCTGCTGAAAGTTTACATTCATAACATGGATAACAGAAGCATAACGTGACTAGCTCAAGTATGTGTGTTCTTACCCCTATCTATGTGAGAGGTTTCCCAATATTTCCCTCTTTCCTGTGAGAGATGTCATATGATTTTGCTGGGTTTTTGTTTTGTTTTGTTTTGTTTTTTTTTGCTTTTGCTAGATACTCTCTCTCCTCTCTTGTTGAAGCAAACAGCAATGAAAGTGGTATGACTCACCTGACACTGCAGTGGCTGCTGAACTAACAAAACAATAATTTGGGGATATGGAATTCATATTCCCTGTGACACGACAATATTTTAACTGCATAATTTTGCTCTGTCTTGCAAATAGAGGCAAATTTATTGCTTTGTGTTTGATATGTTTATCGTTTATCTGACAAAATTTCAGCTGAAAAAGGAAAAAAAAACAGAATGAAATGTTCAAAATGCAGTAAAAGGCCAGGCTTGAGAGAGAGGGCCGGAAAGAGAGAGATGAATAGACCAGCTTGTATTTTGTGCCATGTTAAACAAAGTTAAAACCATCTCTGACTTCCAGTATTTTTGCCTTTTTTGCCTGAAAGATCAGCAGCTGGATGTCTCAGTGGCATGGCCATGATTCTTTGTCTTCCTTCTGCTTCTGCTTTCAGTGTTATCTTTCACTCCTTTTTTTTTTTTTTTTTTTTTTTTTTTTGTTCCTAAGCCATCTCTCTGTCTCCACATTTTTCCACTATTTTTTTCTTTCTTTCTTTTGGATTCATTAACAGAGAAAAAATTGCTATCCACGATGAAGCAATCAAAAAACATGAAAGAAAACGATATAACTCCTCCTCACTTTTATTTAGGGATGTATGATGAGAAAATGTTAGGGCTGAGCATTGGGTGGAGTTGGGACATCACGTTGGATTCAATGAATGATGCTGAGAGTCTMCTTTGGCTTCATCATGTTACCAGGGAAAACTTGCAGCTTTTGAAGGGAAAATGTTGCTTTGGGGAGCTCAGGGTGACCATCTGCCYGGGGAGGGACCTGGGGCCACCCATGCACCGTGGCCCCTGGCAGGACAGGCACCCACTGGAGCCTGCAGCCGGGAGCCAGGGCAGGGTGAGGGCTTTGGCCCCATGCAGCTGCTGACACAGCCCTAGCCGGCTCCGAGCTGCGGCAGAGGGCCAGGCAAACCCTTTCCACCTCCTTTTCCCTCTTGGCTTTCCACTATAGTCAGACTCTTTCGCACTTCTTCCTCGCACTAGCAATGGGCCAGGGGCCCTTTAGCTCCACGTAAGGATGATGAGATGCTGGCTCAAGAAAACATGGTTCCTGAAAGCTGAAAACATTTTAGCTTTCATTAGCTTGGTTGTTTTCCTTCTTCTTTTTTTTTTTTTTTTCCATAATGAGCTCTTTTTCTGTATTTAATTCACGACCTGATGTTTATTTGCAACTGAGGCCTTGGCAATGCTTTATCTGATGGCACAAGTTTGGGAAAACTGTCATGAGCAGACAAGCCAGAGGAAAAGTAAATACTGAAAATGCTGGCTAGAATCAGATGTGTCAAAAACGGGGAATTAAAAACAAGAAGGGAGGTTAACGGGAGAAGTAACTATAAAAACTCCAAGTAAAAGCACAGTAAGCTCTGGACAGTGCATGGGAAGGTAGGATGAGTGCCATGATTTTTTTCTTCTGTTTACTACATTGAAAAAAGTCAAAGAAGAGTCCTTGAGATATAATCCAAAGCAGGATGGACTTCCCTGACACTATTCTCGGTGGATACTTGTCTTGAAAAATTCCGGTGATAGGGATTCTGCAGGAACCTATTTCAGCACTTAGCTACCCTTAGCACAGAGAAAGTTTTCTGTAATGCACTGTATTGCTTCTTTACACTTCCCTGTTTTATTTAATTCTCTTTGCTTTCATGAAACAGTTTTGTTCTCCTATTTACATGACTCTCTGAAGCTTTAAAGCTCTGTATTTTGTGTCTTAAAACATCCAGGTAACTTGTTGTGCTTCGTATTTATCACTTTTACATGACTGAGTTCCAAAGTCCATTTTATTCCCTTAAAATATTTCATTAATGTGCATTTATTTTGAAATTATTTGGGTTATATATTTTTAAAGCAGCTCATCAATACTGCTGTGARTCAGAGACAGCTGCCCATGAACCACATTGATAAAATTAATACCGTAAAAATTATCCTCGAAGAATTGACATTGGCTGTTACACAATCCACAGTTGCTTACTTTTTCCCCTAGTGATTTTGCTGATATTAGTTATAATTCAGGGCTGGGTAAATGGTTTGGCAAGTTATTCAAAGCTTCCCGACTTGGCAGACTGGTGAGCACCAAAACCAGATGTTCATCCTGACATTCAAAGCAGCAGCAAATACATTCATTGTACAACGAGCAAAAGCAATAGAAAGCAAATCCTTCTTATTATTCTGGGCATACAAAAATACAGTACAAAGTTGGGGAGGATATGTCTTTTTTTCCTGATCATAGAGGTGAAATTTTTAGGATTTCATATTTTTCTAAAAAGCAGAGCAGCAACACTCCCTTTGGCATTACATGAGAAAAAAAGGGAACACTTGTTTCTGCTCGCTGTGCTCAGCTGAACAAAGCAAAACAAAAGGCCCTCTTGGAAAGGATCTGAATTCTGCGTGTTGAAGGACATGGAAATAACTGGAGTTTGCTCATGGTGCGGTGGAAGTCCTGGTTTCAGGCAGGAAGAAGACTGCATCATGATCTTGGATGTACAGCAAGCTGCTTTGAAGTTTGTGCTTCAAAGGAGAGCACCTAAGCCACTGCCAGCTTAAACAGAAATCAGAATACTTTCCACATCAGCGTGAGCAGGGAATGAATATGCTGCTATCATGACCGGGGGATGCTGATGGAGGAAGGCCAGGCTCTCCGTAGCCTGGGCTGTGCACTCAGGATACGTGGATTTTGTCTCACGCTCCAGGCTCTGTGGCCAGTGAGAACACTTGCTCCCTGGCCATTTTCTACAGCACTAGGCCTCAGGACTAGGCATGCTCTCTGCCTTGGCTTACAGTAAGTGGTAATACTGCCGTACTGCTAAGGGACAYCGCTGCAGCTGAGGGCTCTGCTCTATTAAAGGCTGTGTGAACAGAGACCAAAAATTCACAACCCTCGGCTTTCCAAACACACTAGTAACGCCTGGAGTCCTGTTTTGAAATGGGCCAAAATGACTTGGACTCGTAGGCCAAAAGTGACTTGATAAAAGCATTTACACCTCACTTTCTGCCTCTCTGCTCCTTGAAATGCCATAAGACAAGATCCTACAAGATCCATCCAAGGCAACATCCAGGCAAAACTTCCAGTTCATCCTCCTTTTACTGCTATCCAGTTACTTTGCATGCATGGTGGTAGGAAAGTTTCCAGAGTAATGTTAGAAATACACATACGTCCATGTCTCCCACACAGAAACATTTAATTCTTTGTGAGATTTATAGGGAGARGAGAGAATGTTTTGGGACAACTATTGCTGGCTTCCTCCCTTCCTAATTCCTCATGCCAAAGTTATTTATTTACGGAGCAAATCTCCCAGAGCTGGCAGRTTCTGATCACACTAAGCTGAAGAAATATGTGCACTCTTCTGCCAGCGAAGGAGAAGTATAATAAGAAAAGATAATCCAGCTGACTGACAGGACAGCGTCTCCCTGGAAGGGCTTTCTGAGGGCGTCCTTGCTGCCTTGGTGCAGGARTTTGCAGGAGCTGTGCCATGGCAGGCGGCCGAGATGGGGCAYGTGTGCTGCAACGCGAGGTGCTGTGTCTGGGGGCAGCAAAGGTGGCCTCTGGCCAAGCTTCTGATGGGTGGATGGGTGAGCACGGAAGCCAACCCGTTTTTGTGCTCCCAGCACTGGCTAAGTGCTCAGATCTGCTAGTTTCGAACGTCTCCTTCTGGGCCACAGGACCTGGAGCTCCACCAACCTGCTCCGCTGCTGGGCAACGAGGTCTTTGGGGACTTTCTGCGATGATGCTGACACCATCCGAGCTGTTTTCTAAAGGTCATTGATTGACTTTCTTCACAGCTGCATATATGTCGGAGCAAGGTTATGTGCAAGCACTCACTTAGGAGCAAGAATTTCCTATCTTGACTTAATTAAGGTCAGTCAAGAAAAAAGGCTCCTTAAATTAAATCAAGACTCTTAATTTGAAGTACTCTCCACGTAGAGATTTGCACCAGGCTTGTTAGAAGAGTGAATTAGAACAGATGTAGACAGTTCAGWTCCAATGCCTGCATTGAGGAAATGCTCCTGTGAACTCATCATCCGAGGCTTTTGCAATAGATTCCTTGTCAGCAGTCGCAGTGAAGCACTTCAAAGACTAAGCCGCAGCAGCACGGTTGGACGACAGAACCCATAAGCAGCCTGCCATGGCCCACGATTAAAATAGAAAATGGCTGATTTAACTCAAAGCACAAATCCCACCGGAGAACTTGGYCCAAACCCACACAAGTGCTTTGTGAGTTCAGAGAGAATTCACAGTTTGCAGGAAGGTCAGAGCAATTCCTGGCTCCTTGCCTTAATAATTCATCAGAAAATAATTATAAAAGTCACATTAGTGATGCTTACAAAGCGCCTGGAAGTAGTGGAGTGAATGCATCATGTAAGGTATCATCCTTCCTCTCCTAGCTGCTTCTGTGCACAAAGGGCTGTCTTTTCCCAGTCATTTGATGGCTGATCCTTCCGCACAGAAGCAAAGACGATTCAACCCTCAATCAAAGAGCAGAACATCCCATACATATTCTTTAAACAAAAAATCTTGGCAAAATGTAACAAATAGTATTTATTGAACTACCAGGAAAACTCTCTTTTCTGGGCTCCAATGAAATAGATAAAGTTGAGGTGCTAGCTTCCTCTAACTAGAATGTAAAAGCTATCATACAAATTATGCATGTCTATACACACGTTTACACAAACCAATGTTCCTGTGTTTTCTTTCAGGAACATCAGGTGAACAGATGTGCTATAAGCATCTACAAATTCATCACAGAAATAACCTCATGAGTGCACACAGAAATACAAGACATTTTGAGATGTCGGCACATTATGGTGTCTGGTGGAAAAGAGGCAAGAAAAGAACCCAAATATTCATCTCTGATGGAGGAATCACTCTCAAGYATATATATTGAGAAGGATAATTAACAGTGGTAGACAATGAAGGTATAGAGAAGACAAGAAAATGGAAACCTAGCCCTTCACTTTAACCTCCTGGAAGAAATATAAATGACCTACTGGTCTATCATGGTTAATGTGGAGATTTCTTTGATGAATGACTTCAACTGTAGAATTAAAGAGAACCACGTGCCATTCTATAAATGTCCTCTAACTTAGCAAGGCACCAGGGCTTGGAAGCAGAGAACGGTTCCTTCCCATCTCATCTTCCCGTATCCTCACTTCTCTGTTGTTCATATATTTTTAAATTAAACTATCATCTGACCTGCTTGAGGGAAAAGTCACCTTAGCATCTTAAGTTATCTTAAAATCTCTCAGAACCAAACAGCAATGTCCCTGTGCCAAGATGGGTGGCCAGGAGGCTAAATGGTGCTAGTGTTGTGGGAAGCAGCTGCTCTCCTGCCCCTCCAGGCTGGGTGCAGCACAGAGGTGCCCTCCTCCYATTTGCCTGGCCAGTCTGCTGCTTCCAACTCTAGCTTCCCTGCCTGGATGGAAAAATCCTCATCACCACCATTCCCCTTCCAATAAGGTCCGGAGTTATTCTGAGGGTAAAGAAGCAGTTTAGTTTGCAAGGAAAGAAAGGGCAAGAGAGGCTTGAGAGAAACAATGCTAAAAAGGAATAATTCCCTGTATTTCAGAATAGAGTTGTTCAGGGCTAGGAAAAGGGAAGAAGTCAAGTAGATGTCTCTATCTAAATGCTTGTCCTTTGGGAAGACATAAGTCAAGAACAATGTCTTGGAGAAGCAGAACTTTCCTATAATTAGAGCCGTCCAGTATCATACACACATCCAGGGTGCTGGGAGAGCAGTCCTGTGGCGAGGGGGACTCCGACAATTTGTATAAGCCCTCTCTTCGCTGTAAATGTTCTTCTTCTGCTCACCTACTTGCCACCGCTGGGGTGTCCCTCGTGATTCCTGCCTCCACTCAAACTGAGAAAGGGATCTTCTTTCTCACCGTGATCTACCAGCCYACTCCAGGTAGCTAAACTGGGTAGTACCCCTGAGATTAAACCAACTGGTAAAGTATATGAGAACAGAAGGCCCAAGGTGCTTAATTCTTGTGATGATGCAGTTTTCAGAGGGGCTGAAGGAGCGTCTCTTGCTGTGGCCTGGAGGTGAGTGGTTCTGAGAGCAGGAACCCCAGGCTGTGCCCAGGGCTCTGCAGGCCCTGCCTCCCCAGGACGCAAGAACTTCCAAACCCTTGGCACATCCTTGGTGGCACTGTCTGAGCTGGAAAGCAGGAGACTCAGGGGAAGAGAAGGAAGAAATGTACATGAAACCTAAAATGATCCATCTAATGATATATTTCGCTTTTTAGAAGGAAGATCTGCTCCTCCATGGAGAACTAAAAACCAGCATGTTCTGTTTGATTGCTTGCAGGACCTCCTGCCCTACAGASGTTTTTCTAAATCATAGAATCATAGAATCATAGAATGCTGAAGGTTGGAAGGGACCTCAGAGGTCATCGAGTCCAACCCCCCTGCTCACRCAGGGTCACCTAGAGCACGTGGCASGGGGCKGCATCCAAGCGGCTTTTAAAGATCTCCAAAGAAGGAGACTCCACAACCTCTCTGGGCAGCCTGTTCCAGTGCTTTGTCACCCTCACAGTGAAGAAATGCTTCCTTAAGTTCCTGTGGAACTTCCGATGCTTCAGTTTGAAGCCATTTCCTCTAGTCCTATCACTGTCCACCACTGAAAAGAGGCCRCCCCCCTCCTCCTCAYTGCCTCCCTTGAGGTATTTATACACGCTGATCAGGTCCCCCCTCAGCCTCCTCTTCTCCAGGCTGAACAGACCCAGCTCTCTCAGCYTTTGCTCATAGGGCAGATGTTCCAGGCCTCTGATCATCCTGGTAGCCCTGCGCTGGACTCTCTCCAGCAGCTCCACATCCCTCTTGTACTGGGGAGCCCAGAACTGGACGCAGTACTCCAGATGTGGCCTCACCAGGGCTGAGTAGAGGGGGATGATCACTTCCCTCGACCTGCTGGAGACGCTTTTCTTAATGCACCCCAGGATCCCGTTGGCCTTCTTGGCCACCAGGGCACACTGCTGCCTCATGGTCAACTTGTCGTCCACCATGACACCCAGGTCCCTCTCTGTGGGGCTGCTCTCCAGTAGATCCACGCCTAATCTGTACTGGTGTCCAGGGTTATTCCTCCCCAAGTGCAGGACCCTGCACTTGCCCTTGTTGAACCGCATGAGGTTTCTCGCCGCCCAGTCCTCCAGTCTGTCCAGGTCCCTCTGGATGGCGGCACAGCCCTCAGGGCTATCAGCTACTCCTCCCAGTCGGCAAACTTGCTGAGGCAAACTTGWTATCGTCGGCAAACTTGCTGAGGGAGCACTCCAGCCCTTCATCCAGGTCGTTAATGAATAAGTTGAACAGGACCGGACCGAGAACTGACCCCTGGGGGAAAATGGTTGTAAATGGTTGTAAGGGCTACAGCACAGGAGATACCATAGACGTGGGGCTTGTTTTGAATGTTGATGTGTTCCAAAATGAGACCTCAAATGAACACGTAAAGAGACGGAAAGGGAAATATTTCCCTTTTCTTTCTCACAGTGGAAAAGAGTCGCTCCTCTTCCAGCCTCAGATTAGAGGCTCTTCCCACATACCTTTCCTTTCTTGCCCTTGGCTAGTTTCCCTTGCTTTCTGTAAGCATCCTGGTCAATTCCCCAAGGTCCTCCCATACTTTCTGAGYGTCCATGAGTGATATTTTTGGCAGAATTACTGTGGAAGTCAGTAAAAATGGGGCGAAACAGGGTGGGGTGGTATCTGTAGTCTTCTTCTGGCACTGGAAAGGGAGGAGTGGCAGTGAGGAGGTGTCTCTAACGGGAAGCTTCAGAAGTGTATCATATGTTTTGTTCATATTTAATTCTAAAAATGGAGGCCAGTTGGAGGACATGGAAGGAAAGATCATGAGGTGGATAATCTTTTCCAGACCTTCGTATTTGTGTGTGGGGAAAAAAAGTTAAAATATCTTTCACTAACCGTATGGTGCAACTCTCTGAACTTCACACTGCTTTTTGAACTTGCAAATTATGTTCCTCAGTATCATAGGGCCCGTGCAATAATTACTATTAATTCTGAATTTGGTGTAGTTCTCATGTTTTTAATGCAAATATTGTGCCTTTTGATTTGTTTTTTTTTTCCTAAAGAGTCTGTAATGAATGTGAGAATCTTAATTTCAATTTTTATAATATGAGAAATGCTTCAAGCACTTCCTAGTGAAAGCTTGAAAATTRAAATATAGCAACATGATTTCCAGAAAGCAAAATTTTCAGTAATATAAGGGGAAGTCACGTTTCAAAACAGGCTTTTTAAATGCTCCTCTACTACAAAAAKCCTCTTACCTGGCTCAATGTTTATCTTGTATATAGTGCTCTTTATAGGTGAAACACATCCACTCAAAAGATGGAAGAGTGTTTCCTGTAAAGCCACCTGATATTCCACCTGATTGTGGAAAAAAAACCCCAAAATCACGCTGCTTCTTTCCAGCCCACATCACATAAAAAGGCATTTTCTGGAGATGTGTTTGTCCAGGAGAGCTGCAACACCAGAAAAGCACAGAAGATGGCACCAAGCTCCTAGCAGTAACATGGGAAAGCAGAGGGAGATTCAGGCCAGCTCTGAAGGAGATTCATTTGGTTCCTCCAAATTTACTTCATCTTCATCAACTACATTTTCTCCAGATTATTACCCGTCAATAAATGGGGGAGAAGTGAGAGCAAGGAGGGRGATGTTCACTGTAGTGAAAGCAGGCGAGGCTGAAGGAAATAATCCTTGATGATGATGATATTAGGCCCACATTCCTCTAGATCTGCTGCCCTGAAAACTGATGTGTCCATCCCAAGTGCTGTATCCCTGGCACCTGTGATATTGAGGGGGGCTACGGGCAATGACTGAACACTGGGGAATTCCTTATAATGTATAGGAATATATAGAGAGAGTTTATATATATATATATATATATATATATATATATATATATATATATGGTTAAACATCCTCATTTTTACCAGTGGCCAAAGTGGTATAAAACCTTGTGCAGATCCTATTGCCTAGGTAGTATGTGAAGTGGTTGGTTATTTTAAAACACACATTTATGCTGTCTTTTAAAAGCACATTGCAACTTAACTGTTAACAATTAAAGTGTGGCTTGGTACATGAGTGAGTGGATAATAGCACATAAATCTTAGGAAGGATTGTGTAATAGCTGTGGAAGATCGTGGATTTTTAAGGCATAAACATTTAGTTTGGGAGTTCTTTTTTTTTTTACAAAGCACAGAATTCAAGATGGAAAATCTAAGATTAAATCTAAAGCTGCTAGCTTTCAAGTGAGAGGTGAAAAAGTGACAGTGTTCATAATACTACTCTTCCACATGGCAACCTACTGTATTTTTCCATTCCTGTTTTTCTTTTTAAATGTTTCTTTATGGTGCTGCTGCAGTCCTTGCCCTCTCAAGTGCTTTGCTTTCTGATATAAGAAGCATTGTAAGCTCATCTTTGTTCAGAAAGTCTATTTATTCGCTGAAGGTTTTATCGGACCACTTATGTAACTTTAAAAGCAATTCTCACTGCTTTATTTTTGCTCCCTCTTTTGTAAGATGGATCTGGATTGTTGAACTGAACAGGTATTATATAAAAACAATATATCATATAGCTGCATCAGCATCAATTGCTGTAGCTGGATTGCCAATATCTTATAGTTTCAGAAAAGAAAGATTTTTGACAAATAGGGTATGTAAGATTTTTGCAGTACACTTTAGAAAAAACCTGCCACGTGCTTGTTTGGCAGTGGCACTTGGAAGATAAAAGGGAGCTACACAAAGTGCCAAGGGCAGCACGCACGACTCTCACTCTCTCCTTGAATTTTTGCTCACTGTGATCATCCCTGTTCCTAAGTAGTAAGAAAAGCAAAATGTACTGGATTGTCAGGCATAAGAAAGCTGATGACTGACAAAGAAAAGCAATGTTACTCCAAGGCACAGACAGAAAGCACAAAGTGTCCTGATTTTTTCTGTTCTTCCTTTGGAGAATGACAGGCATTTAGTGCTCTAAGTTCTACGAGTATCAATGCTGAGCCAGGAATGAAAGTTACATATAACATTTCAAAACAATCATACTGCTTGCACTGTCACAAATACACTTTATTAGACCATCCCATACTATGAAAAGAAGCTACAGATATCTTCAGGACCATTTATTTTCCTTGGCATAGACCTGTTTGGAAGGGTTCAAGCAGGTCTACTTACATCATCTACCAGAGTTTAACTGATACACAAACTGTATTGTCAAGTAGGTGAGTGAATTATACTTGGTTGCTAATTTTTTTTGTCTTTTTCTTATTTGTTTTCATAGATACTAAGCAGTAGGGTTTGTTATTTGTACAAACTAGCTGGGAAATTTTGTAGTATAAAAAACCTGAAGCTACTCAAACACACAGGCACATGCCCAGACCACTCCATCCTCTTATCACTAAGAATGATGGTACCCAGCTCAGTCAAATAAGCCATGAGTGGCCCACTGCTAGTTAAAATATTCTTTCATCATTAATAGATCCTGACAGGAGGGACAAGAAAGGCATCAGCCCACAGTCTGCTGTCTTGAGCTTGCCGCTGACAAAACATTTTATCTAAATATTTTTAGGCACTTCATGAGGATCCAGTTTTAGATGGATTGTGAAAGGAATAGAAATGACGGGAAGATTGTGAAGATTTTTGGGAGAGACCTGAAAAAGGAAAATGTCTTTTCCAGATCTTTCCAACATTCCTGAAGTTGGCCGAAAAGATGAAGGCATTTTGCATCTAAAGAGTGTTTTGGTAGAGAATCTAGAAAGTGCTACTGGGGGGAGGGAGGAAGTTAACTTTGAAAGCATCTTGGCTATCAAGGGAAAAAATTGGACTGTCACTATGATTGTTAGATTATTTGAAATGTGAAGGATACTATTGAAAGGCACACTGGAAATGATGGATTATACCTATTTGCTACACACTGGCAAAATAGATGCATAAAACTGCGGTTTCTAGCATGCCTCTCTTTCTTTTCTAATGATTCATTGGCAGAAAGCCCGTAAAAATAAAGGAAATTCAAACAAAACAACCAGTTAGTTCAAAAATGATAGCGCTAATACTCTTAATCTGTTTGAAAGCCTCATTTCTATTTTAAATAATATTAGACACTTTTGAAATGGGGTATTGTATGCTTGGTCGTAGGTCAGAGCAGGTAYATGTTGTTTGCATAACTTACAGTGCACGTAGTCCTCTCTGCTCTTTCTGAATGCTAAGAACACCATTGTAGTTATGGACCAAAAGTCCACGTTTGAAATGCACGTTTCGTTCCTGGACCTCATGTATATCCCCAATTAGAATTTGTACAAATTGCTTGAATGCCTCCGTGGTGTTTAAAGTCATGTGTCAAGTGTTCAAAGTCATGTGTCAAAGTCAAGTCTTTCTCAAGGAGTGATTTACAGTGAATGAAAAATAAACTCAGCCTTTTYATCTTAGGAACTCTCTGCCCTCTCAGCAGAAGAAAAGGATCTGAGTAGAAGGTTGCAAACCTGCTTTTATGAAAACCAGTGGAAAATGTTTAAGAGGAAAAAAATACATCAACTGCTAATATTGGCAATCTGAATTTTTTGGACGCTCTGGTACGGAGAATTATGAGAATGTATGTTCTGCTGATATCTCCACTGATGGAGAAAGAGCAGTCTGAAAATGTWTGAAAATTTAGGGGGTACATTCTAAAAATAATCTGCCAAAAAACCCAGCTTTTGAAACGCCCCATTTTCAAAGTCTGTTTTTACAATGAATTACAAAATTACTCATCAAGTGCTTAATCATAATCTTCTATAGTTTCTTGGCTTCTTGCTATTATGTGTCTTACCATCCAGACTAATTTAGTTGGCTCAGCTCTTCCCTTGATGGTCCAAATGATTTACTATCCATCCCTTTGCAAACGCAGGTTCCAGGAGCACTTCTTGCAATATACTTGCTCTAAAGTTTTTTTTTCCTACTTTTTCCTTATCCATTGGTTCAAACCGCTGATAAAAACATAGATATTGGTTTTGAGATAGTTGTTGCATGGGCTATTTGATGCAGTTAAAATGCTACAAGCATGCTAAGCCCTCTCTGAGGACTGAATATCCTGTTGCACCTTGCAATTAGACTGAGTAAGTACATAGTTGGGCTGTGACAGTTGGCTAGGGACTGCATGAATTTAGTAGGTCCATATGACATTGCATGAGGCATGTAAGACTAGCAGCAACTCTTCTGGCATCTTGGTCTCCTTAGCCTGCTTTTGGTGAATGTGTTTCAGATTTCAGAGCTTGAGAGCCCAGAACCAGTTCCACCCAGTCTGGAGGGTTAAAGCTGAAGCGTGAGGCACCTTCTCCTTGCTTCTCCATGCCTGCAGAGTCTCTTGGTTTGCTCCAGGATACTTATACTGCCAACTTACAGGCAATGTAGAGCACGAGGTGGCTTGGGCTTACCTGTGAGTTGGAGCTCCAATGGTGCCACACACGTGAGAAGAGCCCACACCTCCTTTCAGAGGGATTTCTGCATCTCCCCCACTTTACCCCATGAGGGTACGGTGCATTTGACACCAACTCACCTCAGCTTTCCAGTGGTCAAGGACCTGTGAGAAACACAGGGAGCGGGCAGCCCTCCATAGTCAGCACATTGGTTTATATTAACAATAGCAGCAAAGGAAAACCTTACAAGGATTTTAAGCAGCAGAGGTTTACATCACCTACATGTGGATCAGCAACCCTTTCAACCAGGCTTCTAAATAGAGTGGGCATCTCTTTCCAAGCTCCCTCACTCTTAGGCTTTGCTTGTCTGGCTTGTTTTTTGCAGATTCTCACCTGATTAGGACATAAATCCTTTCAATCTCTTCACGATATCCTTCCTGAGGCTCTGTTCACGTCAAAATCTAGATTACTGAGTTCAGCAGCAGGTGAAGGGTAAGACTTTTATCAGTGGCACTGGTACATTTAGAGTCTTCACGTCCTACTTACTCTTTTGGTGTGCTATTAAATTCAATCAACAAATTTATACAGAAATAAATACATTGATAGCAAGCACACAATCACACCCTATTCAGAAAACAGCAGAGAAGAGCAGTGATTATAGGAAGAGTTTGAGATTACTAGATCTTGCTGTTTGTCATTCTCTAACTTGAGCAATGAAATGAAACTAAGGCACCTTTAGGCTGAATTTGATAGCTTTTGYATTTAAGACTCTCATGTTGAATGAAAATTTTACAATTTCCATTTCCTGGGAAAATTTCTCTTAGGACTCCAATCTCTTTTCACTTTAATAGAGAGAGGAACTAAATGAATGTTGAAATACAATGAACATATAAAACAAATGGAAGCTTCCCTGGATCTATAAGTAGTGCTGTAATATACATGCTGGACAGTCTTCCTTAATAATATGTTGTGAATATAATTTTAGAAATAACTGTTCATTCTAGAGCATATCCTGTATTTTGCCTGCTTTTTCTCTTCTTTTTTTTCCCCCATGTATTAGGGGTTCTCAAAATTAGTGTTAGAAAACTTAACCTTTTCTACATTTTATGTTATGACAAAGGAGCTTGAATGGTTGTAATAGTTGTTTATTTGCAAACAYTAATGTTTGCAAAATATAAGCCACAGTATTTTTCTTGATCACTGTATATATTTTACACGTGCATTTTTTTGATACTGGCAAGGGAATGTGCTTTGTCTATATTTAAGGGACCAAAAACACAGTTAGTTTAAATAGCTATTCCAAAAGGCAGTATTAATCTGAACCTCTATTTACCTGCAAGGCCTTTAGGAATCGTGCTTATGCAACAGCCATTTGTGTGGCCATCCCAGCACTAAACCAAGACATGCAGGTCTCTGAGAGCTACTATATTTTAAATAAGACATAAAACTCAGACCCTTACAGCCTGTRATCAACAGAGAGCCTAAATGACTTTGTAAGAGCTATGCCAACAACACCAATACTGTGACTAAGAGTTATCCATGTTATTTTCCACCTATCCAAAGCCCCCAGCTGCTTCAAGGCTACACGATCCTCCTCAGTACTTGTGTCCCTAATCCTTCAGTGTTAAACCATTCAGTGTTAAACAGCTACCACACCACCTCCTGGAGTGGTGGTGCCTGACTCTTGGGGCTATTGTATAACTTATTTAATACTCCCACATCCTCTGAAGGAAAGGAATATAGAAGGACAACATGGGTCCATGAACATACGTGTGTTTTAAAGCTGTTTCCATTACTCCAGGGTCAGCTCCATCCCGTGACTGGTAGAAGTCACGGGAGCAGAACTTCATAGTGGTATCTCAATAGCAATACAAATCAAATTTCTGAAATCCAACTGCCTTTCCTCCTCTCCCTTCATAGAGTAAAACAGAGCATATCTAGGTATGAGTGCACATTTGTGGTGGGGCCTCTTTAGATGGGGTTATGGGGAATAATGAAGGAAGGTGCTTCCAAGGTCGTAGAATCCAATCCCATGGTGTGACAGGCATTGTAACATAGTCTTTATTATAAATGGGGGTTATGGGGAATAATGAAGGAAGGTGCTTCCAAGGTCGTAGAATCCAATCCCATGGTGTGACAGGCATTGTAACATAGTCTTTATTATAAATTGCTCTTCAAAATCATTTTCAGTTCTTCTTCCTTACATCATTACAGCAAAGTCCCTCCTAACTTTAGCCTGGATTTCCACTATTTTGAGAGCTTATTTGTCCGAAGTCACCATCACCACTATGGAAATGGAAAGGGTGGGACAGGGAGCTGGAAGCTGGTTTTCTTCTCTTGCTTGTGTTAGAGCACTCCAAGCAACATGCTAATTCTGTGGTCTTTGGGCTGCAGGCTCTCTTTGCCTTTTTCAAGTATTGCAACTTTATGGATATTTTGAAGAGATTGTTGTATCCCTGTGGGTATTTTCCTGAATTTGTGCATTGCATTTTGTGCATTTTAAGCATATCTTACTGAACCTGTGAACATCATATGCTCAGTGAGAACAGGAAACTCTTTCAAGTACACAGTAATTAGTGGCACTTTAGATAATAGCAACTGGCATTCAAGGAAAAACAGATTAATGCTGCAAATAGATAGGCAGCTGTTTATTTCTCATTCCCCTTGTACTTCCCCCCTTTTTTTTTTTAATTCTCCTTTCTAGATATTTTTTGTTTGGAATAGAAATCAGCACAGAGTAGCTTTCTTTGCAAGGCATCTTAGCAGCAATTACTTGGTTGGAAACTTAGATGGCTACTTAGGAATCTTGCTGAAGTGGAATCCATGGTGGAAATCATCCAGGAAAATCTATTGGCTGCTCATAGTGTACTGAGTAGTGTTAGAAGATTTAAGTCTCTCCAGAGATGCTTAAATCTCAACTAGATCCAGTAACAGCAGCATCTGCTGCTGCTTTCATTAAAAATAAAATAAAATAAAATAAAATAAAATAAAATAAAATAAAATAAAATAAAATAAAATAAAATAAAATAAAATAAAATAAAATAAAATAAGTCAGAATGCCTTGAAATACTAATAAACTGTGCAAACCTCATATATCAATACTCTGATAAGACAGATGGATCTGGAAGCATGGAATCTGGAGGGAACAAGAGAAATATCTGAAACCATAGCAGAAACTGATTCCACCAATGTCTGTCACCAAGCAAAGATTTTAAAATAGCAGTCTTGTACAGGTGCATCAAGTGCTGGCAACAGAAAAAGCAAAGCTCAGCTGTGACTCAGTTTCACTGCGAGAGAAAGTTATTGATATAATGAACACAATTAGAACAGTTATGCTTCAGGATTGTCATGCACATTTTTGTGCATCTGGAACATATTTTCTTTGGAGCACAATTAGAGGTAAATYCTGATTTGAAGTCCAAAGAAGTCAGCAGAAGTCTTTAAATTGATTTYAGTGGGTTTTCTGACCAAGTCTTTGCCTGGCACATCATACGAGACGTCTTAAATAAGAATCAGATTAATTCCTGGGGCTTGCATGGTGTCAGATACCTTTCTGAACATGTTGGATGGTGAAGGAGTAAAATTTAATGAAAAGATTTTGCTTTGTTGGAATATATGAGAAGCCAATGGATTAAATACTGAGTGGTGAAGCTGACAATGCCAGGCTCTTACAGAAAGCAAGGAGTAATAGAGCCCAGGGGGAATGTGACTTCAGGAGAGCTAACCCATGTGCTTAATTGAAACCTGGATCATTTGCTCATCAGGAACCTGAGTGCCCAATGCTAGCAGCGGAAACCCTCAATGCCCACTCGTCAGGAGGGTGTGCAGGGACTTACAACACAAACTRCAGGAGCTCAGAGGTTTCATGGTATGATSTGCTATAGTTTTACCTCATTCAATAGTGCTTAAGTTTCTTTRGGGCTTTCCACGAKCAGGCACTGACMCAGTWTTTGGCCCTAATGAAGAACAGAAGCATTTAATGCTCTAAAGTTTTCCAATAAAGAAGCAAACCATTACTGAAATTCACTCATTTTATCCTAATAACATTGCATTTCCTGCCAATAGCTTAAAATACGCCGTTTTTCTCCTGAAAAGAAAAAGGTCTTAACTCTAAAATAAGACTCTGGAAATGATATAATATAAACATGTGCTGACATTAATTACTGTAATATTTATCTATAAAACAGATGGTAGTGCTTTCAAAAATGTGTGAGCAATGATCAGAATGAATTCATTAGGCATTTATACTGCTGTCATGTACTTGCATAGGTGTTGCCTTGGACCCTGCTACATGCTAAGGGCTCTTTCTTTTTAAGTGAGCTTTTACGAAACAGATGGAAAGCATTATTAACTACTGTTTTCCTTTCTTGTCAAAGATGTTTTGTCTAATCATCGCTATAATTACACATCCACATTGTAGTAAATCATGCTGTATAAACATTTAGAACAGAGTGGATTATTAGGGTGAAATGCAAAGTATTCCAGACATTAAAACAAAACAAATATGGACTGGGCTCTGCTGAATAATAACAATTTTCAACATCAAGGACAGACAAAACATAATTTAATAGTTTTGGCTTTTCTTTCTTCCATTTACATCCCGTTATGATATGTACAGTGTATCCTGGGTGCTTTCAAGTGCCTGCCTCTCTTTCTCTGTGAATATTTTAGTGAGGAGACATTTTCCTTTATACTTAGYTCCCTTCAATGTCTTTGTGTACTGCTTTCTTCTTTTACTATAGAGGATAATCACAAAAATAGTGGACATTGCAGTGGACAGCAATGAAATCCARTGTGGATCTTGTGTTTCTAAAGAAATGTTCCAAAACATAAAATTTCCATTCTGGTTGAAGCAGACTCGGGATGATAGGTCGAAAAACTGTAATCAGCAAATGGGTTTGATCAGGATAAAGAGCTGTTGAGGGCTTGGACCCGCAGTGCTCAACTTTTCCACCTGCAGCCCCAACATCCATCATACTCACAGTCACCAAACATCAGGATGAGCAACTCCATTTCCATCAGGCTTGTGACCCCACTTTGTGCCCCCACTCTAGGTGGTGGCCTCAGTTTGGGAGGTGCTGGCGGAGGCGCCGGTTCCGTGTGGTCTGTGCTGGCCAGCCGCGCTTCTCGTGTCAGGGAGAGAGGCCAAGTGTCCCCGGCATCTCCCTGGACCACAGGGTCACACGTCTCTGGTGGCTCGGTGCTCGGAGCCCGTTGCACAGCCCCAGCAGCAGCAGAGGCCCTTCCTGTCATGCTGCCCAAATTAACAGATGTGTYCCTGCCGGCATTGTTTCCTTAGGAATAATGCCATGGTCTTCTGAAAACCAGGCAAGGGTTCTTTCTGGAAGTGTGGCCTAGTTTTGTTCTTTCACCTCTAATTTCTGTCTAAATTCAAACTGTGCTTCTCATTGTCAAAGCAGTCTTTAAAGCAGTRTCCAAATTAATTTCTCACCACAACTCCAGATGATTACATTGGACAAAGCTGGCAATAACATCCTTCAGATGAGAGGTCATACACGGATGCTTTTTTCTCCAAATCTGTCAGGTCTCTGTGCTTGATGATCAAGCTTATTCAAAAAGCATTGCTGAAGGCATAATGAGTTCCATTTGCCAAACCACGAGGGCAATGGGGATGCATCTGATACAATATTTGCWGTGGAGATGCCTACATCTCAACACTCCATCCTCTTAAGTCGGTGGAAGGAGAGAGGTAATTGTCACCTTGTCTGCACTGATGGGGCAAATTCTGCTCTGTACATTCAGATTTTTTCCTTCAAAGATCTCTGAACTTCTGAGATTGGAAGGTGCTCCTTAAAACTAATTTCTTCTTATTATCTCAGAGAGTTCTGAATATTTTCTTAAAATGTCAGAACATTGAGTTATGCAGTCCTGCAGTCATCAAGTCATCAGGAAAGAACATTTGCTTGGAAGAATATCAGTCTTATCTTACATATGGTTTGCACTCGCAAAAGAACATGTACCTTGACACCCTGTACATTAAGGATGTTTTTCAAGTCTTCGCTTTAAAGAGCCAGGTTGCATTCCCTTCAAACTTGGTTAACGGTCGTAGTACCAGTTGTTTCTTGCAAGATGATAAAAACTTTATGAAAGCGATAGAAATTAGGGTCCAGTTGGGTTTAGACAYTTTTTGCATATTTTTGCATTCAAAACAGGTTTCTGCAGTGTCCTGCTGTTTCTAAAAGACCCTATGGCCAACTGCAGASTTAGGATAGAATCCCAAAGAAAAAGGGGCAAATAAAGCTGGTTGATAGGACAGCAAAGCAAGAGGTGTTTAATGCTGCTCTTTCAAAGCCACTGTAGTCTCCCTGGGTCAGGAGGTGCATTTTCAGTTGCTGCTTCTCCCAGCCAGCACACCACAAGGATCCACCCAGATATTCATCCTTTACACCCAATTCTGCTCTGAGTTCATCCTGACCAGGTGTCAGCTCCCTATTTAAAAGCGAGCACATGATTAGGATCAGACTGTTTGCAGCTGCATGCCCCTAAGGCCATATAAGACTGCACTCCAGCTTTGCTGTGCTCACTGTTAGGAACCACTTAACTTTTTTTTCTAGCAGTGCAGAGGTCTGGCACCTTGTGCCTTCTGGAAAAATAAATGGATATTCAGCACCTGTCTTTGTGAAGAGCCACTGAAGTAATGAAGTCACAAAAGGGAAAGCCAAGGAAGGTCACATGTGGTATATGTATCCATACTATACTAYGGGTGAAGAGCAGAAGTTAGCTTATGAGAAAGGCAGGACAGAAAAACAGACCTCTGGCTGCTTTGAAGGCAACTGTTTGCACCATAACATGTKAGGTAACTGCTGTGCCACCTTCGAGCCATGCTTTAATGCTAACATCACCATGAGAATAAAGCTGTCTGGGGCACTGGGACTGACTGTGGGAACTGCAAGATCTCATTTGTAAACCAGAATGTGTTTGCCACAAAAGACTACAGAAGGATAAAAGAAATCAGCTGTAATCACTAGCCTGGCCACCCTGAGGGGCCAGCCTCTTCAGGTGAGCACCATTCTTGTATCACCATGCAAGCAGACCCTTCTGGACCACACATCTGTTCCTGGTTTTCCTGCAATTCTGGTAGAAAGTTTTCTATGATGCCTTTGGACTTTTCATAAGCTCCTAAGAGGTGTCAAATACAGTGATATAATGACTGGTGTTTAGGTTTTTTGGGTGTGGGATGGATATTGCTGTATGGGACAGATATGAGCCTCCCACTAGCCTTTTCAGCACTGAAAGTGTAAGACAGAGATACCACTTGAAAAAACATGACTGTGGAAATGCTGTATCCAGCTTTTCCCTGTCGCTTTCCTCATTTCTTCCCGTCAACTGCCAGCCATAACAAACCCTTAACCCTGCTGCRTGCTGGAGGAGGTGGCTCGGGAGTGGCCGAGGGAGAAGGAGCAGAAATGCCCCAAGAGGAAGCTCACACGTCACCCGGCTCGCGCCTCTGTCCCTGCCCTTCCGTGTGCCTTGGATGTCCACCATGACGGGCCTCCTGCTCGTGTGACGTGCTCAGGCCCCGTGTGTTCCTCCTGTCACCCTCGGCAGGGCACTGACTCCAAGGAGCACTGCCTTGAGCTGGCAGCGTATCTGAGCTTTGTGATAACGGGGGGTTATCACATCATCATTTCAGGCAGTTTTGTCTGGATTTGGATTAGGGCCCTGTTTGAGGCTAAGGGAACCATATGAGAAGGACAGTGCATCATGTTGTTTGAGATGCATACACGCCACAGCAATACATTTCATCAATGTAGCATCTCTGAGCTTTTTCTAAGACTGGTGGAGGAAAGAAGAGGGAAAGAGTGGTTAAAAAAACATAGTATTTCAGTGGTAATTCAGTACAATGGAACTCTCTTTAGGTTCTACAATAAAATACATAGTTTTAAGCCTTACTGACTTTACTTTCTGGCATCAAATTTGAAGAAATGGTAGCCTAAAACACAATAAAATAACTTATAAGCATGTAAGAAAGGCCCTGCTGAATCTGACCAATGATCCTGCAGTCTGTCAGCGGCTGCAGGAGATGTTATTTAAGGAGTACCCACAAACTTGGCCCTAATTTGGAGCCTCCTGTCTGAACTTCCCCAGGAAGCGCAGTCGCTAGTAGGTGACTTGCAGCCTGGTCAGTGGGAGAGGACAGATTCCCTTCTCGGGAGTGACAAGCTACGTGAGTCCTTCTCAGCTGGGAAGGAAGGGAACTGCCTCTCACCAGATCTCACTGCTGACSCAGCAAAGACTTTCTGTGGCCCAAGTGAATATAGAAAAGGGAAATACTGAGGCAAGTCCTGGAAATCATAAGGAGACAAGCAGCATTTCTGGAAAACCCAGCCACATCTCCAGATTTGCACCAGTCTGTTGTGCTGCACAGCAGAGCATTGATCCCCACAGGACACCAGGCACTGGAGCCCTGCAGGGCCAGGGCCAAACCCTGGGAGAAGAAAGGGCTCCTGTTTCTCCTCAGCAGCCTCCTCYGCCCCTCTGTGCTTGGAACAAAGTCACGGGCAAAAGGAGAAAAACTCTCCSTTGTTTCCCAGCTGGAAGGACTCTTGTCAGAAGATGGGGCTCACGGTAGGGCTGAGGAGGAAGCAAACAGGAAAGAAGTTTTCAGACAGCAGTTGTAGAGCAGTCCCAAAGGGCAGACTTTAGACGGAGCGGTCCAGGGCACAGGAAACAATTTATGAATCTATCATGTTCTGGTTTCAGTGGGCTGACTGCTGAGTGCTCAGACCGTGCGTGGTCAGGTTACCTCCTGACCCACGTGCACCGCTTGCTCGGAAAAGCATAACCAGGATGCTGTTTATATAGCAATAGGGAAGAAAAAGCCACATTACAATACGTTTGAAAAGTGATCAACACTAAAAGGAAGTAAAGATTTTACAGAATTAGAAGGAAAACAAAACAAAACAAAACCATATTTTGAATGAAATATTTTGTGCGGTATTTCAGCTGCAGTGAAACCATAGGAAGAAGTCCCTCTAGCCACTGATTGATCTCTCAGCATAATTATTACAGCTTTTAGATACAGATTTACATAACATCTCAGGAAGTGCTGTCTTTCATTCAGTCTTGCATGATAATCTATCCAGCCTGATCAAAGGTGCATTTTGTGATACAATCAATATGCACTTTGGGCCTGTTTTGCAAAGAAAGTGCAAAGTCCAAAAGCTGAAGCAACAATCAATAAAACATTACAGTACCAGGAGATAATAACTTTTGTTTTGCTTTTTATTCTTTACTCATCCCCCGAGAGTTCAAAAACACAAGTAAACTCCATACTTTTATTATTTTTTATGGCAGGGGACAGATCTGCTGAAGTAGAAAATAATCTGTGATTATTTTTAAGGGGATATTATTCAGACTTTTTGAATTATGGATCATTGCCAACCTTGAAATGTTTAAATAACTGAAATGAAATTCTTCTGTGAAAAAAGTTAACAGTTAATCAGCTAGCACACAGTGCTGAGGAATATCTGGATTCTTAGAAAGTGACCAGAATTAATCAGTCTTTGAAAAACTTTCTTTAAAACTTCTTTGTTTTATTAATGAAACACTTCTGTTTTCACTTGGACTGTCCACATCATCACTCCAGAAGAATTAAGTAAGACAAAAGCATGGAGTTAGTGGCATATAAACCTGTGTTCAGAACAATGGGAGGCTCTATCAGCAATGGAAATGTGATCTGCTTGCTGCGAACTCCCATGACACTACAATGAGCCCAGCAGTGGGTGTGCTGTCTAGAAAGATGTCATTTAATGGCCCAAACTGCTGATTATTGTTTTGTTTTCCCAAGAGTGTGATTAAGCAATACAAGTTTGATGATGCAATGTTTGCAACTTTATATCCTGTTTCCATAGCTGTGGTGGGTGGAATTTTTTGGCTAAAATTGCCTTTGTGGGATTGAGTTCCTCTCTCCCGTTAAATTAGATTACCTTTATCACTTGTCTGTAGAATCTTAAATAGTGGTGCTCCAAGCAGATGGATATACTCTTTGTAATAAGATGCAGATTCTGACTGACGTGCTCAATGAATTAAAATGGAGATTGGTGTAAATTATCTGATTGTATCTGCAAAATTTTCCCAGAAATAAAGTTACACTAAAAATACAAAAAAAAAAGTTCTAGATAACAAGTTTTTTCTTTTTTTTTAACCTGCCTCATTTTGATAGATGTGCAAGCTATTCTGCCAACAGACTACTGTGGAAATAAAGTTATTGACATGCAGGATACCAGTATCCTGTCATCTGCACAGCCTATAAACACTTAAATAACACAGAGTGTGGATGAATGAATGCATGAATGGCTTAAGCTGACCTAGGGTAGTGCTWCCACTAAGAGAGGGAGATTCCCTTCCCTTCCACCCTTCAGCCTGTGCCAGCACTTCCTATATGTTAAGTTATGGAAAGACCCAGATCATCCTGTTGATCTGACAGAATCTTTCTTTTTGCAAGGCTTGTCTTCAGTCAGCAACTAGAGCTTTCCCACCTCACAGGCTCAGGAGGCAGTGGGAGCATGGAGAGCAAGATAAGGGCTCTGCATCCGGCAGCAAGATGCTCCCAGCAGAACTCCTGCTGCCTGGGAATTGCTTCCTGAAGGTCTCTGATGTGGAGGATAAAGATATTCAGAATATTTGGGCTGCCAATAAAGCCACCCCTTAGCTCTAGTCAAAACAAGATTTTAAAGGCTGCACAAACTCTATGTCGTAGTGGCTGAATCAGCTGTTGCATTGGCAAGTATATTTTTCTCCTGCAGTGAGGCTATTTGGTTAAGAAAGAAGCCCTTTCCCATTTGGGGAGGTGAGAGAGAGAATGAAAACATCACATGGTTCTTAAAATATAGAGTCACAATCTCAACTTTTTTTAAGATCTATTCAATCTCTAAATATGTTAGAGATATTTAAGTTAAAGTTAAATCTTAAATCACACTGTAGCTTTTTACTTAAGATCCTATAACCTTTTAATGTCTCTAGTTCCCTGTAACATGTATGTAACATTTATTTATACCTTATCTTTCATGACATCTGAAAAATTGAATTGTACAARGTGATGAATCTTGTTCTGTTTAAACAGATTTGATCGATAGGGTATTTTTACCAGTAGCCACAAACCTGATTTTGCACATTTTCACAGGAAAAAGTAAAACTCCYTTGATTTTATTCCTTGCAGGGGTGAGTCCTGGTACCTGCACACAGAATCCGACTKGCAGAACAGCTTTTCCATGGGAACAGTGGAGAAAAGAAAGGSGCCTTTTCTGTGCCACTAATGCAGTACCCAACAAGGCTGCGTTACCTCATGTGTCTGTCGCAACTGTTGGGTTGGTGGAGGAATGACTGGCAGATCTGGCCTTTCCTGTCCTCCCTGCAGACAGCAATGAAGTCAGGTAGGGCACAGCCCTGCACCCTCTGCTTCCGCAGCACGGAGATCAGGTAAAATCTGTGGCTGTTCCTCAGGGGCCAGAGCAGTGCAGCAGGACCTTGTCTTCAGCCTGCACCAAGCACAAGCTCATTGAGTTTGACAAGCATGCGATCCTTTCAGGAAATGCAATTTCAGATTAAAAGGAAGTTATGAAAAAGTAGTTAGCATTATGTGTATAGGCAACATGGGAAATGCCTTCCTTTAGTTTTCCACTGGCAGCCGTCTCCTCCTGAATGCCACAAACACAAAACCCGTGGTGCCTAAACGCGAAAAGGAAGTTGCTTAGTATCAATTTTATTTACTTTTGTAGTTTTTCTACCACATAATCCAACTCTATCAAGTTGAAGTCTCATATTGTAACCAACTTAAACCATCGTTCTTCAAAAATGTCTCCATGCTGCTTATTATCACTGAAAATATTCTGTAAAAGGGCTTGTGTTCTTGTGTCCAATTTACAGATGAAGGAAAGATGATCATAATAAATCAAAAAGACAATGTGATTGTTCTAGGTCATCCAGCCAGCTGATGACCATCAACCAAAACTGTACTGAGGCCACTGACCATCCACCAACTGAACTGATGGTGTGATCTAGTCACTCGGTACAGGTCATTTCTTGTGTATRCTTAGCCCAAAGCAGTGCAGGTTTTGCTTATATGAGAACTTGTATCCCCTGAAACATCCTGTAAACAYACACAGGGAGGGAAGATTTGGTTTAAACTGACAAACAGGTTTACATACTAAGAGCCTCTCAACAATTTTAAGAACTTTTGACCTGCACATTCATCTAAGAATATTTACCATTTTAGAACCTGTGCTTGCTTATTCAGGTAGAAATCAGGTCYTTGCCCAGATTTCAAGGCACTGGGATTTTTAGAGCCATTCAGACCTATATATCTGTTATAAAATCCTCTTCTCATTTCCTGACTTAGCTTCCTCTGTATCCACAAATTGTTCTCCACAGTCACCCTTGTATCCTCACTTGAAGCCACAGATTGCAGTTTCCCAGATCTTTCCAACCAGGTGAGCTCTGCCAAGACTTCTCAGAGAAGACCTCTGCCTAATTCTTTCCTACATCTGTATTCCTTTCTACTAAGAAGCCAACATTTTCTGATAATTGCCACCTACCTCCTAGAAGCAGTGCAGGGAATTACTGCAATGTCCCAAACAGCCCTAAGTGGTGACTGATGGTTATCATTAATAAAACAGTTACTATTTATTTTGAAAAGCAAGGAGACACCACAGGCCAGTTCTATCTGTACAAGTCCACAGGCACATCCCAAATCACAAACTACTGCAAATATGTGAAAACACTTCTCTTTGTAAAGCATTGCACAACCTCTATTCAAACACAGCACACACAATAAGATTATATGCACAAAGGCTTATTAAAAATGCATGTTTGCAATTGCACGTTGACCGGGCCTTAAAATTAAGCTACATAATTTAATGAACCAAAGAATCACATTTGAAAGCAAACAAGCAACCAACCAAAAGATCACTGCAGAGTCTGAAGGAAACAGAGTGAGTGCATGTTATAAGAGAAGAAAAAACKAAGAGACAGTTCTGCTCATGCAGAAATCAGTGTGAGATTTATTAGTAATTCCCAAGGAGCAGGACCTTACCCTGTATAAGCAGGAAGTGAATGAAAACAAGAGGACCTTTACTGGACTGCTAGCAATTTACATACTCTGATAATCAGTGTGTGCATTTACATATTAATACATACACAAATTCAAAATAATAAGAAAAAAGCCCATGAGTTAGTAGTTCTAGAAAATAGTTGCTCAAGTCCCTGAAAGACAATTTATTATTGAGCTTTATTTTCCCTTTGGAGAAATTATAAAAATTTCTTAAAAACATGTCAAGAATTTTCAATTTTTACAACATAGTATGGTTGCAAGGAAAGTCACTGAAAAAAAACCTATATTTTTTATAAAAAATATAAATTAAAAATTTATTTAAAAAATTTTTAATAAAAAAAAATAATTTTTATTAAATTAAAAAAATTTAAAAAAACCCAAAAACCTCAAAACAACCTTGTTTTGCTGTCATTTCAGTCAATTGGTCAAAAAGAAATTAATTTCACTGATCTTAATAGGAACTGGATAAAGATCAAAATGTGAAGAGCCACCACTATATTAACAGTCTGCTAATAACAACTAGGAACCTGAAATTCATTAAAAATCTTCCAATGAAACCAACTCAAAAGCCTACATAATCCCAGATTCATGAATGCCCATGGAAATGCCAGATAACACAGGGATGCAGGCAGTAGATATTAAATACTGTTAAGTAATAGTCAAGACATAGTGTGGGCATAGGACCATAAAAGAATATTTTGTCTGAGGAAGGTGCTCCCATTATTAAAAGTGCAAAGAGAACATGAAATGATTGATATCAGTACTCTGGAATCTATAGTCACTTACAGAGGTGAACATACTGTGCCTCAACAGCTCAAATTATAATGGAGATGATTTAAAACTGGATTATCTTGTTAAAACAACTGTGAATGCAAAAGTTACATAAGATCAAAGGATCAAATATATGCAAGAAGATCTGCAAAAGTGCTTCCAAAGTTCACTGTGCCTTTAGGATCAGAAGAGTAAAGCTCAAATGGCAAATGGAAACCAGAGTCTTTTTAAAGTCCTTAGCAAATACTAAATATCAATATGGAATTGAAACACTTCTGGGAAAAACTACATTGACTCGGTGGATGGCAATTGGTGAAACAAAAGATCTTAGAGACAGAATACAAGGCCATAGGGGACACCAGTGAAGGATATACAAAGACTAAATGACAACTTTAAAAATGGTAACTTCACTCAGGCCACCGGATGCACCGTAAACAGAGAGTTGAGCAGATGAAACCAGAGATTCAAGGGGAAGTATTACAGTGGTGCAGGAAACCCAGTGGAAAATAATCTTTTCAAACCCATGGGAAACAAAAAAAGCTATGTGTAACTATATATATTGTATAATAGAGGAGGATTAGGTCAAAGACAAGGAATAATCCTCTCATGCCAGGAAAATTCAGTCATCTAATTCGAACTCCTGATCCCCAAGAAAATATTTTGGTTTGTTTGCAAGTGGTTTGGCTTACAGGTTGTCATGAGAAGATGACAGGAGATTATACCTGATGTTGCCATTGAGGACATACAGTTCTGATCACTATTTGGAGGCAGCTATCACCAAGAAAAATTCAATCTGTTATTAGGAAAACTTCTGCCTGTAATAAATAGGGCTAGTTTTCACTTTCAACCAATTTAGAAGTCCTGCAATTTTGTAGAACTGAATATATTTGGACACAATTCTAATGAATGTCTCCAGGCATGTGTGCAGTGGAAATATAGAAATAATAGGAAATCAGTACCTCAGCCTGGTATTAAAGAGGTTTGCTCATTTATTGGCACTGTTGTATCAAATGAGAGGTAAGAAAAAAAGATTATGAACGTTAGCTGTAGATTCCCWTTCCAATTTTTGCAACAGTATAAATGTATTATTAGTATCATTACATTCTGACTGTGCCCGTCAACGTTTTGTCTTCAGTTTCAAATGGAGATGGGTTTTTGCTTTGCTTTCTCCTTTGAATTGTTCTGCAGGGTTGATGTGTGACACAGTTCTGAGTTCTGCCTCAGCCAGCTGCACTTCAACAGTGGTTAAAGAGCTTCCTCTGAAGTTTACTGGTCCTTTCAGAAGAAAGGGATTATATATTATAAAATCATTATAATTATTTATGAGGCACTTGCTGGTGAGAAATGCTGACTACCTATAYGCTAAAATGGAGCTGCAACAGTTCATCAGTGTTCCTCAACAGAAAGTTTCTTAATAATAGCAYACCCTAAACAAAAGAGAAAAGTGATGAAAGAGCAAAAGAGTTACTCAGCCGTACTGCTGCAAACCCTTCCAAGAGCCTTATGTACTGCAATTTTTATAAGAAAAGACCTAATGATGCACAATGTTTGTTATTATGCTGCCATGGCCACCTAGTGAGGAAAGTGCTTCAGAGAGAGCTGAATAAAGGCAGCAGTTACGCCAGGCTTGGCACAAGCCCTCCCTGTTGGACACAGAAACAAGGGACCTTTGCTGAGTACGTTGGTGGTTAATATAAGCTGTGCTCCTGGAGGAAAGTCACATCTTCTTAAGCTGTCTTTCTTTCATAATGCCCATGCATTCCCAGGGATGCCAAAGCCTTGGGGATGCTGCAGCCATCGGTGCAGCTCAGTGTGCTGGGCTTATCCCCATGGATGGATGGCCCAGCCAGTGCCAAATGTCCCTTTTCACTGCGTCCCTTGGCCACTTTCACGTTCCAGTAAAGAAACTGTTACACAGACTCTCTCCCTTGCTTCACTAGTTCCTCACATATCAGCTGGCTTGTGCTCTGAGGCAACCTTTGAGCTACGTGTTTATTATGACTACGGTACAAAGGCTTTTACTGAGTGGAAACCGATTACTTAACATGCAAACARCAAAAAGAGAGACTTGGGATTGGGTCACTCATCACCTGAGCGAGGTGACGTGAGGAGCTGCTCAGTCATGGTCAGACCCCCTGCGAGGCAGGGAGGGCAGGAAACCCAGGGGCGATGGAAACCTGCAGTTACCTACAAAGTAAATTACATAACACACTATGTCCAGGCTTGGGGCTGGGAATTAATTTTACAACCTCGCAAAAATGATAAAAGCAAGAAAATTCAATACCAAAAAAAAAAAAAAAAAAAAAAAAAAAAAAAAAGAAGAAAGATGAAAACTTAAAAATGAAGAAAAGGGTCAATCAAATGAGTAAAATCTAGGAAAAAATGCAAAGGGTTTAAAGCCACCATACTTAAGGCTCAGTGGAGACCACCTATTGGTAGCAAATTTGGAAAAATTCAGAAGGCGAACATGCATAAACAGCAAGTTACAGGAGCTTTTAGATTTAAGAAAGCACTTAAAAAAAAAACCTGTTTCATTCAGACAAGGAAAACAGAAAAAGTGTATAAACTACAGCAAGCCTTACAATGGCATAATGCAGAGCAAAAAAAAAAAAAAAAAAAAGGAGGAACTAACAGAAGACATAAAAGCTAATAAGATTACTTTTCAAATGTATTGGGAGAAGGAAACCATCAATGAATACATAGGGTCAATCAAGGAGCTCAGGGAGAATACAGAATTGCATCCTAGGGAAAAAACTAAAAAAAGATGACTGAGCACTGGAACTGGCAGCCCAGAGAGKCTGTGGAGTCTCTATCCTCACAGATATTCAAAACTCAACTGGACATGGTCCTGATGACTCCTTTTTGAGCAGGGGGAGGTGACTAGATGAGCTCCAGTGGTGCCTTCCAACCTCTACCATCCTGTGATTCTGCAGAGAAAAACAAACAAACAAACAAAAAAAGATCTTTTATAGTAAAGAGCTCTGAACTGCTCTGAACTGGCTATTATTAATCCAGAATGAATGAGAGGGCCATTCAAATCTTCAAATCTATAAATACTGGTCAAAAGGTGGGAATCAAAGGATAGGAATAAATAGAACAAATACTTAATGAAATGAAGGAAACAGTTATAATAGCAAGTTCAATGTAAATATCAGCTCTGGGCTAAGTGGTGGCCAATAAAATGAACACAATGTTAGAAAACATTAGAAGGACAGTCACAGAATAAAACACAAAACATGTTGTTGTTAGCCCTGAGGGCACTTACTTTGTAGAATTCTAGTCTTCTTATCTGAAAAGGGATTTTGTAGCACAGAGACTGTACAGTGAAGGGAAACTAGGATGATTAAAATTGTAATGGCTTCCATATGAGGAATGTTTAAATAGATCAGGATTCATCTGCCCCCCCCCCCCCAAAAAAAAAAAGGAGGATGTGACAGAGATCTATAAAATGATGTAGAGAGAACACAAATAGACAATTGCTCACTGTCACTTCTAATCTGAGAAGGGAAATCAAATGAAAGTCACAGGTCAGAACAAGCCTAAACCAAATCTAATAATATATGGGTAGTTACGCTGCAGAACTTTGCCACAGGCGGCTCTGAATGCTACTACAGGTTCAAAAGACATAGAAACACAATTCCTTTCCATGAATGAAGGCAAGGCAGTTAATGCAAAGACTCCACCAACATGGGCTCAAAAAAACCTTAGGTCAAAAATTGCTATGGGCTGCAAAAACATCCTGGGGAAGTATCATTAAGTGCTTGTCCTGTTCTTATGCTCTTGCCTGGGCAAATGCAACTTACTGCCACTGGTGACAGATGGTCTCTGGTCTGACCTCATACAATCGGTCTAYACCCACTTGAATTCACATTCCTAAGTGTGTTTGTCACAATGATTGTTAAAGACATCATTGTTTATACCATATCAAAGTATCATAATATTATGTCTCATTTCTTTGCCCAGCAGCTCCTCTGATTTATCAAGATTGCTTCAAAATCTGGTATGCAAAGGGTGAGATGCTGATGACAGTGTTGATCTAATCTACTCAGTCCAATTCTAACAGTTAATCCTGCGAGCACATGCAACCCAAGGCTAGCTGAGGTAGGTTATCCCTTYGGAGGGGATTACGGATCAGATGGTCCCAAGGAAGGGAAAGGGTTATCCCTTCCCTTCCTCCCTTAACATTATCTATGTTTAAACGCTGAAAATAACTAAGGGGGCTAAATAACGAGGGCTAAATGTTCTTTCAAAGGTATGAAGTGGCTAACCTTGCTCCCCCCAAAATGATAATTTCACAAACACCCTACTTAAAAAGGGAAAAATTACTTAAGTATAGATGTTTTCTGAGAAGCAACCTGAGCTTCCTTGCTTGTGGGAAACACAGATTTCGCACAGAGATCATGCCTGTTTTGTCTCCTTTAACAAACTTACTGTATTCATAAAAAAAAAATCCTTAGCTTTCCCAACAACACTGGATTTCTTGTGGACATCCTAAAGTAGCATCTGAAAAACCAGTGAAGCATTGTGCAACTAGCAGAAGTGTTGGAACAGTACGACTTAAAAATATACGACAATTTTTTATTTCATTAAGAGCAAGAGGAAATGCTGTATGTAAACCTGGACTGCCCAGTACTTTTTAATTTGATGCCATCTTTTGATCTTAGGAGTAAATATATTAAAAACTTTCCTGCACTGGATACACATAGACTTGACAGGAACGAAGAATAACCCACAGCACCAGTTGTTTCAGTGTGCTGACAAAGGACATGTCCCTACCCTTTAACCAACATGTTCAGTGGCACTGGGAAAGCTCCAATGGCCAAACTTTGTTGTTTTCTTTGCCTTTTAAGAACTGTTGTCTCACTCTTTTCATTGTTGATGTGCAGTAGCTACACTTAAAATCTCAAAGATATTTTCGTTGTATTTCAAGCAAGAAGAATGTTTTCTAAAAAATCCGCTAATCATAAACAGGAATGTACTTCCCTATCATTCTTACTCATGTTACATTATTATTTGCATTAGTAAATAAATGGTGCTTATTACTTAGGCTATTATTTACTTAGTAGTTGCTTTAGAGGCATTAAAATACTTTTAGGTCAGCCTGTCCTTGGTTTAAAGGTTTCTGACAATACTAGAAGACAAGCTATCCTTTACAAGAGTACTGTTTACACTAGTTGGGATTAAATGATTAATCAATTTATTTGAACAGAGGAATTGAGAAGTGAGTAGCTTTTTGTCCCGTTTTCAAGCAGACAAATAAGATGTGGTGTGTGGTATTCAGTAAGACAGCGACGTGTGAAAGCATGCCACAAAAAACAAAATCCCTTTAGCACAAAATCAGGAATTTATGCACAGTCACTATGTTAGGCTCATTTAATGATCTTCAAAATATATCTTGCTGTTCCCTGAGAAAATACTCAGTTATATCATTGTAAAATATGATCGTAGCAGTTTCCATGGCTGAAAAATAACCTTTTTTTGGTTCTTCCCCAAATAGCCGACTCCTCCATGTTATAATCCCAACACGGCATGTMATCCACTTTTTGAAACTGTGTCGACTATAAACAGTGTATTTTCAATTGCTCAGAGCTAATGTGCTTACATTCTTAAGTCCCCTGTACTGCTCACAGCAACTCACTGGAGAGGCATGGCGAGGCCGAGCCGACAGCAGTGACAGCAACGCTGTTACGCAGCCGCTCCATAAAAACGGGCCAGGCTCTTTAGGAAAAGAGGGGCCAGACACAGCAGGATCATTTACACTGCAGTGCGGTCTCCGGAGAAGTTCTGCCAGAATTCTGAAGCTTTGTGGCGTTTTCATTCCTTCCTCTTCTTTGCTGAGATGAAATCACACCCACGTGCTCGCTGCTGAAGGCTGACGCCCAGAAAAGGAACTTGCTCGAGTGTGACACACACGCGGATCGTCACGCTTACAGCTTTGCAAATATTATCWCTGCACTAAGAAGACAAAAAGGATGGCAGTGTGTGTATGTGTGCGTCACCCCTGCTAGGAGGGACTAATAACCTTAGGGATGATTCTTGTTCCTCTGTGAATCATAGCTCAGGCTAAGGCATGGGCCGGCCTCACAACCWAGGGATGGGACTGCAAGAGGATTCCTTGCAACAGAAGTCCCTTCGATTGCTGTCAGCCTCCTCCTGAAGTGCCTGGGCTTAAACTCTGCTTTTGGATTCTGTGCATAGTTGACATAGCTGAGCAAAGCTTTGCAAGCACCAAGGAATTGGAGACTTCGGCTCCTGCAGACTTCAATCCTTCAGACTTTTGCATGTAGCCTAAACAGAACCTTGGAGTTTCAAGGCCTGGCTCCCCTTGCCACGGTGCCTGGTGACGAAAGCGAGAGGAGCAAAGCCATGGMCCTATGGAGCCCCTCTAGCACCATGACATGTCCAGCTCACGCCAAGCTGGCCAGTGCTGCCARGGAAAACACAGGGCGTTAGCTCCCTTGGCAAATCCCCCGTTGCTGTTTCTGCAAGCATGCACAGTAAATATTATTTATCCTGTTTAAGTTCTCCCCATGTGGCAGATGGTTTGAGTAAACTGACCAAGGCATTGGAGGAGTCTTTTCAACACAGAAATAGCCTGAGGGAGCCCTTTGTTGTTAACCTCAGGCTGTCTCTCTACAGCTACTGGCTCACTCCTCCCTTGATAAGGTTACACTTGAGCTAGCTGGGCAGCAACCAGGTGGCTGGAGAGCCGTCCTGGTGGTTGCTCTGCTCTCAAGGGCAGCCTGTTGTCCAGCGCAGTCCAGGGCTCTGCACAGAGCAGGGGGCTCTTGTCTAGGGCCCCTGAGGACGCCCCAGCTCCAGCGCCCCTCTCCTCACAGACCCCAGCTCCAGCAGAGTGGCAGATGGGAACAGGGCCCCATATTTGAGAAAGCCAATTGCAGTTACTCAGATCCAACACTTTCATCCTCAAGGACACCACTGAAAACAAAAAGGCTACAATCTTTCTCTTCATTAAACTGAGAATTAAACAAATGGAGATTATGGCATTTTAGGGAGTTCCACTGATGTATCTCTGGTTCTGATCTGCCATTTCAATGTTAGGAAAACCTTTGAAAGAAGAGAAAAACTTTTTTCCTGGAAAGGGGAAATAGATTTGGACAGTTATGCACTAATAGGACATAATCTGATAAGGCATTTTTCTTTTTTTATACTGTTGCTCTAAGAATGCTTCAGGTATGATAACATGGCCAGGAGAGTCTTTTGGTCTAGCACAGGGCAATTCTCAAGTCATTCTTCTGTGCTCTTTGTCTGTTACCGGTCTGTAACGATACAGGATGCTCCTCCTGTAAAGGATAACAAGAGCAAGAAAAACAAAAGACCCATAGAAGTCTCAGTCTTTCCCCAGAGCGATATCAGGCCCTGCAAGAGCCACATCATGCTCAGCACATCCCTTACCAAATCCTCCTCCCTGCCCTTGATCCACCTGGATCAACTTGAGGTTGGATCAAYTGGCCCACTGTTGGTGTTAAGGATTTGAAGGTGCCTCTGCTGGATCTGTCTACACAGAAGCAGCCACCTGACTGGACCATCAGAGAATCTTGCTCTGCCAGATACTGGTCAGACCAGTTCTTGTCCTGTAGAAGCTCTTGTTCTTTGTGGCCAGCCCATCTTTTGTTCTTTCTGCCAGCCCATCCTGCTTCCTGACAAGGAAACTCTTTCTCTGTGGTGGAAAGCTCTGCTGTCTCTTTGCTGGAGCCAAGATATTTTGGATGTGACACATCCCTGTAGCAGAATCCCTTCTTCCTGAGGGCTGTGTCCTTCTCAAAACAGCATCTCACTGACAACACATGTCCATACTGTTGTTATGAGTCTCCCTAATGGTGGATGCCCTGAGAGGTTGTTGTGCTGAGTGTCTTGCTGCCATCTCCCCTGTTGGTATTCCCAGAGGCGGAGGCTGCATGTCTTTTGTTTCCTCTTACTGGGTGAAGTCTTCTCCTCAAGGATGTAGCTGTGCAGGATTGTGCACTGCACAAAGATCTTCCYGATCAAGGTGTCCCGAACTTGCTTGAAATTGAGGCAGAGCCACTTCTCCAGTCTGGAATGGGATTTTTTCACCAATGATCTGCTGCAAACCTCTTTCAGTATTTTGGCCACTTGCTTGCCCATAGGTAGCCCTTTGGGACAAATCAGCATTATCTGTTCATAAAAATACTGGTTTGGGAGGCCTTGCTAATGCTGTCATGTAGCAAATACTTCCCTTTTATCATTTAAAGGATGTAAATCTCTTCACAGACAATGCTCCAACCTGCTGGCCTGAYTGTAAGGACACTGAATTATTACCAATGATCTTTTCTTCTGAGAGATGCTGCATTTAGAGCCAGGCTGAACCATGAGGGTTGGATGGTCAAGGCATGCCAGGTAACTTTGAGGAAAACATGCCAGCACTATGGGATATTTTGGCTTAATCTGGAGGGACTCTGATAGTCCAATAAAATCTAGATGCTCCAAGATCTGGAAAAACGTAATTGTGACAAAAGACGGGCCAAATTCCTAACAGAATAGAGGGGAAAWTTTGATTGTGGAAACGTGGTTAGAGGAGTTATCACAGTTAAGACATGTTTTTTCTTTGCAACATCCCCAAGTAATCATAAYTTCAGGAATGCTGAGCTCACATGTTTGCCCTAGGGTAGATGGAGCAGACACTTTTCCACTTCTCCAAGTCTGGATCTGGCCAGGGAGTTCAAGGCTATAAAGGCACGAAAGGAAACTCACAAATGCTAATTTCATCTCTTTTTCCCTACACACAGGGACAGCACAGGGGAGGACCTCACTTGGAACCAGCTGTGTTAGTTTTCTACCATCTGTTTCTCTCTGCAGTGGCACTGCCTCCTGCAACAGGGGTGATATATGCACCACACTGCTGGCTCTCTGGGGTTAAAACAGGGAACATGGACAGAAAACAGGCACYGTGCAGCAGCCAGATGCAATGTCAGAGTGAGAAGACCACCTAGTTCCATCTGAAGGACAACACAAAGCAAGAACTACTCTCAAAAAGGCCTGCTCAGGAGGTCTAAGGCACCCTATCCACAAACATGAGCTATGAGCTAYGTTCACGGAGCGCAGATTGTTACTTTCTTCTTTCTGTTCATCACTGAGTTCAAGGATCTGGATGCCATTCATTTTGAGTAAGATAAAGAATTATAATCTGAGTCAAGATCAATATCCATATTCAGTGGATGTATTCTATGGTTATAGTGGAAAAAAAATGAGATCCCAGAATACAAATATCCTATGACTTCACAGGATTCAATATCCTTCTCAGAATACTKATTTTGCTGTCTGGGTTCACATTTCAAATTCAAATTCTCATCCTGTTATATGCTAAGACCCCACAGCTCTTATCCACTTCAATATAAATTACAGGGTATAGACGGTATGTCTTTTTTATGTGTGACTCTAAAAGGTAATCCAGCCCATGAGAACTCAATCACACCTTCAACAAATCTCAGACTTTTACTAATAAACAAGCACAGTTCTGGTATAAACAAAGCCAGCTATTTGCACATGTTTAATTATGAAATATGCTGATATAGCCTAAGAGAATAATAATAATTATTATTGTAAACATTCTGAGAGGTAAATGACAGAGAGCAGATCCCCAAGGTTGAAGGACCGAGGCACCAGAGTGTTTACTACACAAATCACTATTTTACTAGGAAAATGGTGTCTTCTGTAGCCAACATTCCCACGAAAACACCTGTAGTCTCACAAATACACCTGCCTTTACAAAACGCTGACACAGCTTCATATGTCTTATTTGGTGTGACTACAAAAGTCATTTTATGTATGCCACAAAGTTACTATTCAGAGATGAAAAGAGACAGTCTAGTTGTGCCAAAAACCTTAGCAAAGATCAGATGCATTAGCAAAGATCACATGAAACATGCATTTGCTTAATTTTAAATGAGGTAGGTTTTACTGGTTTTGAGCCCATTATAGGAAGTTAGCCAAACTGGCTATAAAGAGGCTTTCTCATTGGAATGAGTTTTAGAACAGGATTGTGTATTTTTTAACAGGAGAATCTGCTACATCCATTTTTCTGCAAGTTATTTACAGTCCATCTTTCTAAGATTTCCCTCAGCAGTTGAGAAGCACTGGTCAGTACATCTCACTAACACTTTTAAGAAATACAGGCACATTGTGCAAGTGTGTTTACCGAGAAAGTGCTTTTTAGAGATTATCCCTTTCCACTCTCATTTTCATTATTTTTGCAATGAAGTATGTCCAGAAAGAGGACGTACTTCGTAGTGTGTTCATGTTTATCTGGAAACAAATTATTATCTTCAAAGAACAGTGGCTGTATGTGATGGAAAATAAAAGCTGGTGTACAGATAAGCATCAAATCAGTATTGTCAGTGATATCCCAAGAAGTGCTACGTTGTCAAAAAAAAAAAAAAAAGATGTAGGTTTGTATGCAATCTGGTCCCTGCTGGTGGACACAGGGTGGCTTTCCAGCCCCCCRGTGTCACCATCTCAGCTGTTTTGGTTGTGAGCTCTCGTCCAGCTGCTCTGCCACTCAAGGGGTGGCCTCTTTCCCTCCCTAGGTGCCAGCAGCTGCCCAGGCCTCGTGGTGCAGACCAGCCTGTCACGGCCACCACGTAGCTGAGCTTGGAGGGCACCTCTGGACACCACCTCAGCCAAGCGCTCTCTTGCAGCCAGCTAGAGAGGTTCGCCAGGGAAAGGAAAAGGAAAAGCAGATTGCTGCCCTCTTCCTCCCTGTAATTTTATTGGATCCAATCTCCACAGATCAACCTGTGACGCTAACAGGAACTGAAAACGCGGCTGCAACTCGCTCACACAGCCTCCCCAAGGAAGGGCACTGGGGAGCGGCGGACTCCTTACACTCATGCGCTATCTGTGCAATAAATCAGCACGTTATCCTACCCCCAGTTTACAGGGYGAGCCACAGGTCAGCTCGGGTGGCTCTGGGGAGCCACCCGGCCTCGCGGGTTCACAAGGAGGGTCTGAGGGGATGCAGGGAGGCAAGTGCCTGCAGGGCATGGACAGACCAGCCCACCTTCCCCTACAGCCCCAGCGGCTCCCCGGGGACACGTGTGACTAAGAGGCGCAATCCACGTCCTCTGCTAGGCCTGGRGATCAGCAGAATGGAAGATAAGCGGAAAACGGGCAGATAAACCCAAAACGAGCCTAACCCCGCCCCAGGCGGGGGGGAAGGGGGGGCGCCAGAACCCTCCCGCGCACATGCGCACTCGGAGCCTGCCCCCACCTCCCCTTTCCCCAGCCTCGGCCAACAACCTAGCGGCTGCCGGCCCGCGCGCATGCGCGGCGCGCAGGGCGGGGCTGTTTTTCTCTGGCACACCTGGGGCGCGCGCGGCGCATGCGCGGCGC
>NW_020455832.1:3707229-3718014 GCF_003342845.1 Nothoprocta perdicaria | reverse complement strand
CTGAGGGAGCGGCCCAGCTGCGCGGGCAGGCCCCGCCGCGGCCCCTCCGCGCCTCCCGCCTCGCCCTCGCGGCCCTCGGCCTCCTCCGCAGCCGCCTCGGTGCGGAGCGGGGCGGCGCTGACCCGCTCGGAAGCCGGGAGGCGGCGGAGCCCCGGGCCGGCCTTGCCGGGAGGCGGCCGGGCCTGTCCCCGGGCCCTGCGCCCTGGAGGGGCGCGCCTGGGTCTCRCGCATATACGTGCCACATACGGGTGTATAAATAGCCTCACATGCGGCCCAGCGGCGGGTGGAAGGGGGCAGGGGAATGTRAGGTAGGTGAGGCGCAAAGTAATCCTGCCACTGACTTCTCTGCTGTTTACTGGTTGTGCTGTTTCCTAAGTGCTTCGAGGTTGATTTTGTGCACTTTTCATGACTTGTGTCTAAATCTATCCTTTTTTTCTTTTTTTTGGTCGAGTGTTACTATTTTTTTCCTTTTCTTGATAGGTGTTAGTAGGGGAAGGTATAGGTGTTACTAGGGGAAGTAGTTTATGCAAGAGTGCTTCTGGGAATGTACCACACAATTCACATTAGATTTAATGTTTTGTATCAGTAATCTGAGTCTTCCACTGTGATCCTAAATAGCATGGAGGTTCTTAATTAAGAAATCCTGTATTCACTAAAAATCTGCTGCTCAGTRCTTTCTGTTATCAACAGAGCTGGTAATCTCCTGTAATAGTCTTGGTATCAGACATGACTTGAGCAAATTTATTCTAGGTGACATCATCTCTTGTACATGTGGCAGAGTACATTTTTTTCCCTTAGGTAATATGCACAAATTTTTTTTTTTTTCTGTTTCTGATTATGTACTTAATTCGTTAAAACAAACATTTTTGAAAGAGATTTTGCCTTTACGTAGAAGGAAAACTCTTCAGAGTGGCCGATGCTGTAGCAGTTCAGGTAGAGAAACTTGATTTGTTCCTTGACTAGGCAGGATCAAACATTGCCTTTGTGTTAGCCTGGCTTAGTGCTTGGTTGAGTCCTGACTTCTGATCCAAATGCTGTCTTACCTCTAGTCGCAGGGAGCATGTTCTGTGGTAGTATGAGGACTTTGTGTTTTGGCTGATTTGAGAGACTAATTGTAAGTAAAAACAGCTGCTCTTCACTGGTATCCTGATACAACTGTCTGAAGATTAAAGAAGAATAAAACCTTTCTGCCTGTATTTCTCTGATTCTTATCTTCCTGAACCGCTCTTGAGCAAATAAAGCTATTTTTGGCTGCTACTTTTAGTGCATTCTTGAATGGGAAAGGAACTTGCTTTGTGGTCAGCTTTGGAATTATAGTCCAGACTTAGTGAAGCAAGGAAAGCTCAGTAGCCATGTTTCTGCAGTTGCAGTCCTGTGACCAAGTGCTAAAAATACTTGTCTTAAAAAAAAAAAAGGGGGGGGGGAGGGGGCAGGAGAAGGAAAACAAGACAAACAAAAAACCACAGGAAGACCCCACAGAGGCCTGTACTTTTGTTTCTCTAGCCTGAAAATCTGAAAATGAACTGAGGCTGTCAGTAAACATAGCAAACTGCTGTTTGTCATGTGGTAATGTGTATTTGTCAYCAATATATAAGATTGATGATTTTAAAAAAGTATACTGAGAATRTATGCATGTATATATATACAAAATGTGTGTATTTGTCACAAGTACRGTGGCTGTACTGAGTACTTTTTAGAAGGATATTATTACTGTAATGTTTATGCCTGGATCTAATTGTACATGTTCTTATACTGGTGGCAAATATATCTGGATGTTGTGTACACTGGGGAGATGTTGTATATGTGGAGGCTTTTGGTGTAAAAAGAACATGAACTTCTAAAGCAGTGGCAAGCTATTTCTACTGTTAAACGGTGAGTTTTTTTGAGGAGTGTAGCCCTTAGTATTTTTACAAGCTACTCTTTGGCCTGAGCACACAGCACAGTATATGGGCTTACAGAAAATACTATGTGAGGCAATATGGAGCCAAAAAATGTCTGTCTTCGGTACTAAGTTCTAGAAGAGTAAAAATAGAATCTGATAGAAGTGAAACACTTTGAGAAGCAGAGCATATGACTGCTCTGGGCAACTGATCTGACAACATGAGTGGTATTTTTTTTTTTTTTTCCTCATGGACACACATTCTCAGCAGGAGATGGTAGGAAAAGGCCAGCAGGAAGAAGCCCAGATCCTTCTGACTTAGCATGGCTACTGTAATAGCTGCATTCCCTTTTTTCRATTTTACAGGAAAGAAATCATAGCAAACTGAGACCTGTCTTTTAGCTATTTGATATTCTTTTTCCACTTTTGATTCACCTTCTTTCATACTTTTAGTATACACGCTTCTGGCAAGCAAGGGATATGAGGCAGTAAATGTTTGATATTCTAATACTACTTCTTATTTTTCTCCCCTGCCCAACAGCCTTTTGCTACGGTTCACAGATGATACGTTTGACCCGGAACTTGCAGCAACAATTGGTAAGTGTGCGCTGATGCTGCTTGAGGAATACTCATACCACGTTCAGTACAAAATTGTACCTTGTTGAGTCTGGCTGAACTGGTAACAAATTTCAGATGTGTCTGTTCTTCTGTAAGAAAAGAATGCTATGGCTCAGTTTTAGTTTGCAGTGCTAATTGATGCAGAGTATTGACTGTACATGGTTGTAACTGTCCCTCAATTGTCCCCTTATACAAAACTCTATCCTAGCTGGGAAAGCAGATGTATATGTTAAGTAGATGCAAATGTCACCCGTCCTCATGAAGGTGAAGGTCCTGAGTGAACAGACTGCTCTAGCAGAACAACCTGCACTTCAGTATTTGTCAGCATTTTGGGCTGAAATGGAAGTGTAAGAGCTACTGTTAGATCACCTGCTGATTTATGTGTAGTAATAGTAACATTGATGTCCAGAGCTTTTATTTTGGTGTGATACTTACGTCGCTACCCAAAGAGGACCTAAGACTGTTTAGAAAGGATGTTGGCCCTTGCAACTCCGAAGAATACTGTGATGTACTGGGCTGCTCTGTATGGCCTCCTTTTATCTTCTTTAGAATGTAAATTAAATTGTCACTTTCCTCTCCTACTTAATAATCATTTCCTTGTCAGCTAAATTCGGAGAAAAATGGAAGACAGCCAAGAATCTAGAGCTGCTGTAAAAGAGTGATGTGTCGTGACTGTTGGTATGATACCTACGAACAGTGAAACCAGCTGTGCAACAACATGCAGCCATCTGTGCCAAACATTACTAAAATAATAGAAAAGAATGATAATTATTTCAACATAGTGCATCTTAATATAAAACTTTTTGTTTTACTCTATTCTGAAAGTTCATGTGTTGGTAAACACTCAGCTCTGCCTRACTGCTTCAGAGAAGTGAATAATTGATCTTTGTCATTAGTGTTAGTAGGATTTATAAGGGTATGGTTTCCTATGGGACACTGAGAATTATAGTTCATTAGGGACTCCTSAATACTCTGTTAAGCCTTCTCTCACTTKGTGTCTTTAAATAGCTTCTGTTGCCTCTGAGAATCACTGGTGTAAGCATATTAAGATGGGAGAATGATCTTTGCAAAGACAATAAATGGGCATATGCTACTAAGTACTCCTAAGACTTTCTTGGCAATGTTATATAACTTCCTGAGTAAGTGGAGGCTGATTGTTTTAAAAATAAAAAATCCAACTGATGTTACTGATGTGGTACTATGCAGTGGCCTAGTTGCATTCAGGGTGTCATTATGTGCTAATTTCTATAGAAACCCAAAGAGCATCATTTTGTTCTGATGATTATAACTTCAGAAAAAAATGAAATTCACTTGGAGATATCTCCACTTGGATGGAGATTGTTTTTGGCCTATCCATTATCTAACTTTATAGGCCTGACTAATAGGGCAGTGCCAAAATTTCAGAGCTTTGTTACTGAACTTCTGATGGTAGCTTTCAAGTGCTGTCAAGCTTAAACTTAGTGCTTCATCAGCAAAAGAACAATCTTATTTTTTCCCCAGAAAGGACAAAACATTCATTCAGATTGCTTCTGCTTTCCTTTATCTAGTGTAGACCATGAGGAAATAATTGCTGGTTCATGCATTGTGGGTACAATTCTCGATTCAAGATTATTTAAAATAAGTATCTTCACATAGCCTTTGTCACTGCTTTCATCTTTGGCTATATTTTGTGAAAGAGTGTTTTTCTTTATGCAGYGTTGACCTAAAGTTATTGAAATCAGACTTCGTGGTTTGTGTGAGAGTTAATCTTACTTAAGCTGCGCCGTTTGGAGGCCCATAGCTGKTTCCCTGGGCACCTGTTGCAGCTGTGCACAAGATGGCCATAGAGAGTGGCCTTTGGCCTCTAATTAAGTTGAATCCTGTGAAAGGAATTTGTTGAAGTGAAAGAACAATTTTTGACTCATAGTCCAGCAGATTGCTAAGTTCTTAAACTTGTTAACTTTAGAGGAAGATCTGTTGTCTCAAGATGACGGATAACGTAATTAGTATCTTTTATAATACTGACATCAAAACCTAATCTGAAAACTACTGAGGCTTTTTCATCAGTGCTGTTACGTTGGTGGAAAAGCATTGATAAAGCCTTGCAATTTGACAGTTTGACAAATAAGATTTGTTATACCATCATAAATTATAAAAGCTCTTTTTTTAGGCTTCAGAGAAATGCCTGTCAAACAGTAGTCAAAGTAATGTGGTCTTGTGTTTGGTGTGTGACTTCAAAATGAAACACAAATTTCCTGAAACAAGTGAAACTGTATTACATGTTACAAGAGTTAGTTGTGACAAAAGTTTGAGGCCAAAGGAAGAAAGAAAACAATATGCGGAGTTCTTCCATAGACTTGCTGATGGAATAGCTGGAGCAAATTGGCCCCACGGCTGTGGTGTTGGCTTTGGTCGTAAATCTTCATTAGTTCATTTTCATCACACTTAAAATATCAAACAATGGCATTTCTTTTTCCTGGGAGGTGGGGAGGTTTTTTTTTTTTCAAGTTTTTTATTGTACGAACTTATTTTTCTCTGCTTCCCAGWGACTCAGGCCTGCTGGGGCGTGTCCCTGGGAGCTCGTCACCAAAATGAGGACTGGATCRTAATGAGTATTGGGTCCTTTGCTATGCCCATCCTCTAGGATAAGGAACTTCCTCTTCTCTGGACTCAGATACAGCTGATGCTCTCCATGCCTGGCACACTTGTTCCTGCACCTCTTGTAGTTGCTCAYCCAGTAGAGCAGGATCATAACCCGTTTTTGTTCTTTCCACTGCTTTTAATGGAGGACCTGAGGATCCTTCAGAGAGGATGTGTAGAAGGAGGCAGGGCTGGAGCAGACTAATTGCTGAAGATGGCAACCTTGCATCGTAATCAGTTCTGGTGCTGAATGTGTTTAGAATCACATTGCTACCGTGGTATGTCACCTGTATGGGTCAGGTAGTCGGTGTGGAAAAGCTTTATTAGCTTTGATATTTCAGATAGCAATAGGCTTAGCTTTAGTTGGTGCATCTTTATAAATGGGTTGTTTTCATTCTGCTGCTCTTATGTAGCCTCTTTACCAGCCACAAACTGTCATTAGTGAACTATTTAAGAAACCAAGTAATTATTTCCTGAAGTAGTTCTACCTCTTCAGGGTTTGTCAAAATACAGAACAGTGGACGTGGTAGCTAATTATTGCTAACAAAGTAGAAATACCTCAAGGGTTACTACTGACAGAATAAAATGTCTGTATTTTATGTGGAGGAGAYGAGAGAGAGAAACAACTTGAATTTGAATTGCGAAATAGTTATACTGACCTGAAATGTAGGTGATCATTTGGCAGAAAAAGGGAAGAAAAGCTCCAGAGACTGAGYGGTTACTGCCCTGGATCGCCACAGCTATTTGGCCGCTCTACCTTATGTCTTAGTACTACCATGCAGTAGGTAGAGCTGGGAACACCCATGAGGGTGTTAGGACATGGTGTGTGGGGCATTTGTAGGAGAAAGCAGCAYGTGGGTGTATTGTGTATCCTTTTAGCTGGACAGAGTACAGACAAATAAAGCCTGGGATTTGTTTTCACCTTTTAACTATTAGGCTGTAGCAGGAAGATGACTGGAGTATTTCTGTCTCTTTTGGTGAAACTATTATTGAGAGACAGTATGTCAGCTCTAAATTTATGACAGKTTTTATAATAACATAGATAAAATATTTGAGGTTTTAAATATAACTGTCCTAATATGTAAATTGCATGATAGTTAAGGCTGGAAGGCGCCTCTGGAGGTGAACTGGTCCAGCCCCAGACTCAGGCACGATCACCAGGAGTGGGTAAGCCAATAACTGTGTTCCATCAGGKGTTTTGAGTATCTTCAAGGATGTAGCTCTGTTGTCAGAATACCTGAACACAGATCCTAGATACCAAATTTGAACCTTTTGTCCTTTAATGTCTCCGGTTCCTTCTGATTGCCGGTCTGGTTTGATGTGACTGCAACTTTTATTTGGGTTATGCAATGAAGAGATGCATGTGCTATTTGTAAGAATGACTTCTTGAGTAAAGCCTTAACTGCAGCCTAGTTGCTCCCTTGCAATGATCTCTTGAGACATAAAGATGTCTTATCTTTGTAGCTTGTGCAAACATACAGCTAGTGAGCCTAATTTTATAGTAAAACCTCACCAATCCATTCGTATTTTGTTTCTTTTTTGGATTGTAATTTTCAAATGATCTTGTAGTATTTTCAGGAGCATGAGCATCTTTGACTCCTGATAGCTTCAGCTGGACTAAATGTGTCTTGCTCTTTCCTCCTGCCRTATCACCTGTCTCTTTCTTGCAGATTCTCTTGAAGCAGATTAGTGCAGTGTTGTTACAAGAAGCTTATCAGACTGTACTTCAGTATTTTATCTSTTGTCTTTACTGCTTGTGCTTACTTGCTTGTTCTTTGTATGAGAGCTTCTACATAAATTTTCAGTGCAATTCTTATAAATGAAGCAATTTATTGCATGCATATTTTTATTTGCCTCTAATGTTTCATTGCTGTTTGGTTTTCCTTGCGCTTAGTGTTGCAGCTCCTAGTTGCCTAACTTGCTAGTTRCTTAAAACACAAATAATGTGCTCAGGTGATGCTGCACATGATATAAATAGGTGTGGCACACTGACCCAGATGCCAGAGTGGCGTGACAGTGAGTGACAGAATTGCTTCTTCCAGACCTGAGGTCTGCAGTGTGTTAGTGTGYAGTGCTGAGACTCTTTGGAGACAGTGGGTGTCAACACGCAGGAGCGTAACGGAACAGGCTGGCTTGTCTCTGGCTACCTTCCAGGGCACAGTGGAAAGCACTGTCAGCAATTCCCATGTCAAGGCTGAAAACATCACTCTTCTTGCAAGCTTGGAGCTGCCTTTTGTCACACAAGCAAATCTGTGCATGTCCTCAAAGTGTTTAGAGAACATAGCTGAACTGCTTAGTTCAGCGAGGCTCTCTTGAGCTCTGCAGCTCTCCACTGGTTTTGTTCATGCAGACTGATTATCAGAGTTGATCATTTAACAGCTTTTCTTCCCTAAATGTGTTTTGCATGTATTGAAATACTTGTTATGCTGGGAGAATATTATATACTTTCCCATTTGATCACTCTTCAAAAATATATTTTAATGTGCTTTTAGCTAATTTTAGCCTTTTTTCAATAACCAAACTATAATACATGAAACTTCAGTATTTTAGTTTATTTTTATTTCTTCTGTGTAATTTGAAATGGTGCCTTTTGTCAGTGTTACCATCAGCTTTGCTTTAAAAGTGTGTGTGAATCTTCTGCCTCCAGACAGTTAGGCAGCTTTCATTGAGTAGAAGGTGTTTAGAAGGTGTTTTGCCTGTGCACTGAAGGGGCCATCACTTCCACATACAGCTAATAAAAGATTAGCTTTCTATTCTTTGCTCAAACGTGTTATCCCATTTGAATGGTAAACTTGAACACTTCTCCAGGAATACTCTGCTTTAATAAACTTCCCTAAAATATTTGCTGAGTCCATGGCCTAAAATGTCCGTGGGTTCTTTTGCAGAAGTCCTTCTTCTTGAGTTTTGAGAACAAACTTCAGAAGTAACTGACAAAACTTACCCAGTTTCTTCCTATCAAAGCACAACTTGTTTCCRGAGTGTTTTTTGTTTGGTGTTTTTTTCTTCTGTTGTAAAAATGCTTGTGGCTCATGCTCAGCAACCGAAATATTTTTCTTCTTCTAGGTGTGGACTTCAAGGTGAAAACTATTTCAGTTGATGGAAACAAAGCTAAGCTGGCAATATGGGTAAGTTTCCCTGTCCTCTCCCTCTGCAAGTTCCTGTGGTGTGGCTTTGTTTTAGGAATAGTGTACTGTAGTTGTATAGAATTAGTATTATTTTTAGTGTGAAGGCATTTTAGAGGAGTGGGAGGTTAATACTGGGCCATTGAGAAGGTGGAATGAGCTGTGGTTGACAATTCTGCTGCCTGTTAAATTCCACGATGCTGTTTCTGTGTCTGACTTGGATGAGRGAGGAGACAGGAAGAAAGGAAAGGACACTAAATTGCTATGTGCAAATGTGGACGTGGTCATTCCTAATTTTAACTGCATATTCATTGTTCATATTTCAAGGACTGACTTGCCTGATACTGCATCCTTACTACAGCTTTCATAGAATATTTGAGGAGAGTGGGTATTGTGATTAATAATCTAAGACTTTTCAGTGCAGCTCATTCTTCTCTGTAATTACCAATTTTTAAGGCATTTCAGACAAGCATTTTGGACAAAACTTAGTGTATTAATAGGCTGAGAAATAGTGTCAAAACCCCTTTTTATTTAGAGAGAGGCTTTTATATACTTGAGTTCAGCTTTACTTAGCTGATGCAGCTCAGAGGGAGCAGTAATGTGACGTCAGCCTTAGAATGGTTGATGTTCAACTCTAGTTTAAAGTAGCATTTCTGAATTTATGGCAAGTACTTCCAAACTTGTTTTTTTTTTTATTTTAACATTCTCTGGTCTGCCAACTCACTTTCATATTTGTGTAACTTACAACATATTTTAAGCATTTGAACTCAAGTGTAGCTGCTTGTAGCAATCCGTAGTAAAACCTTGTTTCTTGTATTGTTAGGATATCTGACCTTTTCTGCTTGGAAAGAAGTACTGGAACATTAAATTTGTGTTGTAATTCTTCCTTTGCTTTGAGGGTGTATCATATCTCAAGTGACGAACAGGACTTCTGTATTGCCAGAACAGCAGAATTCCTCACAGAAATTGATGTATTTGACAAGGAAAAATATTGCAGGGACTGCAGAGACATCAAGACATGTGGGATGACAGAGATTGATAGCAGTATGATCAGCAATAAGGAGACAGAAGTTATTACATAGGGTTCTAGGGTTTATCTTATTTCTTGTTGGTGAATAAGGTTTCTCCTAATTATCTGAGGTCATTTTTAATAGAAAAGCTTGTAAAATTGTATTGTGACAGCAGACCAGTTTGAAAATATAAAGTTGAGTTGCAGAAGTTGCAAAGCCTGGTTCAGATACTTAAACCCTTTGCCGGGSAACCATTTGAACCTGTGCTGTGTTGTGTGTGTTGCAAAGGCTGTGGGGTTGTTTGTACCCTCTACATTTGTGTTCATGGAGGTGACATCAGTTGACAAAAATGGAAGACTTGGCAGCAGTCAGCTTCTAGCTGGGGAAGCTCTGGAAGGCTTTGCTGAAGTCTGCAACATACGCAGTGTTGGGATGGTTTGCCCCGTAGCTTAGCCTTGAAAAGGACATCACCATTCTTGTGTTGTAGAGCTCTTAACATTGTAAGTATTTGATGGTGTTAATCCAAGTTTACTTAAACAGGAAGACTCTAATCTCCTCTGTTGTCTAATCTCTTCTGTTGTGACATGTTAGATGCGATTGCTCTGACTCTGAATCAAACTTAAATGACGCTGTATAAAGTTGGAGGACTGGTTTTGTTGCTGCAGGTTGTGATGCTTTTTACAAAATCTTAAACCTAATGCTGCAGCTGTGTGTATTTACATAGTTATACAAGCCACAGAGCAACTACTTCAGCAGAAATAACTAGCTTTTTGGTATGTAGTCCTGTTACTCACTACATTTAACAGTTTAAAGCTGTTTCCCAGGGCAGGCTATGCAGGGTCTAGAGCTCTTGTGCAGTAACATGGCAGAGGGGTTTATAAAGTCAGTTATTCTGCTAGTTGTGTATTATAAAGGACTTTGAAACTTATTTTGTGCATTTGTTAGAAGCAGAATGCCTGTGAGGGCTACACTAGGCCCTGCTCAAATTTTGAATAATGGAACTTTCTGAATGGCTTTTTAGGATACCGCAGGTCAGGAGCGGTTCAGAACATTAACACCCAGTTACTATAGAGGTGCACAGGGTGTTATTCTAGGTAAGTATAACTTTGCATGCTATTTTGAATAATGTTTTGTGTTTTTTCTAGTGCATTTGAGTTATATGAACTGTGTAACATCTCTGCAATACCTAATAGATGATACAAAATGCTGTTTTCTAAAGTGGTGCATTCAACAGCTGGCATAAAAGCATCTAGAGTTTGATGTCTGACCTCTGTCATGCAGTCTCTCTCCCCAGTCTGAGAAGCACTGATTTAGCATGAGATTTTTTTTTTCCAGTGGATAGCTTGGAGCTGTCCTTTTACTATAAGTCTGCATACTCTATTTATAACCTCTGCTTTTTGCTTGTGCTTAGTAAGCCTAAAGTTAAAAGATTTTTCTTTTGTCCTCAGAGAGTGTTCTTTATAGGCATGTATGTAGGTTTCTGTCTTTCTTCCCTTGTTCTTTTTTCCTAATGAACATTCTGGAATCTATTTTTTTT
>NW_020455832.1:3613702-3707217 GCF_003342845.1 Nothoprocta perdicaria | reverse complement strand
TTTTTTTTTTTTTTTTTTTTGGCTCTTTGCTTTCCTGTACTGAGGGGTATTACGTTGTCAAAATCACTTAGGAAAGAGTACTTGGGAGTATAAAAAGCTCCAGTCAGTGGAAGAAACCCAGGCCAAATACCATAATTGCAATTTTATAATGAAATACATCTTTTGTATATGAAAACCTATTAACTATGTGCTGAGCTCTGAAGTTCTGCTTTTTCATTGCAAGAAATGAGGGGTTAAAGAAATTGAGGATAGGTAGAGAAGATGGTGTTTTTTAGATTTTGTTTGAAGCTGCCTTTGATTTCAGAGGATTTTTAAGACTGGCTGTACAATTACTATGTCTAGTTACGTTCTTAACTTGAAATAACTTGTGTTATGAAACTGTTCCTGGTATATTTTGTGTGTACTGTTTCCTAGCTTTGAGGTAGATTGTCTAAGTATGGCAAGAGATACTTGTCAAGTCACTTTCACTTGCTGGCACTTAACTTGCTCCTAGTTGTGGAGAGCCCTAACAGTAAGCAAATACAGTCTGGGAACCTGACAGTTCTGCTGCTGAGATTGCTCTCTGACTTTTTTCTTCCTGAATAGGCCTCTGTTAAACAACTTCCTAAAGATCATCTTAATCTGTTAAAGCCAAGCTGTGGGTTTGATTTCAGCCAATATTTTATGTCAGCCAGACCATGTGAAATAAGAATATGAAGGAAAAAATAGCTTGAAGTGCTGCCTATTGTAGCTTTAAAGTTAGATAATCACATGGATGGTAGTTTTTAAGGTAGCAAGGTTTGCATTTTGTCTGCAATTTTGTCTGCAATTTCTTCTCTTAACTTTGCTTACTGCTTATACTTTACACAATACTGCATAGATTGAAACACTAAAATACTGAGAAACCTGTGCTATGGTTCAGTATTTCACTGGGATTTTTGAGGGCCGGATGATACCAAAAAAGCTGTTTCCTTCCTTAGCTAAATCCACGACACTGCAGCAGTCGTACACAAGTCTTAATTATCACAAGTGAGGGAGAGGCTCGATGCAGAGGACTGTCATCCTTCTGGCATATCTTATGTGTAATGTTGCTTGTAATGAGAATGCTGCAGCGGAGGTCTACAAGCATATAGTTCTTTGGAGAGTGATAGTCTCTAGCCTGAAAACCTGGTTGTATAAACACAAATTCTTCTGTGAACAGAAGGTTACAGAATATTAAATTGGCCCAGTGTCAGCAGTGATTGTTGGAGTCCTTGAAACTTCACTTTGTTTTTTGTGTATTCAGAAAGCTAAAAGTCATTTTTGCTTAGTTTGTAATGAAAGCTCTGTTTATTGGGGAAAAAAGCTGCAAAATAATATTGCTGATATCTTTCAGTTTATGATGTCACGAGAAGAGATACCTTTGTCAAGCTGGATAACTGGTTAAATGAATTGGAAACATACTGCACAAGGAATGACATAGTTAAAATGCTAGTTGGAAACAAGATTGATAAGGTAAACTGAATTTAGCTGTGACAAATGGTCTGTTACTGTATATTGGTCATAGTACATATTAATACTATGTCTTATTGTAGGAAAACCGTGAAGTTGACAGAAATGAAGGTCTCAAATTTGCAAGAAAACATTCCATGTTATTCATAGGTATGTTACAGATATTTGTAAAGATAATCTTGTTGTTTTTTTTTCTTTTCTGTTACATAATGAAAACTACTCCTCCTGGATTCTTGGTAGTCTTTTAAAATACAGTCCAATTAATGCTACTCAGCTGCAGGAGCTGTGGGGGTCATGGGTGTTCTCATCTTGTTGAGATTGCCTCTATCTATATTCAGATGTTGAGCTGTAGCTGAGCACGCTGAGATGCATAAGGATTAAGGATGGAGTTCTGGCCTTTCTGTTTTCTGACAGGACCTTTTTAGCCTTTTTTGAAGCTTTTATTACTTGTCTGGTGTTCCAGAGCGAATAGCTAATTGAATTAAGAAGAGTAGCGAAATGAAAGATGGAAAAGTGGTAGTAGTGGCTGGCTTTCAGTTTAGCAAAGGGGCTGGTGCTGGACAGAAATCTGCCTTAAAATAGTGCTGTAATGTCAGTAACTTGTAAGAGGTGAGTGAGGTGGAATAGTTACAAAATCATGAGTGTAGGAAAAGGTGTCTGTCTTGTTGCAAAATGAGAATTGTCTTGGAGTCAAACACTAGTGGTAATAAATGACTTCTCATGCACAAGTTTACCTGTTTCATTTAAGGAACAGCAAGGATTGTTTTAAAGGATGAATCTAGTGGAAAAGTAGTTCCTTGAGAGTTGCTGCTCTTAGGTTGTGTTCCTTTCCTCYGATCACTCGTGCACCTTTGCTTAGTACTTCACTGTATTTGTTTCTGGCTTTGTCAGATGTGGAAATGGAGGAAGCTTCAATTTGGAGTACAGGATGTTAAATGCATGGGAGGTGAAAAGAAGTGGGTAACTTAAAATGTGTAAAATTAAGCTAGATATGACAGAGCTGTGTAGAGGAGTGGGGTGATCTTACCACAGAACTGAACAGTTACAGATGGCATCTGTTTGCTTTCATAGCATATGCTCCGAACAAAAGTTTCTTGGACTTAACTAAAGATCCTAAATGAGATTGTAGAACAAATGAGATCCTTTATTACAGGATGAGCTATATCCTAGAGAACTGTGTGCTGTGGAGTTTCTTGCTGCTTATGATCAGATAGTGCTGGGGTTCTCATCAGTGTGGAGAACTGAAATGTGCAATAGTGACAGATTTATCAGACATCTTGAGGTGGTAGAGCCTGTTTCTTTCTACTGAAATGTTTTCCATATATTCATACCAAGTGGATAAAAACAAAGCTAGGGTATAGTGGTGCAGTGATGTTCATCGTGGAAGCCATTTTTTTATAGGAGAGTCTTTGAGGTGCTGCCTTATGTGACGGTATGAGCCTATATATCTGCAACATTTGGTGTGGTTGCATTGCTGTAGACTATAATGTGTAAGTGGTGCTGTCTCCTGCAACATAGTGGATTTCTTTACTGTTAAGCTTGCTAAAATTATACTAATGATGAAACTACCAGAGCTTATGATTGTGTGCAGCTTGTTAATAAGTCTCACATCCCAGMTGTGTGTCTCAGTACTGATGCTAGAAGTTGTGAATAACTCAGGGTTGTAGGTTGAGTTAATTGAAAGAAGAACTACTGAGAAGTTATTGGTGGAAGCCATGCTAACATGTAATTTCTTGCATCCCTTCTCCAGAGGCAAGTGCAAAAACATGTGATGGTGTACAGTGTGCCTTTGAAGAACTTGTTGAAAAAATCATTCAGACTCCTGGACTGTGGGAGAGTGAGAGCCAAAACAGAGGTGTAAAGTTAACAAACAAGGAAGAACGATATGGAGGAGGAGCATGTGGTGGATACTGCTCTATGTTATAAACTTTGGGAAGCTTTTTTCTTTGCATATTTAAACAGATAGTGACATCTTTCTGTAAATAAATTCATTAAATGCTATTTTTAGGGACCTTGCAGTTTGCACATATTTGTTTTGTATCATGGCAGTGAACACTTGTAGGAAAAAATGCTCTGCAGCTTTTCCAGTTTGAGAACACTGTGGTAAGCATGCCCMGTTTGCAATCTTCAGGTTTTTATAAGTAGCATAAATAATGTGCAAGAACAAATGCACCCAGATTTTTTTGCTCATATACATTCATCAAGTAACTACTCTTAAAAAAACTCATTTAACATATAGAGATGACTACATTGCCTGCTTTTTGTCTCATTTTTAGATATTCTTGAAGTTATAGAAAAACACAGTATGCACAAATTCCCCAAACCATGCGAGCTATAAGTACTACATTTCATGTCTTCTAGTATAATGCTTTTTTTATGGTATTAAAAATAGCATGATTATACAATTCTCTAGACGAATCTGCTAAATTTTTCTYTCAGCAGAACTGTCTAAAATATGAACTGGCACAGGCAATAGTTTCCGCACTCTTTTGAAGAGATGCTTTGAAAGCTTCCTTTGCAAAGCTGGAGAATACTGTTTTTTTTCATTTTCTTTCTATTTTTTTTTTTCTTTTTAATCATTGCTTCGGTTGACCACTTAACTGGAGTTTTAATCCTCTGATATTTATATACTACATTCATGATACTCTTGCACACTAAGTTTTTATGATGCGGTCTTCTCTAGACCTGCCACAGAAAGTCTTCATTTTGGCAACGGGTTTGAATGACATCTTATTCTTTTATTGTGACTCAGTTTACCACACCTCAGTACAGACACCTAATTTTCCTAAATATTTGTAATGTAACTTAAGCTCAAACTGTAGCTCACTATGACTATGAAGATCTGTATCACGTCTGCTTTGTGTGGCTACTTGTTCTGAAATATAGCTTCCCATCCCAGACATTAAATGGGAAGTTATACAGCTTTTGGATCTCTGTATGGAAAATACTATTGCAATGAGTATTCACTTGAATTTACTGTAACAAAGCCAATGGTTTGTTTCAGAAGACTTGTATAGACTAATAAATTTTTTTTCCACAGTATTCAACTTTTCTAACCTCTTCCTATTGTAGAGTTGTATATTTTCTAGTACGTACAGTTTTAAAAAGGTCAGAAATTATCCCTCCTTAAAAAGTGATTTCTGATGGATAAGACAAGGATGCCATGTTAATTTTTAAAAATAATCACTATAGTGCAATGGGAAACTGTACTACYGGGCAGTTTCTTGTGAATATAGTGATTTAGAGTACCTTTTATTACAGCAAGGTTTTGTGTACGTGTCAGCATACATGATATGTATTTCACAGCAGATTTAACTGCGTATGTTAAAATACACTTTGTCCTTCACATGGAWACTTTTTCTATTCTGTTTTTCACTTGCTAAAAAACCAGTACTAAATGTGAAGACTTAACCATGCTAGTTGTTTTTTACCAAATATTGTATCTATGGTATTGTTAATGTAGTAGGATAATTTAAATATGTAAATGTGATTAATAGYGAATGCACATATGTGTTGTATTAAAGTGTTAGATTTGTATTCCTGTTCGTGACACAGCAAATGAGGGCTCAACAAGTCATTCTTGTTAGTATTGAGGTTTCTGTGGATATCTGTCTTACGTAGGCTAGCAGCTAGGGAAAACTTCCAGAAGCATTAAAACTCTGAACAAGCGGCTGTTATTTTAGTGTTATTTCAGTAACGCTGGACAAAGTGTCACGATGCTGCTGGCAGATTCCTGTGACTTGTTTCCATGCCTCTTTCCCCGTTAATGTGGGTGCATCCTTGTATCAGGAAGAACCTTAATTTTTCAGTCTGTTCATCAGGGGCCCTGGCTTTATCTCTCATCTGCCTTTGCTGGTTCTGACAGCCTTCCTTTCCCCCAAAGGAAGGAGCTGCAGGGTCCTCTCAGTAGCGGGTGTTGTTCTGCAGAGAATCAGTCACTTGCTCCCTCTTTCCCTGCAAATTTTTTGAAGGATTGAGGGGGCAGTGTTTTGAAACAGTGTATTTAGCCAGGCTAAAAATAAAAAGATCACACATGTTTAAATTTTATCACACACTTAGTGTAATCTTTTATTTATTTTTTAAGGCAAACTATTCATAATTGATTTGCAGGTAACTTTTCATTAATATTTCCATTTTCTTCCCCTCTTGAGCATGTTCAGTGCCTACTTGAGGAGGTTTTTCCTAGAGTCTTGCCTCCTTGCCCCATTCCTATGCCCGGCTGCCCACTGGGAGTTGTTACCCTGTCCTTCTAAGATTTGTTATAGCAAATATTGTGTCAATTGCTTTTTCTGTGATCTTTCTTGCTGAGACTCAGGTTTTGGATGGTTATSTTTCATGTGATTGTTCTTTTACTTTCAAAACTTTTTTAGTTTATCAGCGTTTTATCACCATTTTCTCAAACTACGCTTTCACAGTTGTGATTATAATATAAGCATCTCTTAAAACTAGTGCTAGCTGTATCATAACTTCTGCGTAATACTGACATACCAGATATTTCTTTGCTGTGAAATACTGGATATCGCTCAGAAAAGTAGGTGGGAGAGAGATTCTTAGATCAATCTACCTCAGGAGGTAGCTGAGGGTAATGGGAGTTGCTGTTGCTTTTTGTTGTTTTCATCAAGTTGCACAAATGTGTTGACTTTTGTAACAATAGTTTTATAAGAAAATACTAAAACAGTCRGGCACAATAGAAATTTCGTATAATCACAAAAGATAAAACCTAAGCTAGATCTAGTAAACTTGCTGCACAACTTCAATATTAAAAATCTTGACTAGTACTTAGGTTCTAGTGGCTGTTAAAGGTTGTCCGTAGGCTTTTTACTATGGAAGAGTATGACAGAATGATCGCRTTGAGTCGTCTTAAAAGTTACATTTGAATATTAAATATTTACACTGAATCTTCTGGCTGTCCTGCTGCAATAGTGAGATTAGCAGCTGACTAAAAGTAAGCCTTAAGAAGCTGGAAAGGAGTTCAGTAAGTAGCCAAACACAACCAGCAGCTGTTGCCTTGGGCTTGGCAGGACCTCTSGAAGTGGTGGTGCTGCTGCTGCGGTGCTGTTCGTGCTGACATTATGTAGCATAGTGGCAACTGCACTGAATGCTTCATTTGATGGGTCTTTCTGTCTGCCCCTCAACTAGTTCACATAGTGAACTACAGTAATCCCTAGAGTCCTGTCCTTCAGCTTTGTGCAGTGTAAGATTTGGATGTTTCAGGCCCAAACTCACTTTTAAATTTGTTTTATAAGAGCACTTCAGATGAAACTTGGCCAACCTCTGCTGCGGTCGGTACAGATTGTTGCTATTTGGCTAGTGGAGAACTGCTTTGGATGTTCAAGGCGCTGCATCTGGCCTATCCGTGCTGCCTTGTTGAAACTGCTCTAGCAGCTCCTGTTATCTCACTGATGGAAGTGTCAGGAATTAACGTACGTGTGAGCAGGGATTCCCTGTGTTACCAGATAAGTCATTAAGTAGGTGTGGAGCATGTTGTGCTTTCAAGGGCAAAATATAAGATATTTATCCAATTCACTTTCCAGCAACCATGATATTTGGAAAAAGAGGACTCTCCTTTAAAACTGTTGTGATTTTATGAATTTTTCCTATACTTTCTTTTGAGTATATGRAACACCTTGGTTAATAATCAGTAAGGGTTATATAGGCAAAGACCTATAAAAGAGTTTCTAAACCTACTGTGAGTTTATCATCTATGATTGATATAAATGTAAGAGTAGGAGGTTTTCTCGCTGTCTTCCTCGTGCTGGAGGAACATCTGGTCCTTTCCTTTTAAGCTAACGTGATCATGGTGACTAACTGCTAGAGAGACAAGTAGCAACAGAAATAATCTCTCATATCTGCATATTTAGAACAATAACAGATATCCTAGTGCAAGCCTGGAACAGTTGGGCACTGGTGTGTCTGTGTGTGGGCTGGGATGGTCAACTCTGGACTTCGTATCTTCTGGTAGGTCTTTTTGACAGGACTACTTGATTCCAGTTCTCTGGCTTTGATCCGAGTAGTGGGCCTGTCATGATGTTCTTCAGCTTGTTATTTAGCGTATCTGGAGCTTGACGCCACTTGTTCCTAAAATCAGGAGCAAAGTCTTAAACTGGGATTCAAGGTCAAGAGATAACAGCCCCCAAAATAAAGGGAGTGTTCTGTTGGTCAGAAATTATGTCCTGCCTGTGAGATTCAGCATCAAATCTAACAGATTGAATGAATTCAGGGTGGATGTGGCAAAGATGGAAAGCCTGTGGCTGACTGTCATCCAGAAGAGCATAATGATGGATGCCCATATGTGCTGTAAGTAACAAGTTTGGGTTTATRTACTGATAACACCTGAGATTTTTGGGGTATATCTAATGCGGAAAAGAGATTTTATGATAAAATTACTGTGTGTGGTAGTGTGTATGCATTTTTTTTATTTTTTTTCCCYTCTGGTACATTTTATAGTTTGCTCCCTTAAAGAAGCTACTGATAATTTTTGTTGCTGGTGGGCATRTGTATTTTTCTTGGTCATTCACTAGCCAGGACAGCTGGCCTGGCCTATGGGCTCAGGTTTCCTTCCTCCCCAGGGATACAGGCAGGAGGTGAAGGTGCGGATCTAGTTTCCATCCTATGGGGGACCATAGAGGCCTGGAAGTGAGAAGGCCTTCCCAAGTGGCAGAGCGTGTAGCTCACCATAGGGCACACTGTGTAGATTCACTCAGAAACAATCCTAGGCTTTTTAGTCAAGTTTTCAATAACGATCCTTCAAGTGGTTTGTCACGTCATCTGTTGGAGGGTGAAGCAGCTTGCGAGCCTTGGCAGTAAGGCTTGAGTTAAATTAAAAAGATGTGCTGTTTTTCAGGATCTAATTGGAACAGACAGACAAGCATTTATGTACAGAGATCCTTCAGGTCCTTGAAACTGTTTCAGTAAAGCTCCTGCACGTACTGCCTTGTTTCTGGGTGTCTTAAATGTGCACTTTTCAAGATGAGAGTAGCAGTCTCCTGAATGTACTGAAAATTACTGTGTATTTCCTAGCAGCAGTCAAAGGCAGTCAAAGCACTGAAATGCGTGTGCTGTGCCCTCCAAAGCCGTCGCAGGGAGTGCAGGTTGGAACGCTTCGGTGCTTGCCAGGCAAAACACATCAGCCTTGCTCAGAGAAAACAGCCACCAGGGACGTAAAGACAGCGTCTCCTTCCCTCCCTCCCTATCTTTAGACAGGATGAAGTATACTTGAGTTAAGCATATATTTAAAATGTTCACAAAGGGATCTAGCAATGAAGGCTTTATAGCCTCCAGTGACAATCTCTTCTGCTGTTTTTGTGGCATTAATAAAAGAAAACTTCTGCTAATATGTAACCTGCATCTCCTTTGCTGCAGTGTGAGCTAGGGCATCTGCAGAAGTCYAGTGTACAGAAATAGATGACTTACTGGAACAAAGCTTAAGATGCTTTCATTTATGACACACAAAATGAAGAATTGAATTTCCTGCTGGACAGGGAAGCTAGCCACTGTAAAGTGACACCATTCGTGATGTTTTTTTTGTGCATGTGCTGTTGGGGTAATACAGTGCAGAGCTTGTAATGTAATCTCCTCTGAGCCTGCTTTTTATATCTGCCTGTCTGTGTGAATGTATCAATCTCTGTGGAAATGTACCATAGCAAAGAGCTTAAACCTGGTAGTAGACTCCGTTCCTGGTGCGACTCTGAGGAAAGCAGCTTAACTGCTTTGTGTCTCTCTGGCCTTATTTTATATAGAGGAAAACATCTTGAAGGAATTTTTATTTTTCCTCTCATTAAGGTATTTTTTTCCCCCTCCCTTTAATGAAAATAAATAGAATATTCCAGAATGCCTATTGTGGAGTTAGGYTTTCCAGATGAGTGATACCATTGCCAATTGCTTATATCTTAGGCAAATCCTTGGGTGTCATCAGCGCTAGCTGTGCCCTGCAGCAGCATGGTGGGAATCAAGTGAGCAGACTTGGAACCACATGAARTGTGTTAAGGGAAAATAAATGCAGAGGAGCCCCTAATTTCTCTGACAGGTGGAGTGTTTTTTTTCTTTCTATTCAAATATCGTATAATAGAGAACTGTTACTCTTCAGTTATTTAAATTCATGCTTTCTCCTTTGTTCTGTGCTTGTGTTTTGTCTTGTCCCACGCCTGCACGTTAAGGCTCCTGATGGCTCTGGACACTTTCCTGGCGAATTTAGCGCTGTCAGCGCCGTACGGGTGAAACCCTTTTGGAAAGGCTGCTTATTAAAATGGCAGCRACCACATGTAAACGATAAACATCGATGTGTTTTCCCTCTACTTAGTGGAAAGTTCTGGATCTAATGTTAATTTAGTAATAAAAGAATATTATATTGGAATATTTTAGGGATGCTCAGTCTTACAGACATGGCTGAAGTTGAAGGGAAGACTGTAGACGTAGCGCTGTAGTTTAATGGACACTTGTTCTACAGAATATTGTGGTACTTGGTAACTACTTGCAAGCCCTCAGTGCAAGTGCCCTGGAAGGGGGATTACTTTGGTATATGTAATAGCAACACTGTGTTCAAATAGTACCTCCATCCATTAAGCTAGGGGGTTATCTACCTTCTGAAGACTTATTTTGTTTAAATCCTAATCCAGAAATGTATGTCTTGTTGAACCTCAGTGYTCCAAAATCCATCCTGTGCTGATCAGAGCGATCAATAGTAATAGAGGGGCTGGAAGAGCCKTGGTCTGCGGCTTGACCTGCAGCTGCAGCGCGGACAAAGTCTCTGTGTCTGCCCCTGTAGGCAGCCTGCTCTCTTTTCCCCTCCATCCTTGGATATGCTTGCAGTGTAATCGATACAGGGAAGTGAGGGAGAAAATTAGGAAGGGAAGGAGGTGAAGGCAGCAGGCCTGTGAACGTGCAAGATGATCTGCCGTTCTTTCCCTCCCCAACCCCGAGCAGCAAGCAAAACAGATTAGCACAGAGGTCTTTTTCTAGGGCCGAGCCATTGCTCAAGTGTGTGTGTGCATTGTATGAAAAATGATACTTAAATGTAASTGTAAAATAGCTTTAAGATGCAAGATATGTGTGTTCTTGTGCTCCATAGTCTCTACCTCCCTACAGGCTTTCCTGTAGGCTTAGCAAAGGTTGCAGGAGTTTGCCACCAAGCCCAAAACAGTTTCCTCTGGAGCTTTTATCTTTAAATTGACCTGCTGACAATTCTCCCTTTGCTGGTTGCAGGGATTTGTATGAAGCCCTGTCACATCTTCTAATTTGGTTTTGCTTTTTTGGTGCAGTTTTCTTTTATTCTCACACCAGCTCTCCAAATTTGCCAAAGAAAACACCAGACACTGTGGAAGGGCTATTTTAAATGATGCTATGGGGAGGAAAGGAAAGGAAGGAAAAAAGTTAAAATGACAATATCCATGTCTTTTTCATTATCTTCCGAAGTGGACCCTTGAAACCACAGTCTCTACAGAAATGTATATTGCTCAATTAGTATTGGGTAATGAAAACACTGAAATCTTTATTTAAAAAACGACATGAATATTGTATTAAARTATTTTCAGGAATAAGAAAGAGAAGTGCTGTGACATGAGGCTTTGTAAACTCGTGCAGGAGGGAAGGAAGATGGTGTGTTTGTCCTTGGCACCTGCCGTTCCCCRTTACCGTAGCACGTGAGCTTTCCCGGCATGTAGCTCTCAGCAGTCCCTCGAGGTTGGATAAGTCCCTGAGATAGGTGTTAGTTCCTGTAGCGTTTAGATGGCAAACTGCCATTGAGTGTATGGGTGCAAAGTGTTTGCACAAAATCCCATGGGAAGGCCAGACAAGCGTGGAACTCACACCGCTGTGTCCAAATTCCCACCTACCAGCCTCACTGGGTTGCAGTTTGATGCGGTTGGGGGTGAGGGTGAGGGGGGCAGTTTGGTGAGAGATGAATGCCCTTGCGTTCCAGCTGATCCTTAAAGGTTAGAAGGTASCTGGATTCATCTCTTGATAGGGATGCCAAATACTGTGGAAACTACAGGCTCGACCTGGCAGTACCAGCTTCACRAMCAGCCTATTGACTGTAGGCTTGATCATCTTCAAAATAGCAACTTGAGTTCACAAATAGTATGATCAGCTGTAGGCCCAACTCTAGCAGTATCGARTTCACAAACAGCACGATTTATGCAGCAAATGCAGCATTTAGAGATCAGGTTTCAGATGTCAGGAAATTCTCTACCACAGCGTGGGATTCTTAGCTAGTGCCTGGTGTACAAATGTACAATCATCACTCGCCCTGGAAGATGGGAGAAGGCTCTCAACCTCGAGGAGTCTCCTCAGGTGGTGTCCTGATTGGAGGAGAGGAAAGGGGTTCAGCCTGTCAACTGATCCAGAAGTTACGATGGAGTCTTCCCTTTCCCTTCTTCCTTCTTCCTCTTCGCTCTTTCCCTCTACTTCCGTCCTTAGTTCATCTTTAATATATTTTCTTTTACATTTAGGTGGAGCTTGAGTGACTCTAGTCATACTTTCATTATTGATTGGTTTAAAAAGTCTCCTGAGTTAATTGAAAGTCTGGAGAGCATGCTCAGTGAGGAGGGGTYGTTCCTTGGAAGCAGKTAATTTTGGGGATGGGGTTGTGTATTAGTGTTATAATGAGATTAGAATGAGGAGAAGTTTGAGCAAAGTCCATCAGAAGGGACTGATCTGCCACCATTGTTGGCCTGACACCAGACATCTTATCATACTGCGTGGCTTATCGCTGCATGGGACGACCAGATTGCCACCTCTGCAGGGAGAACAACAGAGTTYGACCRCGGTGTCTTCGCTCTGCTCCACCCTCCATGGACTCATCAGCTGCAGGCACCAGCAGATCACCGCAGGGAAGCCAACAAAGTTTGGCCACGATGTCTCCSTTCTGCTCCACTCTTCACTTACTCTCAGTGTGTGCTAGGAGGGCAGATTGTGTTGCCAAGGGAATCGTGCAGAAGTAGATTCCATACATACCAACCATCCTGGAAGTGGTAACTGTCTCTCGCCTCAAACAAGCCCCTGTAATGCCGTAACTTCTGTTAGGCCCTAGTTTTTCTCTAATTTCCCCTTTCTCGAGCAGTTCTGTCACACGCTGCCAGCTGATTCTTTCCTCTGGTACGATGACAGGTTCCTCTCAGAAGTTGAGCATTACTGTGTATAAACCACACTTGTTGGGAACACTGGATGTAGKGATTATGACCTGACCCAGCAGTTTGTGTACCCAGGTTTGGCTGTGTCCTATTCTTAGTGCTGTGGTTTTGTCATGGTTTTTGGGGGTGAGAGAGAGCGAGCAGTTATGTGTCCTCTGGGTTAGAACAGGTCTCTGTTTGTGACATTCGGTTCAGTTCTTGCTTTGCCTCTTGGGAAGAATGATTTACAGATAATTTGGTTGATGTATAGACAGTGTGGGTGAATCTTTCAATGGACTTACGTTACCAAATGATCCTGGTGTCTCTGTAGGGTTTCTCTGGCTTTTTGCTCAGCATTTTATACAAGTTTTTTTTTTTTTAATGTTGTTAGCAGTGACTTAGACTTTTTACAAAGTCATGATGAAAATGCCATAGTAGTATGGCTGCACTGCTCACTGAGGTGCCTGCCTTACCTTTTTGGTAACGTCAGTTTAATCTATTGAAATGGCTTTTGCTGATATCATACAGGTATCATACTTTTCTAAAGTCTGATATGTCAGACTATGACAATTTACTATGGAAAAAAGGTTTTCCTTACCACTTGTCACTTTGTGTTCGTCTCCAAGAAGGAGAATAGGTTTGCTTGCTAAGACTTATTTTCAACAAAACGTTTTACCGTCCAATTCCGTGGTGCCATCTATCCCACTTTCCAGCTAATCCCACTAAAGACTTGCTCTTCTAGTGTCTCTCATGGCGGTATGCCCCTAGCTCAGTCACTTCTGTACAGCTTYGTGCAGCTCTGAAAGATGTGAAAGCCCTTAGTGATCTTGGCAGGATGTCTATAAGAATTTCAKTCCCTGCACTGTTCTGTGCCTCCTGACAGCAGGGGCTGAAGTAGCCCTTCCTTCGTTATTATGTGAGTACAGTGTCGTCTTCCTGCTGCACCATCTGGGATTGGCRTCTGTATAGCAAGATCTGCTTGCCTTTTAGGATACTGATGGGATCTTCCCTTAGGATACAGATGGGAGCAGGAGAACRTTCTGCTTCTCACACGTGTATCTTGTTTCTCATACTAATTATATTCCTCTCTGAGAAATGTGTTTTGTTTTAAATACTTAAATGGGAAATACAGTTTTAGGGCACAACAAAAGCCATAAACCTCTGGGAGTCTTATGTTCATGCAAATACACTCTTTTAGACCTGGTGACTATTCCTCCTCTCTTAGTCTATGCTTGTTGGAAACCTTGCTTTTCTGCTGGGGCAGTAGCACAGAGGCTTGGAGAGGGATTTTCCTTTCAGATCACAGGGAAAAACTCTCAGCAGAATTCCCTGAAGGCTGCAAATGATTCCTGTCTGCATGGAGAAACTGAAGCCTTGTACTTCAAGCGTAAGCTGGCACGTTTTCTTTTATCTAGTAAATACGTTAAGAATCTCAGCTTCTAGTTAAACTGGTTCAAGGTGGTCATGTGGAGGAGGTTTGAGCGTAAAGAGTGACTTCCTTAGGCTGGACAAAAATGATGCTTTTGTTGATCAGTTGCCTGGCTCCAAATGGCTTTTGCTGTGTGGTGTAAGAGGGCTCCATCTGAAGCAGTGTCAGAATTAGCAGCCCAACTGGTTTGTTCACACTCTCTGCTCCAGGTGCTGGCTCTGCAGATTACCGTAAAAATCGTAGATGAGAAAGTAACTTCCACAAAGAATAACTCACCACAACGAGCAGCTGTTTAATCACAGAGTAACTGTCTGAGATAACAAAAAGCAGCAAGGCGGGGAAAGAGCAGAATTGCCTTTACACCAAGTGCTTTTCAAGCTCTCTTCCATAAGGTGGCAGCAGCTTATTTCTCTGATGRGCCTGGAGGCTGATGTTCGAGGCTGCGTGCAATCCAACAGGCACTTGCTCTTCATAGGTGTCACTGTAACTAGTCAGGAACGTTATATGATGAAACATTTTCTGTGTTTTTATTTTTATTTTATTTTTCCTGGCAGGAGTGTTTTGGGGGTGTTTTTAATGCAGGCAGAGATGCTCAGAGGCACATTCAGTGAGAGAGTTGTTAGTATCAGATAACATTTTGGCATGCACAGTGGTTAGCTGTGTAGTATGCAGGGGACAATGACAGGGCCATGGGCCAAGCCTATTTTGGATTTTTAAATTTAATTTTAAATTTATTTTATTAATAACTACCCAAAGTAACTTTAATGCTGGGAGCAGAACAGCTAGGGAAGTAAATCTGCTTTTTTTTTTGAGCAGAGRAATTCCCAAGTATTTCATTTAACAGCCTAACCAAATGCTTTAGTTTTAGGAGGAGATGTCTTGTGGAGGGATTTMTCCATTTCCAATAGAAGGCAGTATGGGGAAAAACATTTCAGAAAACAGTTTTTCTGAAACATTTCTCCCAAAGGAATTCTGTATTTCACACGTTCTTGTGCTCTAAAAGTTTTCTGCATTTCCAGTGACACATGGTTGTACTTGCAGTGCCTGTTTATGCAGTTTGACCATTTCTCTGCAGATAAGCATCCAACATTTCTTCAGTTAGTATCAAATATTTAATAGTCAGAAAAACCCCCTGATAATCTCAAATAGAAGATGGAGTGCAAATTATGAATTATCTTCTGTGTGCTTTTGCTTCTTCTGAATGGCTGGAAAACATGGGAGGAGCTGCAAACAGCCTATTTCTGGCTTGCTGGGTGCTTGCGTTTGCTGGCTAATGTTAGTCATCTGTTTTTGTTTCCTGTGGCCCATTAGAATCCAATCCATCAAGTGCACAGGGATCGGCTACACAGTTGTAAACTTGAAGAGTGGGAGGAACAAGACCCTGCTATTTTTCTTCCCTTTGCTTTTAAATGAAACTGTTGGGGTTTTGTGATTCCCGTTTCTGTGCCCTGATGGAATAAGGCTGTTGGAGCACACTGCAGGTGGGGTCAGCCACAAGCAAGACCCAGCCATGCTCCGGAGCCCTCCTTCCCTGTCCCAGCTTTGGGTTGGAGATGACCCCGGCGCTGGGCCTTGGGTGGAAGCAAAWGAGCCAAAGTCAGCAAATGTGAGTGACTTCCATAGGAATTCTGCACTCCAACCCGGATTGCTGACAGCTGGAGCCTCGCAGTCTCATCCCAGAGGTGAAATTAGGGGCACGGTGGACCTGCTTTTCCATCATCTGCGATGGGTCGTTTCAGCTCCCTTTACTTTGAATCGTGTCCCAATTCTGACCAGATAGAGACAGACTTTCAGCTTGCAGGCTTCGGCCACTGGCCAAGGTTGAAGTTGTTGCAGAAGTTGTGCCTGGCGAGTGGTGCCATCTCTTAGGGCATCCCTTCACTGTTACTGGTCTGCAGGGTGTGCGCTGCCTGATCTACACCAAGGAGACTCCTGGAACGTGTCCTAGTGGCTTCTTGCTTTCCAGTTAGCTTGAAGGAAATAACCTTCCATCTCTCTTTTTATTAGAATAATATTTAAAACATTTTATTTATTCTAGACATGCTCAAATTCTTTCAAGGAGTCCCCTTCACTTTCCAGAATGGAGGYTTATTCACCCCCAGTTCTTTGGGTGGTGATGCCATCCAGGGCCTCTCTGATCAGGATGGCTTCAGATGGCTTGGGGAAACAAACGGGGTGAAATGAAATGTGCCAGTGGCTCAGTGCACCTTGGAGCACAGGGGGAGCAGTGCGTGTGCAAAGGTGGCTTGGAGCCCTGAGTGCGGGAACAGACCAACACAGAGCTTGGGTAGAGAACCGAGTTCCACGTGAAGTGTCCAGTTTATTCAGCTTAGGTGGAGTGAAGGTACCAGGGTGGAYGGCCCATCACTTAGCTATATATTAGCCTGTATAGGGCTTTTAATAGCCCGGTGCTTTATTTTTCTTTTTCCTTTTGCAAAGCTTGGGTGAATTGTTATGAAACGAGTTAATGACAACAATTTTGGCTACTAATTCCTTGCAGTAAATAGCTTTAAGTAAATCATGTTTCAGATATTGCCACATACTACGTTGTTTTGGTGTTTAGCCACAAATAACTCGTGGCAATAGTTTAGTATTATAATACACCATAATTTACTTCTAGCAAGCATGTCTCCTAAGAAACAGTGATATTCAGCATATCGGCCCTTTGGTCCACTTGATATTGAATCCAACACAATGGGTGCAGTTGAATGATTTAATGTTCATCCTGAAAGAATTCACCCAGGCTACTGAAAAAGAAAACAGGCCATGGAAATASTTTGTAACTAAGTGTGTCCATAAATATAGGGCTACAATGCACGTGGAGGTTGTATAACACTGTCCCCTGCTGAACTTTCCAGCAGTCACGGAACTCTACCCTCCTGCGGGACAAGAAAAACCGTCTCCTGTTGGGCAAATTGGGCTAAGTGGTGAATTCTGTGAAACGCTCCTTTCATGTAGGACAGGTGCAAGTTTAAAATTCCAGGACAGCTCCGGAGAAAGGTGAGATTCACACCAAGCATTAAGGAATTCTGTTTATTGACATAATGCCGGTTTGAAGCGAGGGTGAGAAATCCAAGAAATCTACTGTAGCTTCCCTGCTAAATGTAGGTCACGAGGGGAGTGCAAGTCTGCTGTGTATCAGAACAAACAGCATCCTGGCTCAGACGGCGTCCTGGCGTGCTGGGTGTCCAAGGGAGAAATGATTCCCTGSGCTGAGCGGTAGCTCCGGAGCCGGCCGGCCCGTGGCTTGTAYGTGCAGCCGGAATGGGCACCCGGAGCGAGCGGCGCCGCTCCCTGCGCTGCAGCAGGACGGGTGGGAGCTCAGCCTGTTACCTGAGCAGCCGTCAGCAGGGCCACGTGCTGGCGTGAGGCTGGAAAACCAGCCTACGCTGTSCCCGGGTCTGCACCACTTCTAACCAGACCGACTCTGTTCAGGCTTTGGATGGTTATGTTTCCAAGTTGTCAATTTTCAACTTGAACACTATTCTTATATTTACTGGAATCATGTGATTCTGTGCATTAGGGTGTTCATTAATTCTGCTCTAACTATGTCAGAAACCTATTAAAAGGGGTTTAGAAAATTTCCATGCCCAATATTTCAATAAGCTTTGGACAGTTTATTTTATTCTATTTCTAGCTTATTTTATTTGAGACTATACTTGAATGCTTTCCTGAATAAGGACCTAAATAAATTATTTTCCTTTTGAAAATAATGAAAGCAGTTTCACCCAGTCCTCGGAAAGGTGTTGCTAAGCAAATGTACTACTTGCTATATGGTATATACCTATGCTATAGGTAGATCCTATGCTATTCCTGAATAGATCCTATGCTATTCCTGAATAGCATCTACAGCAACTCTTAACCAGGGGTGTGTGTTTCTCTTTAGTAAAATTGCCCTTAGTGCTGCAGCAGGAGCTGCCAGGTAAAAAGCTGTCAGCCTGGACCCTGCTGACACTGGGGGGACTTTATGCGGAGCTAAGGATCTGAGCTGGGTGAGTTTGGGTGTGAAAATGAGGCTGTAGTGGGGAAAATAGAGGTCAGAATCATGCCAGGCTTCTTGCAACACGTCCTTTAGAGAGGGGAAAAACGTCTTTTGGACTGTGAGGGTTTAAGCAGTTTGCTCTTTACTACTTTTCTTGTATCTTGAGGTATTAAAAAAAAAAAAACAGATTAAAGAGGCAAAACCCAAACAAGTTTTTCCTACCCTGGTGCATTGATACAGGCTGATGCTGTTTACCTCAAAGATGCCAATTCTTTGAAACAAAATCAATACTAATAAAATACATGCCAAGAAGCAACCAATTCATGTACCAGAAATGACTACATGTGTAACATAATTAGAATTATGCCCCGACTTCTGAAATCTATGGCCAACGGGCCTGCTTTTAATCTGGTGTCGTCTCTTCAGCTCACAGAACGAAACGTAGCTGGGGCGCGTGTTATGAGAAGCAGATGGAGGACCTGGCTCGAGGGCGCTCTACCTTCCAGTGATACCTTAATCCGCGATAAAGACAGACAGCTCACTTTTCCAGAATCAAAACCATATTCCCTGGCGGTTGCCTCCTTCCAAAAACGCCCGGGCTCCCTGCTCAGACGTTTGCAGTTTGGAAGGGCCCCTGGTGAAGAGCCCTAGACGACTGCACATGGATGAGATAAAATCACTCAGCTACCTAATAAATAAATCTGAAAGATGTTCTGAGATGATACAAATTCAAATACTAACTGGATTTATTGTCCCAAAGGGGTGTTTGCTCCACCTTGCAGTTGCTGAGTTCTGATTTATAGTACAGATCTTTAGGCTTTATTTTTTAAGGGAGAACACCTTTAAAGTATAGCCGGTTGACCTGGCTGTCTCTGCCCGGCGAGCTTCATGCTGCTTAAATTAATAGAGCTCATTCCAAAATATAGTCAGATGGAGGGGGTTTTAAGTCAGCAAGGATTCAGTTTTGGTAACTAAATGTTATTCCTACATGGTAAAATAGCAGTAGAAGCAAAGTCAATAAACTCCAAAGGCAAATATATTAAAGAATTCTTTTGCATCATGATTTTCCTCTTGCCATCGAGGGAAAAGATTGTATTTTATACAGGAACTGGGATGTTTCCCTTTCTGTAGTCCTGTGTGGATTTAACTAAAGCAGCAACTAAGAGCAACAAGACGTTTCATAAAGAAAGCCTTGTTGATAATTATAGAGTGGTTATAAGCCTATGTTCATAGCCTTTATTTTTCTTGTTCAGAACTTTATTATGAATCTTTAAGTTTCAAATGGCTCTTGATACTTTGCATGTGTGAGACAGGTTTTAGGTAAATAAACATCACTTATTATTTTGGGACAATACTTCAAATATATATATTTTAAAGGGCGAGTTCTTTGTTTGACCACATATGATTCTTAGACATATATAAGCTAATTCTTCTAAATCGGATTATCGTGCTGTAAATAGTATAGGACAGAGCAAGAGGGACAAATAAATACTGTTTCTAATTAGCAGTTTTTGCAAGTTACCTTTGCATATAAGCAAGGATGACTCCAAGTGTTCAAAGTTAAGCATTAAAACAAGAAAATGCTGTGTTAATTTGCCACATCACAAGCTATCTTTATGTTTGCCAAAAATAAGCATCCTCAACAGCCATCTCTCGAACAAAGTGACGTGCTTTTTATCTTTGGTGTATTAGATCACGAATAGAAATTAGCTGAGGAAAATGYGAAACTTAGTTTAACCGTCTCCCTTTCCAAAGATAAAATACATTTTTGGCTAGAATTCTGCCCGTTGATTGCAACCCTGTTGCTTTTTTAATACCTCTGCAACGTTGTCATTTTTATAACGTACACTGCACATGTGAGCAATTTGGTAGTGGTAGTTACCTTCGGAACATAAGGCATTCATTGATCGAAAAGGAAAACTCTGATCTCTGCAACCTCCTTTCTTTCCAGGTAGGGCCTCTTTTGTAAACAGTTTATTTTAAACCCGGCTCTCCTGCCTGCCAAGTGATACGGCTGGTGCAAGCCCATATGCCGTATTGTGTGCCCTGGTGTTTGAAGCGTTTTGTGCCCTGGGGAACTGTTTTCACAAACCATTGATTCAGAAGACTGTGGGCCTGAGAACAGCATGTTTTGAAACTTTGAGTTTAACAAAAGACCTTTAATCCCCGGGAGAGTGTGATCTTATGCTCAYGGTTTGCAATGTTGCTGTTTACAGCAGCAACCCATTTGATGTATAGCCAGGTATGAGTTCCATATGAGTTCTGTTTGCTGCYATATATTACCTCCACCTTTTCCCAGAACAGCTAGCAAAATTAACCATACTAGTTCTTTTGGTTCGTATTTAGGAGTCTAAAATTTCAGAGAGCCTGACCTTAGGCTATATTTCTTCCGTTTTGAACTAGTGTACTATTTTAGTCAAGGGAGAAGGAAAAGAAAATTCCAAGTATTTTATAAATTGTGACAAATAACAATATTGATTTTTCAGATGCTGAGAAGCCAAGAAGCTGCAATCTGACCAGTTCAGATTTGTTCTGCCTAAAGGTGTCATGCTCCTCCTTATTTATGCTTAATTTGGGATTCCAGCCACTTAAAGAATGTCAGCCTGCTAAGCGTGCACAATGTTTTTATTTTATTACACATCGTTAGATTGTTATTTGATGCCAGGCAGAGCTTTCAAGGTGCCTCAGAGTACAAGCAAAAGGGTAAGTGTTGACCGTTAACAGCTGCCACTTAAGCCAGACCTGCTCCAGTAGAAGGAAGAACTTTTTCCATGAGATGCTTGAGTGGCAGCAGTGAGACCTGCCCTTGCATGGTAAGACAAGTGGAAAGGGCTCRTATGGTTTTGTTGTGGTTGGACTCCCTGTTGCAGGTCCTGAATAGCGGGTGATTTTCTGGAGATGCTGCAGTGAGGGGAAGGTGGTGGCAGAGCATCCCTAAGAGTAGTGTGGAGCCCAAGCAAGAGGTGGCCAGGAGGGAGGCAKGATGCCCTGTGACAGGAGGTCTGCAACTGCGAGAGAGCTGCAGAGTCTTGGGAACAAGTTAAGCCTAATGAGACCCTGTAAAAAGGATCTGTGCAGGAAATCAGATGTGGAGACTGACAAGGCCAGGACTAGGCCAGTCTAGTTTAGCGTTTGCAGCTGCCTGGTCTGTGCCTTGAAGGGGCGTTTTGCAGGGCTGGAGGCAATGGTGAAAGCAGGAGATGGTGAGGACGGGGCTGGGTTTGTTTCTTCTCTGAGATGACATTCTCTTCCTTTCACTTACTTTCTCYGCAATGCGTGTGYCACTATGAAGAGCCCAGCTAGAGCAAATTGTTCCATAAAGGAAAAAGCAAGCCTTTCACCACCAGATCAGTATTTCTTCAGTTTTTGCCAAAGTCTACTGTACACAAGCGTGATCTTGCTGCTGAAATCATGTCATTTCTCACCCTAAACCATCCCTGCTGTTATGTCCTCTCCTCTGTCATGAGTGAATGTTAGCAGTTGGGACAGGGACTGTGTATTCGACACAGAGCAGCACGTACTGGGGTGCTGTGCAGATAATAACCCCTGAGTTACTTTGGTGGTAATTTGGAGGAAATCTGCAATGCCTCAGTACACATGCCAGATTCCTGGATTCTGACCAGGAGGGCATTACTTAYAATAAACATCAGTATCATTGCTCTCCACTACCATCTTGGATGCAGATTAGTTTGTGCACTTGTATTGCGTGCAGATATATACAAAGTCTGGATCTCTCCTCAGGCAGACTGACGTTTTGGTAACTAACTAAATGAATACACATATAATCTCTCAGAAGCTGCCAGAATGGCAACTAGTTCTTGTTGCCCTGTTTGTTTTTTTCCACCTTTTGCCTCTCACCGTAATTGAACACAACTGCTGTGGCTACTCAGCCCTCTATCTGCAAAATGAAGTGATACCTCTTAGAATTAGGAGTGAAACCTCTTAGAATTAAGGTTTCCAGCCATAGCACCCAGCTGCCAGCAGGTTTCTTACTCTCTGGCACGCCCTGGGTGTCTGCTTTGGCATGAGAGTGTCTGCCTGTCTCTGAGGCTGCTGAGGATGCTCTTTCAGCCATCGTGGATAGTAGTGGGCCCCTGTGCTGCWTTCTAACGTGGGAAATGAATGGGGAATGTTGTGAGCCGATTTTATGGTGCTAATAGTAAGCTCGTTTTATTTGCAATCGTATCCAAAGCAATTAGGTTATTCCTAGAACTTACGCCCAGTATTTCTCTGTGACGCAGATGCAAGCTGAAGAGTGCCCTGCCATCGTGCCATGATTCAGGATACCTGCTTACTTCCATAACAGTAGGGGTTGATTTGCTGTTTCATTTTATTTTTAGCAGAGTGGAATTATCTGAAAGCTGTTAACATTTTCATAGAGAAGCTTAATTCTTTCAAGTGGCATCATGCCATTAGGTAGGAATGTAACCACTCCAGTATAGCAGTTTGTCCACAGAGAGGAAAAATAATTCAAAACCCTGGYGCTAGTTCCACATTAGAGCTAAATTACTGTAGCAGATTGAAGTGAAAGCCTCGCAGCCTTAAATATGCCTGTAAATGAGGCACGTGCACAGCTTGCCATAGGGCAGGAGTCCGGAAGTGCAAGCACGCCTTGGTTGTTGCGCACGCACCAAAATGCAATTAAAAAACAATTGAGCAGAGCAAATGTAATGCAAGACTGAAGGGATGAGCTCGGTGCTTTTACACCAGCCGTGTGTAAGAAACCCTAGACAGATATTCAGTGTTTTCTGTAACGGGCAGGTGTTAGGAGAGCTGAGGGCAGCTCTTCACAAATGAGCAAGCAGCCTGTGCGCACTGGGCAGGTGCCCTCCTGTCCCAGCAGCTGAAACGCGGGATGTTAATCTGGCCTTTACTTTGGCAGAGCGCTGCATAATTTGCTCTAGGTTTAAGACAGCCTGTTTGTGTAGCAGAGCTGCTGCATGAAGAGCTCCTTTGGGGCCGGTGAGGCCGGGCTGGCCAGGCAGCCCTCGCCACGCGCTCCCCGTGGCTCTCGRGGCTGCTGCTGTGTCCCCGGGAGAGCCTGGTGCCCCGCACGTGCCATGGCCTGCARCACTGCCCTGCGGTCGGAAAAGCACCTGTCCCCTTGGAGACTGCTTGTCATGACTAGCACAGTCAAGCCTTTTTTGTTATTTTTCATCAGTCGTGTAAAAAATGCCTCAGTTAAGAGCAGAGATCATAGAATCACAGAGTCAGCATGGTCGGAAAAGATCTTCAAGATCATCAAATCCAATGGTAAACCCTTCAACACCATACCTGTCCCTTAACCTTAAACCACGTCCCTCAGTGCCTCATCTACACGTTTCTTGAACACTGCCAGGGATGGGGACTCCACCACTTCCCTGGGCAGCCTGTTCCACTGCTTCACCGCTCTTTCTGCATAGAAATTTTTGCTGCTATTTAACCTGAACCTCCCCTGGCACAACTTGAGGCCATTTCCTCTTGTTCTATCTGTAGGTATTCTAGAGAGGAAATCAACCCCTGCCTCACTACAACCTCCTTTCAGGTATTTGTAGGGAGTGATAAAGTCTCTCCTGAGCCCCCTGTTCTCCAGACTGTCCTAGAGCACTACATGTGCAGTTAAAGGCTGTGTGGTCAAAGCGGGTGGTATTGAAAACTTTTAGGGGAAAATCCTCCTACGTCTCAATGAAAAGATTGCGTTTTAAATACTGGCAGACTTTAGTTCACTAACATCAGACAACGTTACATTTTATTGTTCCTGAAGGTGACTTTCAAATGTGATGGTGCAGAAGAATAATCCTATGTGTGACTTAGTAGGCAAGTATGAACATTGGATTGGGGCTTCTTTGAACCACGTGTGTCACAAGCAGAGATGAAATGATGGACACTGACCCAGAGGTGTCTCACCAAGCAGGTTCAAAAGCTGTGGTCACTGCTTAGACCCAGAGTATGAATCACATTTTTTGCCTTTCCTCTGCTGTCTTGGAGAAAGCTGTGCAGAAAGTTTGTGCTGTCATTTCTGCTCTCAGTGCATGTGTATATATTCTTTTCCAGCCCGATTGCTGGCAGTGTTACAGTGCACCAAATAATCACTTTTTTAAAGTTGGTTTTAAAGATGATTAAAAAAAAAGAAAAAACATAAAAAGAGKCATGGGGTGGCTTTTCCAATAACATCTTGAACTTGTAAGTCTGCAGTGTTGTCTTTGAGCCATTAATGAAATCCACATTGCAGGGATGGCCTTGAAGTAGTGAGGGAAGGAGAAAAGCAGCTGTATTTTCTATCCTTTGCTATCCTYTCTGTGATTTTCATTATATTCTCTTTTATATTTGTTTTGAGGTGTACTTTCTGGAGCAAACAAGCTGCCCAGGGCTGTGTGCTGCGAGGAGCAGGTTGAACGCTCRCTCCAGGTTCTCTGCAGTGGCGCCTGTGACCCTGCAGGCTGCTGAGCCAAGCACAGAAGTGCCTCAGGAGGGAGCAGTGTTTTCTGCCAGTGAAAGTTCTGGCATGTATATCCTTCTGAATTACTGTGAATATATTACAAACAGCAAGATACTGCCAGAATTAGCCTAATGATCCAAGCATTTTACACAGCTGATGACCAGGACAGTTTTATTCTCTCTCAAAATGAAACATTGGAATAGTATTAGCCGAAAGCCTGTGCCTGGTTGGAGTGTCTGCTTCCAGACGCACAGTTGTTGCTGTCACCTCTCACGCTGTATGGCATCCAAAGCTGATGACTATGAATTCTGCCCATATGCTTTCTAAGTGCACTGAAGGCAGTCAGCCTTGAATGCTGAACAGACAGTGATTATTAATTAATAACAGGCTGAAAAGCACAAAATTCAAGCATGTGCTAGAGTGCATGCATTAACTGGGTGCTTTTTCAGTGAGCTGTTAGCCAGTCAGTGTGGAAAAGCAGATATGCTACTATCATGGGGACAAAGAGATTCCCCTTAGATAACTGAAGTACAGTTCCCTTTTGATCACCTTTGTAGATCTGGACTGACCGTGGATTTTCCTTTTTCATTCAATCTCTGACTGTTTATAGTCATTGTGGAGTGGTGGGTTGGGACTTGGAGGGATGGAAGAAAGGAGCTGCAGAGGAGGGTTTAATCCAAGTCAGCTCTCTAGAGTATTTAGACAAATCTTCCCCCTAATGAGAGACTACAAAACTGAAATGAAATTTATTAGGCATTGGCAACGTCCAAAAAAGATCAAAATAAAATAGGCATATCTCTGCTTGATATTTGGCTCTTAGGGTAACTAATTTCTCCCAAACTAAATCCGCACATTTGTAATGCAAAATGTTTTACTTCACATTAAAGTAAGAGTGTTTATTTATGCAGTTTCACTTCCAATAAAAGCTATGCTTTACTGTGCATTATACAGAATGACAGCGGTGCACTGAATTACAAGGTCATGCTATAGATCATGCTCACCCTGCCAAACACCCAGTAAGGAATTTTGAAGTAAGCTGTAGTAAGGGGCTGAGYAGCAAGCAGAGCCAGAAACAATACAGGTTAGAAAAATGTTTGTTTTATTTAGTGAAAGTAGAAGGAGTTTGACTTACTAGAGAGGCTTTTCTTATTGTATTAATTCTGGGTCCAGGTCCTGGAAAGCACGTTTGGGATGGGACTTCCTGAAGTTGACCCTGATCTGTCCTCAGAGCCTCGTGTGTCTCGCTCTAAACTGCAAATACTGGGAGGGGGTTGAAGATCTGACAGCAATTTATTCTCTGCACTGTTACATTAACAGATTCCTGCCTTATTCCATAATGTGTGTGAGGCTACAAGTCTTATGGAAGGCGGGGAAATGGTCCTGCTATGTGTATAGATTATGTGTGTGCTACTGTGCATCTGAAAATGGTGGATTGGAATAGTTAGTACTTTATTCCAGATGTTTGCAAGGATAAATAACGTTCTGGAGGGAAAACTTACCCGAGGGTGACAGAGGTAGCCCTTAACACTGCACAAGGTTGGAAAGGGCACCCTGCACTTTCACTGTGGAAAAGTAGTTTGTACGTGAACTTACAGAATGTGTAGAAAGCCAAGGAGTGCCAAAGCCAATGTGGCAAATAACTTCTGCTTARGAGAAGTGCGGTTCTAWAATGAAAAGAAGTTTCTCTTTTGACACAGGCTCTACCAGGTTATTCCCTTTAGAAGATAGAAATTAATAGACTGAGAAGCATCTTTGGTGCAATTTAATTTTGTTTTATTTAACGCAGTTAAACTCTTTCAGGGATTAACAAGAGAAGACATCTCCAAGTTTCTTGATAGTTYGTGACTTTGCCAGAACTTCCTGTCCCTCGGACCTATTTTATAGGGCCCCTGTAGCAGTGATTCTCTGACTGTGGGTTTGATTTGCTGTTGCCTCTATTTCTTTGCCAGGCAACCACATCCTTCCATCTGGTTTTGATTGGTAGATCTTGTTACAACATAAGATTGATTCTTGCAGTGCCCTGGTGACCTTGTCCAGCTGTTTTCAGCACAGATCACTGTTCTGAAGTCTTTTAGTGGCTTCATCTGTGGAGCGAGTGCCTGCTGTAAATGCGATTGAAGTGGAAGTGTTCTTGCTGCATTTACCTGAACAATTACATTGTTATCATCTCCAGATGAATAAAGATCAGTCAAGGGTGAAGGATGGAAAACTGATGGAGGGACAACTTGAACAGAATATTAAAGGTTTGGCAAGTGAACTCCAAAACAAAGAGCTGACAGCAGACTGTGCTCTGTGAGGATCTGTAAAGGAGCTAAATGTCTCTTATAGTTGACCCAGAGAAAGGCTGGCCTTCCTCCCAGCACTTTGATGAACAAAACTGGTGGTGATGTCAATGGACCAAGTTGAGGAGCTTCCATAAAAAAGTATGTTCCCCCTCACCTCTGCTTTTTATTGTCGTTCTTCACACAGACTACATGCTACATCTGGTACACTCCTGAACAGGGAGCTAGCACTCCTCCTGCAGCAACAGTGGTCATCTTTTGGCTGAAGTCCTTCAGTCTCAACATGCAGGAGAGCAGTGTTTTTAACCCAGCCTTAAGGGACTCCCCTGTGGGGAGCATTGTTGTCTGGTTCAGATTTTGTTGGCAGCTCTTCACTGCATGTGTCATGCCAGTTGCTCTCCTTGTTCCAGGCTGTTAGGTGACTCAGGGCCGTGGTGTCAGGTCAGCTTGTCATGTCTTTGCTGTTTTAGCCTAGTCATGCTCTGGCAGATCATCATCTTGCCCGGCAAGATGCTTACACAAAACAGCTCAGCACACTGAAAACATAACCCATGCTGTCTGGAAACACAAGGAACTATTAAGAAAGGGCAAGAACCATGCAGAGCTGGAGTCTCACTTCCCTTCTGCAAAAATAGCTGCATTCATCTCCTGGATCAGGTGGTCAGATTGTGACATGACCCTCAGCATCCAGCTGCTGAGCTGGCCTGCGAGATCCTGCTCTGGTTGCAAAGGCAGCTGAAATTGTGGATGGACTGGTCAGGGTCTACTGGGCAGTGGCTGAAGTTACTGCTCTTTGAAAAGCTWTGTGTTCTTGCACAGCGTGTAAAGCAAAGGCAGTAAATGTCACCGTGTTAAGGGACACCGTTCTGTGGGCTGGTTGAAGATGGTTGGCTTTTGCTAGAAGCTACTGTTGTCAAATTTTGAGGAAATTTTTCTCTGGAAAAAATGATATTTGTCTCACAGTGGTTGGTGCTGGAATTTCAGTGACTCAGTAAGTGATGAAAAAGCAGATCTGACTGAAGCAGAATAGATTGTGTTTATTGAATTCTTCTTTAATTAAAGCTCTTGCTGGCTTCATGCTGTTTCAATGTCATATTTTTAAATTTTTACATTGAATGACAGGRGCAGGGAGGAAAAAGAGGAAATGTTTATTTAATTCATGCTATAGAATGTAATGACAAGAGATTGTTTCCATACGTACTGTTTTTGTTGACCTTTTAACATTTGGAAATGTCAGGAAATACCATTACTGTAGGTCTATCCAGCTTTAATGCTACAATAACTTTATAGCTATTCACAAGGGAAATTATTATACATTGCTTGAAACAGTGAAGGTGTATGCGTGTGTGCACACAGATCTCTCTCTCTTTCTCTCCCTCCCTCCCCACAATATAGACGTCTGTGGCTGCATGTGGTCTCTGGTAAAAGTACCTTTGTGTCCCTGCAATTTTGACTTTGCTCTCAAAGCAGCCAGATTTACTGAGACAGAAAAGACAAATGTTTCTAGGAATTTTGTAGGAACTTCCAATATTGCAAAATGTACTTTTAATGTACCTTAGACAAAGGCCAAAATTACTTAGACAATGGCCAAAATTCCATAGGTACTTCAAATGTAAATATTAGCCTTGTTTTCTTTTGAGAAGGCCCATTAAGATTCAGAGAGGCTCAGATGGAAGCACTTTGATCCATGTATGACATATTGCCTTTAAAACTGAGAAATAGGTTCCAGTCATGACTTTGATACTTAAGTTGTAAAAACATCGGAGGGTTTTGCTGTCTATGTAACGTACTTCATGGCCCATGTAACTATGCAGCAAACGTCTGTGTCTTGTCATCAAGTCGCCTTCACTGAGACAAAGCTCCATAAAGACTGTTATTACCTTGGACAGCACCGCTCAATTCTCTAGTTTATTAACTAGGGACATGTCCCATCTCTTTGGCTACAGTTATAAAAATAAACAAACAAAATAAAAACAAGAGAAAGGACTTAACAATAAACCCATTGTTTGTGAGGTTCTAGCCCAACAGAAGTCAAAGCTTTCAGTCACTCTCTTTCAGTGATTTCAGGACAAAGATTTCATCCTTTGGCTCAAAATAACCAAACAGTTGATGGAAAAGAATGTCTCTCCCCAAAAACCCAGCTGAAAACTTCAAAATGAGGAAAATTTGAACCAGAGACCACATGTGTATGCATTTTAAAATATTTGAATGGATTAAAGTTAATATTAATCATGGGCATAATTATGGCATGGTTTATCAAATACAATGGCTTAAGTTAAAGTGTTAACTTTGTAAAGTTAACATGTAAAGTTAAAGTGTTAACTTTACACTGTCCACCCAGGAAATATCCTGGACCATACCTTTGGCTAATGGAAGATCTTTTGTTTTCAGAAGAATCACAGTCAGTTGTGTATCTGGTCCATTTTACTCATCACACATACGATTTAAAAAAGCAACATGACCCACCCCAAGTGCAAAAAGGACATTGCCCTCCTTGCTCCCCAAATATTATAATGTAAAATAATGACAGGGTATGATTGTTATCACTTCACAACCTTACCTGGGTTTTGAGAAAAAGTAGTTTTGAGATATGGCAAATGAATCATAATTCTCAGGTGTAATTAATTACTTTGCAGAAGTTTGGAAATGGGGACTTGGAAAACTGGCTACCCTTGAGTATCAAAAAAATCTCTTCTGTTGGCTGAGGTCAAGCTTACAGCTGAAGTTTGTATTGGTCATTCTGAAGAATATGTGAAATACTTAGATTATGACACATTTTATTTAGATAGATTTGCACGTAGTAATTATATATACCTCATGCACATTGAGTCATCTGACTGCCCTCCTGAAGTCTCCTTTTTTATTTAGTTTCTGTAGTATAAGTATTCCTAAACGTCAGCTTCCAGATGCACAGAATAACAGGTTGAATTTCAGTGTATTCAGTCATAATTCGCTAAGTGTTTTTCAAAGCTATTGATGCATAGTATTTAAAACATGAAACCTGAATGGATTGTTCTGATAAGGACCTGAACCGCTTCATTTCTCATTTACTGTATCAGATAGGAAAAATCTAAATTAGCTTTAAAACATGCTGTAATTTTAAAATTTCCTGCTTGTTCTTTGGGTTGATGCAGATGCATATGCACAAACACACATACGGAGTTCAACTTGATGCTCAGTCTCAGCCAGGACAAGGAATTTCTAATGTTGTGGATAGCCAGTTTTCACAGTCTTCATTTTCAAAATTTTACAATGTAATAAACTATACCTGACAATTAGCACTGGTATAGTCATGCTGTCTTTAGTTTTGTAGCCTGTATGCACTTTATTACTCAGACTACATAAAGATTTATGATCTTTAATTATGGAGCTGGATAGCTATGTGTGTGAATACTAATAGATATGCTTAATTTAGAGGTGTAATGTACTTCTAAATTATTATATGTGATTGCTGGCAGTATGTATTGTCTGTCTGACACCCTTCCCATATGTATCTTAAAAAGAACTTTCCATTTTTTAACCTCATAGATCTCTGATGAATGTGATTAAATACAAAAATGGCCTTCAGTACATCTGAGTGTCAACCTAGCAGTGGATCTCTTTGAGACTAGACCTTGTACACATTTTTCTGGACTGTTTTAAAATTTACTGGCCTAGGTAGTTTCTGCCAATGCCTAAAACAGCAACACTGCTTCAGTATGTTGGCTTATTCAGAGACCTGTGTGCTAGGACTGGAGAGATTCCCGTGCCGTGCCAGAAGCAGGGCAAACAGATCCCTGCAGGATGACCTTTAAGGCATCTTACAAAATTATTGCTTGGTGTAGGTCTATCCCTCTTGAGGGAAGCTCAATGTTTTGGTTACCATCTAGAGCTTTGCAGAGCAGACAGGCAAGATGGGAAGTTGAGTCTTGTGTAGCATAAGCAAGCTGACCTACCACTGGATTGTAGATAGGGGGAAAAGGAGGGAGAGAAGACAAAATTGCCTTCTCCTTACTTTGGGAAGTGAGTTTATGAACCCTGCTTTCCCACATATGCCCTTGCTATGATTAAAATTGCCAGGAATTGAAATGAATGTTTGGTCACAAAGTGGTCACGCTATTCCACTTGATCCAAATCAAGGGGTTTGTTTTCCTTTTTCAGTCTGCCTGGTTAACCAAAAGGGTGCCCAGAACTACCTGCAATTTACATAATTTTGTTATTGAGCGTCTATAGAACTATGCTAGATTAAGAGCTTTGTAGTTGCATTACTTTAATTGCTTTGAACAATTACATATCAAACAGCAGGTCTATGTGTGAAATTACCTAAATGAGGTAGAAATAGCCTTGGAGGAGTCACACAAGCTAATGACATTGCAGCACTGAGGCCTTGGTGTTGCAAAAATGTCAACRAAGTCTCCAGATGGCTCTGGTGGCAGGTACTACAAGTCAGTAATCCAAAAAGAGACATTGCTCATGAAACCTGAAGCTTACTTCGTCCTTGCCTTCACTGCCTTTGTTAGTGGAAAAGGCAAATATCACCTCTTCTTCGACAGAAGCTTTTGTCAAGAGCTGAATGGTCTTCAGGCAGAGTGGTAGGTGCTAAAAGGAAAAAATGTGCATGATTTGATGTATATAGATTAGCAATGTGCACAGTGCTGAAAATTCCTGGCTTTGGGTCAGTTTTGCATAACATTTGGACAATATTTTTATGAACATAAGTTTCTTAGTCTGGAAACCCAAACCGGTGATAACAGTTATTTGTTCCCTTTGCTTCTGCCCTTAATTAGGAATCTGTCAGGAGGGGCAGGCGGGGGGAAAAAATGAAGAACAATCAATCTTTTTCAAACACATCAGAAGATGAAGGTCAACTTGAATTTAAGCTGTTGCTTAAGTTTGATTCTCATTTGTTCTGAACCAGCCACACACCCCTCATGCTTTAAGGCATCCTGGCAAACAGAAGTCTGAAAGCTGCATTTTCCTGTTACTTGCCAAATAGCAGGCGGTTGGCTTGCTGCAGAAGGCTGTAAGAAACTAAGAAAGACAAGAGATCATTCGTGGATGCTAAAGGATCAAACAGAGGGAAGTTGGGTGGTTTCATCCAGCGAATCTCCTGTGGTAAATGATTCAATATTGCTCAAAGTCCAGCTCTGGTGCAGTCCATTTTTACRGCTCTCCTGAATACCCTGACTTGTTCAGAAATGCAGTAAAAAGGCTTCGTCTCAGCCCATTCAACTTAAAAAATGGAAAACGAAATCCTCTTAATCCTTCCTTGGATCAGCCTGCACAATGAAGTAGCCAAACTGGTAGTCACGGTATTGCTATGGTGCTCAGACTGCTAGGATTCCTACACCTTCTCCCTCTCCGATCACCAGTGGGATCAGTCATTCTCTATTAGGTTGGAAAAGCTCAGAAAATAATAACAATAAAAATGTTAAACGTGCTGTGCAGTTTCGTTCCACTACTATAATGAGCTTAGCAAACCCTAAAGTAGAGAATACATAATTTTAAACAGATTTTTAAATAGCTCTTTTGTCAGCTCTCTTGGAAGAGGAGCAGAGGCAGCTGAAGATAGATTTGCAGAAGCAGAAGCAGCAGCTTTCTGGGCCTGATCCTGCCAGGTGCTGTCTACCTAGGTTTGCCCTGCTGTTGTCTGGAGTGAGGTGAGCTGGGCCTGGTGGCATCAGTGGGATGGTAATGGGGCATCTGAGGGCTCCCACCTGTCACGTAGTGCCCAATAAGTGGCAATGCAGGACAGCCCTGGTAATGAGACATGGAGGCAGCCAGCTGGGCCTTCACAGGGAACCAGCTCCTTTTTACTGGACTACAACATTGCACAGGGATAATTATGGATTCAATAATTTCTCCACCATCTTAAGCGCTTTTCACTTCTCCCTTAACAGATCTCTGCTTTGAAGGAGAAAAGGGGAAACAGCTTCTCTATCATGGGATTTCTTTTGAGCACCTTAAAGAATGGCTATAAAGCAGAGGAGGAGGACTGCAACCCAATACCATCACATCTCTCTCCAGAATCCTTCTTTCTGTTCTTAATCTCATTTGACTGGTGACTATTCAACAGAGCAATAAGAAAAGCATTTAAAGTATCCCATCAAGCCAGCACAGATTTCTAAAACAGGTCAGTCCAATTAGACTATTATGGGTGGCCAAAATAAGATCTCTGTGTGTTCTTGATAAATCAAATAAATGGAGTAGTGGATGGGCACGTCATGGTGAGCAATTTGAAGCTGAAAACAAGAAAGTTTCTAGTCTCTGTTTCTGCCTAGAAGAGAGACAACATTGAAAGGACCTGCTGCTCTTGATATAAAAAAATAGAGCTGGAAATGTAACAGATGAAACCATTAGTTTATTTCGCTTGAAAGCTTCTGCTCTGAGGAGAGCTGTACCATATTGTTCTGTACAAGGACACCAGATTAATCACCTTTTCTCTCCTTCACCTTTTATAGTGATGCTGTACAAATGGTATCAAGCTGATGGAGAAAATTATAAATATACTGTGTCTGCAATTTAGCAGCATTAATCACACAAACTTAGTAGTTTTAGATGGTAGTGGGTCATCCATTAGCTGAAAAGTTGACAGTTGTAGCATAGAAGCCTGAGTTCAGGCCTCATCTTCCCCTTTCAGATCATCTATTTCTTTCTCGGTGAAAACATCTGGTCATTTCAAAACTGTAATTTTCATACATTTTAGCTAACAGTGGAATGTTGAAAAGCTGTTCTGAAAAACATAGTTCTTTCCTGTGCCAAACCAGTTGGCCTGGTGTTAGCAAATGTTGTTATAAATCTTCTTTTTGCTTTTTCAACAACTCTAAAACTACAAAATTAAATACTTCATAAAGACTAGCCAGTGGATACAGGTTAGTATGCTGGAGAAGAGAAGCTCACAAAACCACCAAGACCTCTTGAAGGCTGCCCCAGTCACCCCACAGAGTTCAAGCCTACAGACCCATAACTACCTCCCAAGCAGCGTTTTTGGAATCCTTGACGCAGAAAAGACAATATTAGCTTTACTTTAAGGGGAAGGTGGAGAGGAAAACAAGCAAATAGCAACAAGACTGAAGATCCTTTTGCTTTCCCTTTTTTCTTCCAAGCTCAGCTCAAAATCCTTATATTGAGGTGCTATGTGGAGTCAGAAGGAAAATAACAAAGCAGAAGGCCTGACTTAAGTCACATATGCCCACATCCTCACCRTTAATGTAAGTCTGTGCAGATAGTCTTTCTGACTAAAAAACTTCACTGCTYGTCATCCAAATCTTACCCCTGTCTTATGCATAGAGTCTTGAGCACAAGGCTGAATGGTCCCGCTCTCACCTTGTTTATTTGTCAAAAAGAAAAATAAAAAAAGCAACAACACACTGTTCATCAACTCAAAAGAGTTAGCAATATGAAGTAAAAGTTTTGGAAGTAATATGATGATTTTTTCAAAGGTAAATTTCATCCCGAGAAAGCTGAGGAAGTCAGAGGTGTGCTAGCTGCTGTACTGGCTTGTCCCACCAAGCAAACAACCTAGCTGAGGCATGGCAAATCCAACTTCTGGTCGTTCCTTCAATGAATTTATAATYGTTATATGCTGAATGGGCAAGGACACGCTGGAAGTGCTCTGTCTCAGCTGATTCTATGGCATGTGGGAAGAGTGTTCTATTCATGGGCCTGTTTTGGTTGAAGACATGGGTGTAAGTTAGGCCTAAGCATATAARCTTATATTTTCTGTTCCCTTAGCTTCTGCTCTTAAGGCTGATGTAGGTGAGCTACCATTCTCTATGGCACATGTGTCTGCAGGCAGATCAGTGGGGTTTTTTCACTTGTTTGCTGGGTTTTTTTTTTTAACATGCCAGGAAAAAAAGAAGACCAATTTGAACAGGAGTGATAGTTTGCTGAAAATTCTAGAAAATATTGAAAATTCAGGTCTGAGCCAAGATTATTTTTTTAATTATCATTCTGCTTGCGTGGTCCTGACGATTAAAGCTGAATGGAATGTTGAGCTAAATGAGTTCTCAGGCAGTAATGCCAGCTCACCAATCCAGAAATACCGGGACCAAAATAAGAGGGAAAAATAGCRTGTGCTATTTCTTCACATGAGATTTATCTTTCAGATAAATTCAGATTGAATTTATGCTYAGAGAGAGGCAGTTATATTTCCGAAGAGCCCAGCTGGGCATGGTACTCCATTAGCATGGAGGGAAGTTCAAGTTGCTCATCTGTGTGGTAAATCCCAAGCAAGGATCCAGCTGCTACGAGAACTAGGATTTGCTCATTCTTGTTTTTGTCCTTCATAGGAGCTGTTCTGCTTTGTGTAAGGATTAATCTGAGGCAAAACTAACACCTAGCCACTGTGCTCCAAACTGAGTGCTTGCCTTCACAGATCCATTCAGAACAGTTGCTAGCCAGCAAAGATCTTTTGTTTAGCTCAGTAGAGCTGCGAGACAAAGACTCAAAAATCCCTTATCTGAGCAAGAGCTGGGACTTGAATGTCTTTCCTGGACTAGGTAAAAATCCTCAAGGTTGGTGTTATTTACCAGGGATCTTGCACATTTCACAGAAAAACACATTGCAGAGGAGAAAAAAAAAAAAAAAAAAAAAAAAGAGAAATGACCATGGTTTCATTTGAAGGAAGACATTTTTAAATCTCACATAAGTAACACAAGCGGGACACCTGGTCAGATGTTGTGATCACAAGGATAGAAGTTGGACATACTTTGTGAGGAAGAAGAACCACCCAAAAGATCTACCTTCTAGCCCCTCTGCCCATGCTGCTTGGGCACTAGCCAGGGATGCCCAGCAGCACAGTAAGATTGTCCATCTGGCAAGAACACAAGGGCTGCATGTTCCTTGACCCTGATATTATCACTGTTTTTCAGGTAGATGCCCTTGGTTCAGCCAAGGTCTTTTCCAGCATTTAAGTTATGAAGCAGACAGATAACACCCAGCCTTGGAGGSAGTAAGAAATAAAAATACAGCTAGAAAGGTGACAACCCAGACTACTGGCTGGATGGCAGCATCCAGACCCATGCTTTAGCAAGGCCCAGGCAAACCACTTCTTCACTCCAAGCCCTTTGGCCATTCATGACAAAATCACAAGCAGCTCCTTATAAGCCAATGCCTCCTCTCATCTTCCACATGCTTCCGCATGTGGAAGCACATTCATTTGATAATGGAAATGAACTGAACAATGCTGTTTGCCATCATTACCAGCTGCCCACTCCATATATTCAGACCTCTGCTGAAGTCTGCCTCAAATCGAGGACTCATAACGCACAGAAGATAATATGGGGCAAGTCATGTCACCTCTCACCTCTTGCCTATATAAACCATATGTACAGTGCTACTCTCCTGACATGATAGTGTTTTACAGCAACCCTACACAGATGCAGGTGACTTTGCAAGCTGTGAGCAGGTGAGAAACAGATTTGGATTACCTAAACAACACTTCCAGATGCTAGGAACAGAAGGGGTGCAGCTGACTTAGATTAGCCTTATAGATTTGATCATGTAAAACACAGGTGAGTATTTATAAGACATCTCTTACCCTGTCTCTCCAAAGTCATGTTCAGACTCTATCATTTTGACRGCTGCAGTTCAAGGCAGTAGTAAAATAATTTCCACACCTCAAAGAGGTCTGGTTTTGGTTTCAGTTTGTAACAAATTTAATTTTGTGCTACCTCAAGTATTAACCCTGTGCTCTGTCACCGTTGRGCCTCTGCGCAAGCTTGTGTACTTCAAGCATGCTGACATTGTGACTGATAGTTATTTTGCAGGGAAAAAATGTTCTCCATTTCTTCTGCCTCTTTTCTACCATTGCCAGCAGTAGCCACCAAGGCTCCCCTTCCTCTTCTAAACACTGGTTTTCTCTTATAATTAAGGTTTCTGCATGCTCTATAACCAGAGGAACTGTACTGATTTTCAGAAGCCCTGTTTGGGACGTGTGGTCTTTTCCCCCTCCTTCCTCAGTGGCTGTAACCAGTGGCCCATTTATAGCTCTGTCTCCCTTGTAAATGCGGTGCACTGTGTCAGCCTCTATTTTGTCGGGAGTGGGGTTTCCTGGCCGGCATTCAGGCCTGGCAATCCCACAAGCTGCGATGTAAGAGCCAAGGAGTAAAAATGTAGAAAGCTACTTAACAAAGAGATTGCATATGTGCTGCTCGCCCGGAGGAATGAACAATTACTTTCCCGACTGGTCTAAAAGGGGGCTGCTTTATTTCAGTATCAGAAAAGAGGTTCTGGCTTTCTCTCCAGTTAGGGGCAGAGCGATTCCTCATTAGTCACCCCGCAGAGAGACTTGTATCAGCCACAGAGCAAGCTTGCCTGGTTCATCGTTTTCTCCTACCACTCTCCATGAGCACGAAACTCCCTCTTGCTTTCTGGCGGGCAGAGCAGGAGAATATAAATGTCCTTGCTCATAYGTGAGCATTTTCAAGCAGAATTATCATAAGAGAATGGTCTCCTGTTGTGAGGATGATACTGTTACTCCCTTCTTCCAGTTCTTTAGCAATGACTGTTCTGCTTTGCCCTCCGTGCAGTGCAAAGAATATCCCTGCCCACACTGGTAGAGGAAAAAACAACCTCCACAAAACTGAAGACAAGAAAGAAACTGAAGTTGCTGCTTTTCATTACGTTCAAATTTGTCACTTTAAGCTGTGCTACTGTATCTCCCCTGCCAGGTTGCTCTGCTGCTAAGGGTGACATGTCATGTTGAGCGGGACCCTGAGGTAGAAGGGTCTTCACATGCCCGCTCAAGCCTTGGCCTCAGCTGCTCATCCTTTCTCTCCTTTCTTTCTGGGACCTCCTTCTCCTCCAAGGCCTTTGCAGCAGCAAGCTTCTCTTACAGGGCTAATGGCCTGTAAGGAGCTCTTGTTTATAGACAGAACTTTCCAAAATATTACTGTAATACAGAACAAAGCTAAAGGGAAGATGGTGCCTGTCAAACAAGAGAGGGGGATACTCACTTTGCAAAGGGCATTGGAAAGAGTAGAAGCAGGACTGTAGGCTGCAGGGAAGAGACAAATGAAGTCTCATATCCAGAAAGCATTGAGCTCGTATTGCTTACATGGCATTCTAGGCAAGCTGTTTACAAGTGCTTGAGGTTTAAATTATGGTGGTGTCAGCAACCATTAAAGTTTGCTGCACTGGAAGTATTTAGTGCTTGTCAAAATTCACATCCTGCTTCAATACTCCTGAAAGAATTTCAGAAATAAAAATAAAAGATAGATTACTTTTTTTCTTTTGCTTTTGTTCCCCTCAGAGAAAGGGAAAAAAAGAATCTAAGATGTCCTGAAAATAGCTTTGATTTCACAATTATGCTTTCACTAATAAAGTGACATTTCCTGTAAGTCATTAGGACAGGCTGTGCTGTTCTGAGGCTTTATCTCCATTCTTTCTATAAGGATCTGACACTTATTCCTTACAGTTATTCATAAACATTCCCTGAATGCAGTCACTGTAGCAGAGTGGCTGCATTCAGAACATAAAATTAGATAACTCACTCTCAGCATTTGTACCATAGTCCGAACAGTTTCATATAAAAGAAAAACGAGCTAATACTTATTTAAGCACCAGCGGTATTTGCACCAGAAATAAAAGGTACACAGACTAACTCCCACTTAACCATAAAGAAACCATTAATTATCTGCACTGAATGGAATTAAGCCAGAACTGGAACTTTGATGTTGTTTTCCCCAGGCATGGATCGCCCACTGGAGAATTTAATTGATATTCGAGCCTTATTGTGGGTGCCTGAAGGGCTCACCCTGCAGCATGGTGTTTTTATTGGACCAGCATAGTGGGGTCASTGTTGCTCAAGCCTTAATTTTATCCCACTCCAAACTGTCTAGGGTAGGAAAGGCCAGGTCTGGTCTCACATCAGTTCGCTCAAGGCAGAGCTGCTTTTGCTTGTCCAGGGCGACTCCCAAATCACGTCGGAGCGGGTCAGGCTCAGCTCCCCTTCCTCCAGGGAAGGAGCACAGAGAAGCTTTTCAATAGCAGTTCTCATGTCTCTACCCTCGTTACGTGGGAGAGGGTAAAGTTACATTGCAGCCAATCTGTCCTCTTTTTGTAGAGCTCAAAAGCAAGTGTTAGCCTTACCTTGGCTTTCCAAATGAAACAAATCACTCTAAGAAAATAAACATTTGTAATTATCCTCGGCCACCACTGGATGTCAGTGACTGCTGTACTTTAGCAGCATTTTGGCTAAAAAATACAAAAAAAAGGGCTACATTTTCAGAAATGACTGAATCACATGCAGACTAGAACCAGGAAGTACAAGTGCAAACAGATGGTGTGACAGGCAAGCCCAAGAACCAGATGTGCTGATTTGTTTGAGGCTGTGTACTTGAGTTTGCACCCACACACACTTGTATGCAGTAGTTTGTAAAAAGTATTTTTTTTAAAAAGAGATGGGTAAGAAAGAGGAGTAATTTTGATTGACTGGAACCCAGTAGAGTCTAATTACCTTCATTTGATCTGCTCATCTTGAGGCTTACGAAGGCATTTCAAAACATGTAATATGGAAAATGTGGCATTAACACATAGACACAAGGAATGCATGGAGAAAAAAAATACAATTTTGCTCAATCTCAGTCACTTTCCAGAGCAGAGCAAGGGAAATGGGAGGCATCACAAAACAGCACTGAAAGAAGGCTGCCTCACCTTGGCTTTTACAGGCAGACACAGCGAAGTACTGGGTATGTGTCCTCAGTATGCTGGTAGTATTGATACCTCTAGGCCAAGTAGGTCTTTTCTTACATGGGAGTTGGTCAAAGAAATAATGCTGTCYGTAGCACCATGCTCTGAGGGCACTCTGAGCACCCTCAAGATTAAGGCAGTAGCTGGGGAAAAAAAAAGTGCAATACCTGGTGTCTGATCTGTTGAGATGTCTTTAAATAAGAGTACAATGATCTAGTCCCAGTATTTCACTTTTGGTGTAGAAACCGGAGAGTATGTGCACCATTGGCCATGACTAGTAGGACATTAATGCAGGTATCAGAAACCAGCCACCAGAGAGAGCTAGATGGAGAGATCCTACCAGGACAGCCAAAAGTGGTGAAGAGGCCTGCATCCTACTTCAGCTTCTTCCATGAATGTCAAAACAGCCACATACAGGACTCTCACAGTTGTTCCCATACAGCAGCATGTTATGTGTGTTAACTGTAGAGTGCTGACAAGACACCTAGAAGCTCTTTGCAAAGGAAGTCATCCTTWAGCCATCCAATATAGGTAGTGTGGTGTCAAATAAACCCTTCATAAATTACAAAGAAAACAGGAACAGAAAGTAGGAATCCTTTGCTCAAAACCTGTTACTGAAAATAAGGACTTCTCTCTTATTGTTAATGCAGATATTGAGATGGTCTGCAGCTTCTGGAGTCTGATTTCCCCAGCCTATAAGGGCCCACAAATTTCACAACCAAATTTCATCTACCCTCCCTTGACACCAAGTCTTTGATGCTCTTGATGCTTGCACTTTGGTAAAGCATTTACAAAAAAAMCTGTTAGGACTATTTGCCACAAATACAGCTAAGAATGATCCCTTGTCCTGGCTGTCGTCGTCTATTTGTGTATTTGTGTATTTAGCCTGACTGCCACAAGATGTGAATGAATGTTAGGCTCGACTTCAGTGCTGACGCTACAGGGCTTCTGAGAAAACATTTCTGCACTAATGGCCAGCCTTCTTCCACACTAGAAATATAGAGAAATCAGGGGCGACAGGCAGGTTTTCAGTCTGCCACTAACGGGATGTGACTGCTTTGCCTTTAAAAGATGTCTGTAACAAGTGGAGCAGTGAGACTGTGTTTTCTGCTTTTTTTTTTTTTTTGTTAGTAGTCTTTTATATTTTCACATATATCTAGAAGCACATTTTAAAAGTCCCTTGGAAAAATGACACACATACTTTATTTCAGATTCAGTAATTCTCTGTCACTCTACACAGAAACTTCAGTACTTTATAGGAACCATATTTCTCTGGATGTATTTACCATCACTATTCGTAGGCTAGGGAAAGAAGAGTGAAGAAAGCTGGCAGGTGTAGAACTAAGAGGAACATGTTTCAGAAGGTGATTTTCAGACTACCAAAAAAAGAGTTGCTATATAAATCCTTATTTTGGGTTCTAAAAAAGTCAGCATGAAAAAGTTCCTTTCTGTGCCTCTCCAGTCTCAACCCCAAAAGCTCATTGCAGTAATTATTGCCTTTAACCTTATCATCAGAGAGCTCTGACAAAGGGCAGCAGATTAATTTTACATCTAACTACTCTGTCCTATCTGACAGCTCATAAAAAGTGAATGTTTCCTTTGAAAATTCTTGTGCTCCCCAGCGCTGAGGCAGTTTTAGGAGGCAATATAACAACACGGGCTAGGAGCACCTGTACCATTTCAAGAGGGAACGAGTGAGGTTTTTGCATAATCATCTGCCTCTCGCTATGAAACATGCCCTAAAATAAGCCAGGTTTGGCTTTGCCTTTGGTCTTCTTCTCCGCTTCTTCACATAAACTGGACCTGCACCCACACAAGCCCAGCCTCATCCAACCCCCAGGCCTGGGATCCCAGGCCAGGGGCTGGAATATTTTCCCCTGATCACACATGCCTGACTTTCCTTGCTAGCAACAGCAGCCGCACGCAGGGCATGGGAGAACAGGCTCTCATCTGCTGCCATTCGCTTGCCTCCCCATCACGTGTCCCACGTGTCCCTCCAGCTCTGCATTGCACCCTGCTGAAGTGCTTTGCAGTCATTAGGGGTTCGGTGCTCTGCTGCTTCTCGCCTTGTGCAGTCATTTGCACCTATGTCAAGTGAGTGCAAAGTGAGTTTGCATCCACTTTGCACAGGTGTAAATGATTACACGAGGCCATGGAAGCTACAGAGCTGTGTTGAAGTTGCTCTGGCCAGAAATTGCAGCTCTGMTGAAACATAAAGAAGCCATGGGAGGCAGGTGATGGAAGGGGACTCAGTAGGGGACAATAATGGATAAACCAAGAAGAGAGAGCTCCTAAGCTTGCCATGCCTTACAGCACTGACCCATGGTGCTCAAAGGCACAATGGTGATACATAACATTTATATTTGATTTTTTAAAAGCAACTATTACATTTGGTGTTCTGTTACAGGGGAAGTAAGGTAAGCTAGGAATAAAATATGGCTAAGAGAGTTTATTGGCTTTAAAGAATTTCTAGATAACGTAGTTACTGCTAACACAGATGCATGTCACCTCATTTTGGAAAAGGACAGTTTCCTGCCTTGCCTCTGTTAGTGGTAAAGMAAAACAAGGTTTGACAGTTCATTTCAATAGGGAAAAAAAAGTAACAGGTAGTTCTGCCAGCAACCATTTTTTTTTTTAATAATTTAGGTTTATTGGCTTGAAGAAGTCTGGCAATGAGTTATGTAGGTGAAGGGGTTTTTTTAAAGAGGGGGTTATAAATAAGTCTGTTCAATACTTACATGCAAATTTCATCTTTGATTTTKATGCTCTCAAAACATTTAAGAGAAAATAAAAGTATTACCCTTTTTGACCATAGAGATCACAGCTTATAGTCCTGTGAGTTGGTTCTGACAGGAGGAGAAATTGCTTGGTAAATCATGTGCTTTTGAGGCTAGCCTCTTTATTTATCAGTCATTCGTGGTTTCTTATCAGCCCAGGAGGGATTGAAGAGCAAAGGGTAGGCATTTTCTTCATAGCTCCATGTCTCCTGTGCTTGCCGAGACCCTTGACCAAACAAATTTCTTTTTCTCTGAGCTCTTCCATAAGCTTGCTGGGGCAGTATACACAGATTTTTGCTCTTCTGTTCCTTTCTGTCTTTCCTTCAGACACCCAAGCCTCACAAAATAAAGCCAAGAATAACCTGACTTTTCTTATATGCCTTTGTTCTGTCTCTGTCCATCTTTCGTGTAGAGGCTGTTGATTTTAAGCTTTCAAGTTCCTCAGAGGATTCCAGCTGAAAGGCAGCAGCTGCATATAGTGGTTTCATTGAAATTGTATTTAGTCCRTAAAAGCACCATTATTTCATTATCACTAGGATCTTAGCTAAGTCTACAGTGGTGATAGTCTGAAGAGCAAGTTATAGGTAGAAAGGTGAAATCAATTTTAAATATAATTTAAATAATAGTTATTAAATAATAAATTGCTACACATTTCATGCTCTTTTGTCAGAGTATTTTCATTTTGCCATTCTAAAATGATTTTATTCCCATCCAAGCAAAGGTGAAGATACATACATAAAATCTTTAGCCCAAGGTGTACTGCAGTAATACAATAAATTATGTCACAGCCCTGAAATTTTTGCTTCAATCAGGACGCTGACAAATCCTTTCTGTTCCTGTAGTGATACTGTCCTTGAACTGGAAGTTCACCTGCATCCTCTATGAGAGGCATTTTAAAAAGTAGGAAAGCAAACTGTGAATGGTCACAAGAGCCTTAATATCTGACAATGTGCTGAATTTTATTCTGCTGACCACTGCTTTTCTTCCCCGCCCAGGCTAGCAAAGTGTTCTGCAGTATTTGCAAGGTTAGGTCAAATGGGGGCGTCTGCAGGACAGGTGTCCTGGTGTCGTGTGGAGATGCTGGTGGAGCTGGCAGCGCTTTGGCTGTTCCTGTAGGCCGAGCCTGGGCAGTGCGAGCTGCAGTGGGGCAGGGGGCCGCAGCCAGGCCTCACGGGCTGCAGTGGGGCCTTCCCTCCTAGCCATGCTGAGTGTCACCCACCTGGTGACAGCTTCCCTGCCCCTCTGGTGCGCTCAGGAGTCATCCGCCCTTGCTGTACGTCACCAAGGGCTTCAGCCCACCACCAAGAAGCTACTTTTCCCACAAGGGTCAGAGCAGTCATGGAAAGCCAGCCCGATCCTGCTGTGGCTTCCCTCAAGTACACAGGGAGGTCCAAGGCAGTGTGGAAGCTCATCCGTGTCTCCCTGCAGTTCTCTGCTSCCCATAATGCCTCCCGTGCTTTAGCTCAGCAGCAAAGTGGCTGCTCAGCAGGCCGCTTCCCTGTATTCCAGCCTTGTGCCACTCTCACGCTCTGGCAGCAAAAGTGAGGACAAGCCTGGGAGCTCAGCTGGAAAGGGCTTAAGCTGTCCTCTGTCTGCAAGAAAATGCTTGGCACAAAACGCTGACAGAAGCTGTCTACACTTCCCTCCACTCTTCCTCCTGGATTTCTCCTGCACCAGTATTTACTCCATCTGTTGAATCCATTGTGCTTGATGGCCTCTCTTCCTTCTCCTCTGCCCCCTCTGTTTGCTGCTACTCAGAAATGTTCAGCACACAAGGGGGGCAGATTCCTGCTTCCAATACACCAACACCTGAGAGGTTAAAATCCCTTTGAGAGCTTAGGGCTCGGAACAGGTTTCAACCTCTGGGAAGTGGTTTCTTTGCCTGGAAAGCTCCCATGGTGTGTCACTTATAATGGTGCCTTTCCCCATTCTCTGCAAACCACTTGTCTACAAGTCGTTTTGCTCACCTGTGCCACATACTTGAAAAGACTTTTTGCAGGCAGGATTTGTAAGACATGGTTTCCTGGCACTTACTCAGCTATTAGGTATAATGAAATCCAAACTGTTTATTAGCTCATCCACTATCTCGGCTATCCAGAAATCTAGCTCAAATTCCAGATGTCCAATTTGCAAACCCAACTTTCCCAACTGTTGGACGAATGCACCTTTCGCTGTCACTGTCTCCATTTGAGACCAATTAGTTGGTTCACTTTTGGATAGTCCATTCATTACTGTTTTTAGCATGTCTGCTCTATTAATGGCTATCCTTGAGGCAGGATCCATTTTTTCCATGCATTTCCCAGATACTAGTGGATGGGTTATAGCCAGCCTCCTCTTTCTGTTTTTTGACTGAAAAGATCTAAACAAAAACCTGGGGCCTCATTTGTATACCTCTGAGCTTCTGTACTGGGACTCTAAGACTGGGAAAGAGACTTTTTACTGGGCTCCTGTGATGTTTTGTCCTGGCCCAGCCTTCTGTTATAGCAAACTGACATTTTATAGCAAACTTTTTCACTGTACAAGCACTTAATTGAGCTGCTTTCTTTAGTTTTTGCATTATTGCCAACTTCTCTTGTTTTACAAACCAAATCTATCACTTCTTCTAATTGTTCAAAAATGTCGCAGACCAGACTAGACTCACCTTTTCCATTTGACATATCTGTGCTTATGGGGCTCATGGCAATTAGTGTCCWTCTTTCTTGCTAGCAGCTGCTTCCTTTTCTGGTTGGCTGCTGCAGAGAAAGACTCAGTYTGTGGGGCAAATTCTCCAGGCCCTTGGAGTGTCTGATTTCCTCTCACTGGTCTGCCCTGCAAGTCTGAGTCCAGCTAGAAGTGTCTAAGTTGTTCCACTGCCCATTTATCCTGGGAGTCCTTGTTTGCACCTGATTAAGCCAAGAACAGGTCTTGTCTGGTCCTTGGCCAGGCCAGAGGATTCAGCTTTCCCCCTGCTGCTAATTCTCTGATCTGGCGCTTGCCGCCTGATGGCTGCCTGCAAGCCACATCTCAACAGCTCCCGCAGACTTGGAGAGCTCTGCCTGTCTGTAGTGGGCCTGCTCTGTAGCACCGACAGAGCTGACCTAGGCAGGCTGGGTGCTGGAAGCCTCTCCTAGCCACTTGCTTGGGTGAGACGCTGAGCAGAGCCAAGAAGCCTGTCAGGGAGCTTTCCCTCAAATAAAGCAGGTTTTGCATTATTTGAACTGGACAATCTCCCCTCTCCCTGGTGGGCCTCCAAGGGTTACAAACGGATAGAAAATAGTTTTACTGAGGTCATTTGGCTAACCCAGTTGTGCAGCCAGATGGCTGAGTGAGGTCTGCACTGCCCTCTGCCCCTTCCATTACTTTCTCAACACAGTTTCTGAGACCTGTCATTCCTTGCTGCTGCTCATGTCTATTAGCAGGTTTCAAGTTGTCAAGATGTCTTTTGAGACTGCCTCACTTCATGGAAAGCCTTCCAGTTCAGACTAGACAGGTCTCCACTCACACCTATTTGGCTTCATGGGCTGGCTAGACATTCTGTAGCTGTTCTCCAAAAACCATTTTGTTTCCACCTACAAGTTACCTCTCAACCATTATCAAGAGACTTCTGGATGCTTCTTCCTTCTTTATTTGGTATCTCCTCCTTTAGTGATGCTTCTGACTTCTGGCTGTAGCTTGAGGGAGACTTTTTTGCCGGATAGGTTTGAGTGAGCTCAGATGTGCAGAGATGTTCCAGCACCACTCCTGCAGGCCATGCAATGCTGACAAATGAAACCCTCTCCACCTCAGGCAYGAACTTCTACAGATCCTCCTCCATGCCTCACAGTTTTCACCATCTCATGAAGCTCCATGGCCAACCCTGTGTGCTGCCCATGACTCCATGTGAGCAGCCCTGTGGGCTGATCCCCATGGCGTGGCACAGATGGTCCACCTCGCTGCCAACTCACGTGCCAATGGCTCCCCATCTCCGTTAACATGTCTCTCTCGATCCCGCACATGTACAGCTCCGTGATGTCCTCCCTAGGGCCTGATCCTTGCTCCCTCCAGGCACAGTAATGCTTCATAATCTGGCTGGCTTGCCAAAGTTCAGCGTGCGGTGGGCTGTCCTCACAGGGAGAGGAGGGTGATGATGGAGCCAGGAATCTTTATTATGATCTTATTTGTTTTCAAGGAATATGCAAAACATGCCATGTCCCYGGACTCAGGAGGGATTGGGAGCTGTTCTTTCTTGTCACAATTGTCTTTTAGTGAGCCCAGCCAAAATTTCTCTCTTTCTCTCTGATCTCAGAGCCATAACCCAGATGTTTGTTTAGGCTGTGTCCTTGGCTTCTCTGATCTGCTCTGTGTCCTTTCCATAAACACACAAATCCAATTACCAGTGAGACATGAGAAACCTGTAAGTAGAGGCAGTTTCTTTATGCAGGAGGTCTCTGGATGGTGGCTGCTTTGGTTTTCTGGTTCCACAGAGCATCTTAAAAGATGCTTATTTCTTATATTCTCCCAAAGGGCTGGTACTGCTACACACAGTGCTCCTTGATCCCTGTGGCCACAATCATGGTGCTTGCCTAGCAAAACAGCAGGCATCTCACTGTAACAAAAAGGCAATGCTACACATTTATAGGCCTCTTAGCCTGTGATATCAGTGCTACTTAATCATGTAAACTGGAAGGGTATGAGATTACTACAAGGTCGGGAATCTTTGTGGTGGCCTTAGTCTAGTCCAGCTAGATTAACATTTAAAGGCATAAACAGCTGCCATGGCTGAGAACTTCATTGGGCTCACCAACAGAAGGTTGAAATAACGAATAGGTTTGGGGATGAAATACCCTCTTCTGCCCGTATGAGAGGAACTGGAGATGAATTTCTGCGTTCCAGTCAGAAAGGGGACTTTGCAGCTTTTTGCACATGCTCTGAGCAGCAAATGGACCCTTCAGACCCAAGAGTAGTCTATCAGCATACTTCTGCCAATGCTAAATTCAACCATTAGGAAAAAAGTACATACTGGGGACCTGTTCAAGTGTGATGCAAAGCAGCATGGGTGGGGAGGAGAGGTGGGGAACCAAAGACTGGTTGGATCTAAGCTCTGACTTTGTAATTCAAATGGAATGAGTTCAAATCCTTTGAAGGTTATCCATTTGAAAACGTTTCTGTGAACTTTTTTTCCCTCATCAATTTACTTATAGATTAATTTTTATAAGCTTTCCATGGGGGGAAAAATTGATAATGTGACCCAAAATATTTCTCTTCCAAAAATGGCCAAGTTACAGTGGAAAAAAACAGTTAAGCCACATAAAGATGTGATAGTTATAAAAGCAATGTGTGGGACTTGCACAGCTCTCCACCTGCAGCAGCTAATTAAGAAACAGAGTCCGAAGCCAGATCTTGCTCTTTCCTAGGAAAGGACGGCTTCCTATCCACAGGCAGGGCAAGATTTGGGGCCGCTTCCGGGATTATCCCCAGCCTCTAGCAGACAGCCAGCTCTAGGGGAGAGTGGTAGTTAAAACCCCTTTCCCAATCATGATTTCTGTTTCCTGGAGGCAGCAAATAATTGCAGAATTAGGCCTTAATCCTGCCTTTCCTCTGGGGTTGCAGTTAGGTGAGAGATCAAAGCAGCAACAGTCTTAGACAGGGGTTAGGTATTTATACAGTCAAATAAACTGGTTCAGTGCCGGTGTAAGTGCTGTCGTGTTAGGTCTCCTGCCTCGGTGTGCAGGGACTAAGCTGGAGTAGATCCTTCTTGGCCACACAGTGAGCAGGGCCCTGCTGGGCTCAGTTCCTCCACCACATATGCAGTCCTGCAGGGCATCCCTAGGGCTATCACGTACCACAAAACCTTTTCACATCTCCTGCACCACCAATGTTAAATTCCCACTGACTGCCCTCTTTCTGCTGACAATCTAGCAGGCAAATCCATAGGGGTGCCCTGCTCGATGTGTTCCCTTAAGTGCCTTGCCTGACCCTCACCAGCACCCAGGCAAGGGTGCTGAAATAACCATTGAGGGCYAGACGAGCAGTGGCTGCAGTAGCATTTCTGTAGGTTGTCTCATTGCCCTGTGTACATGCCAGGGTAAGTAATCTCGGATGGGCCTGGGCTTGACTTCCTGGGGGGCAAAGGCCTCTTTTGGGGATAAAGGAGTTCCTCTTGTTTGTGTTTTCTATTTTTGTAATGAAGGATGCATGGTCTATGTCTGGTTATGGACTGTATAGATGTCAACTTTTAATAATGCCCARACTACACACTGGATTCATGGACTGCAGCTGCAAAAAGAGGAACCCCCTTGAACTTCCCATTTGCTCTGCCTCTATGGGCACATGTTGGTCCTCTTATTTCCTCAAATGCTGTCAATAACCAGCMCAGAACAAGTCTGTAATGTGCTTCAAGCTATAGTCTAAGAGAGGTCTGTGAGTATATTCACTCAACCCTGTCTAATGCATCTTCTTAGCTCACTCCTCAGTCGGGGCCAAAAGACTGAGCCAAAGACACTTTCCAGGTCTGAACACACCAAGACTTTGAGGGAGGTGCGTTAGTCCCAGGAAGAAGACTGCCCATGGCTTGCTGACCTGTGAAAAGGTCTGCTCAGGAGTTAGTATTACCTATTTCTTCTGCTTCTGGGGGTCCTTAGCTGACTGGTCAGCACAGMTGGGTTTCTGGGCTTTTCCTGGTTGATGTGAGGACAGGGAGTCCTGGGGGGTCTCTGCCACAGYGATCTGGGCCAGCGAGGGCTGGGCAGACAGTCAAATTCTGGCCTTACAGTCTTATGCCATGATTATGGCAACAGAGACCTTGCTGCCACTGCACAGTGACTGTTTTGTATCTCTAAGCGCAGTATTTCTTTTGGTGATTAGCACCTAAATGTGGCTTTCTGAAAACAGGTGTCCACAGGTGTCTAAGCTACAGTCAGGGTAGGCACAGCTCAGGAAGTAAATTGTGCTTTAGAGCATAGAAAATGCCTTGCCATGCTCTGCTGGCTGTTTTGATGAGGTCTGCATCATGCCAGTGGGAGTTAGATGCCTGGCTCACATGGAAACTCAGACTCACAGATTTGGTGTTTCAAACTGAATCATGTCTGTGGGGCCTCAGCGTGATCTGCTGTYAGGAGCAGATGCTCATTCAGTCCTGGGCTGCCTCTCAGCCTTGAGAGCAAGACCCTGGGAGTGCCCTGAAGCCAAGGCTACTCCCTGCACTTGCATCCATTCTACCTTTGTAGTTTGCATTCAGGGTGTCTGCAGTCACAGGTCCCTCCGAGGCAGGCTCCTGAAGGAGTGCGTCCAGATGGTGCTCTAAACCCTCATTAGATCCCTTGTAATACCAGCTGTGCCATCCCTGAGCCGTGTCCCTGAAGATGAATAGTACAGGAAGAGATCAAATCTGGTCCAGATCATTCTGTGCAGGCTGCTGGCACGATAGAGTGCTGCCTCAAGACTAAAGATTTGGTCCTTCCACGCTGATTCAGGCCACTTATTTGTACCTGGGCTTTCTACCTCCCAGCTCTATTTTACAGCTACTGAATCCTGACACTGGTTACTGCTTCTGTCTTCATCGCTTTCCCAATGATGCCTTAAGATAGAGCCTCAAGAGAAGATGGGGAGTGGTAGGTTTAGATATTAGGCTGAACCTGAGTGAATCTCACAAACACAAATTCAGCAACTGGTCTCAGAGTAAGTGTTGGATTTGATGGCAGCCTTTTCCTGGTAGTGGGATGATGCCTGGTGACAAAGTCCATCTCCTTTTGAAACCAGGTTGGACCTCAAGTTCAAAGTGTGCCTCTGAACTAAGAAAACATTTCTTAAATTTCCAACTGAGCCACCACAGCTGTGTGTGAAACCCATTGTCCTTGCTGGCCATTGTGGTCACAGTGTGTAGACCTAGGTCAAGTTTGCTCTTCATCTGTTTGCATGTGCTCTCCTAGTGCCTGCCCGTGCCTTGCAACAAAACCAGTCGTGACCTCTGCCTTAAGAATTTCAACCAGGCAACGAGATGTCTAACTGCTAGAAAATCACCTGCAATTATTCACACTCTCAAAATTGCAGGAGCAAAATGAGACCCTGCTTTTCAAAATCAGGTCTATTATGTGTCTGCAAAGTATATAATCTCCACATAATTCATCAACACCATTAATCTAAACTCCTATGTACTGAGCTCAATAGTGCATGTGTTTTCCATGTGTGTGTAATATCAAACAAGCCTGTGTTTAACTTGTCAGAATATAATCAACTTCCATTAATTACTTCAGTATGAAGTCTACAGTACCATTGGCTCTTCATATAATCACTCAAAAAGCTTTTATTGGGGAGCTAAACAGCTCAATAACATTAATTAATTGTGTTTCTTGGATAACTGAGATCAYATAAGTGGAAAGGTGGTTTTGGTACATTTCCCACTACATTGATTTTCACATTTCTGGAATGCATTTCCCCATAATGGTCATTAGTGCATGGAGAAAGGAGTTGGAAAGGTGCAGTAGAAGCACGGCATTCCTGAAATATGATTTGAGATTTGTACTGGATCTGCACTGTTTGCCAGAAATTCAAACTCTGGCGAATAACTTAGCCTTTCTAGGCTGTTTGCCCAATAGGCTGAGTGAAAAAAAGAGCAAACCTTGAAATCTGCCAATATTTATGTACCAGTGTGTGATTCAATTGTTTTATTGCAGAGTGAAAGTGACATAAGAGAGAGAGGGAGAGAAGGACGGAAACTCTGCGAGTCTGGGGGAAAAAATACGAAGCATTTGAATGTTAGTGTTAAAGAATTTTAAGACCTTTAATTAAACCGCCCCAAAACTCACAAGCTCAACAGAACTCAAAAAGAAAGAGAGCAATTGCTCTCCTGGGGTTTTCAAGGCTTTACTTCTACACATATTTTTCTAATTCCACGTAGAGGAAGAAGGAATGTGCTTTTCCCACCTGAGAAGTGTTGTTTGGTGATTCATGAAGCTTTCTACCCTGTCTGAAGTAGATATTTCTCAGTTACGTACCCCAGGGCTGCACAGTTCCAGACCGGAAGAGAGCCGGCTGGAAGCAGGTATTGGAAGATTTGAAGGCCTGCAGAGCACTTTGGATCCGCAGGATATTACTTAGCATTGTTTATATATTGGGAGTAAATGAATTGTTGCACTCAGTGGCATGGAAAGCCAAAGAAAAAGCCTTTCTTGGCTGGATCTTGAATCCTGGTTGTGGTTTTGGATTTGTGTTTCAAGACTGCAGGCAATGCTGGTTGTATGTTTTCAGGTCCTCTATGCAGCTCCAGTATTCTCCCCAAAACACTACCTTTTTGCCTATGCATACACTTGCAGCACTTAAAATGCAATTCCTCTTCTGCATGTGCTCATAGCTTTTTCCTTCAAAGTTCTTTTTTATTTTTTTTACAAACATAAAATGCATTCATTTTATTGTCACATGGTCAACACCTTAGTGAGTCAAGATCAAAGTGTGTAGTAAACATTAAGGAGTAAGTATTGTCGCAAAGAAGTCATAAATGGATCCTGTGGATTTTTTAGCTAAGTTCTGTAAAAGTCAATTACCTCTGAAAGAGCTTCCTCTGCAAAGTGAAAAAGATATATGAAGGGGGCAAGGACAGGAGAAGAAAAATAACAATTACAATTCAGTACTCCGAAGAAAGTAGTTAATAATAATAATAATAATAATAATAATAATAATAATAATAATAATAATAATAATAATTGACAGGAGCTGAAATATCCATTATAGTGTTGCTTTTGCTGGTGTGTTAAAGAAATGGTAGTATGGAATTTCTAAGAAATAGGGAAGAACTTTGTAACTACAAACTCTCAGAATATTATTTCTTAAAAAAAAAAAAGACTGACTATAGATGTGGGATGTTTCACTCTCATTCTGACTATGCAGTTAATACTGTCCTCTCTGACAATCCTCTCAAAGCCATTTGATAAAATTCTGCTGCCAAAACTGTATGCAACTGTAGACAACTGTATGCATATTTTGTGCTGTTCCTGTAAATATCTCATGGCATGTTTTGGGCCTTTCCATATGTAAGACTATTGTTTTGTCATGGTCATGTTTTGTAATTGTTGCTAAAAGGACAGGATATTAATATGAGAAAATGGATGTTGGCCTATATAAAGAACTGGATTCATAGTCTCATTGGAGTACTGAGAGAGTTTCTTTACCATGTAGCATTCATGTGTCAGAACTCACAATATCTTTGATTTTTCCCATTCCTACCTGGAGAGCAAAAGCCTTTTTCTATCCATACTTGGATCTGTCTCATATTCCATTATCCTCCTGCCCATTTCTGACCACTTACGTGATTCCTTTGCGTCAAGAAGAACAGCTTGACCCTCAGCACACRAACCTTTAGATTGTCACTCTTTGCAGTGAACACCTTGTGAATCAGACTGCTGACAGAGAAAGGTGCTTGAATTTGCTGTAGTCTCTGGATGTGATACAGGGCTAATAATTTTTGTACGTTTTCATCAAAAGTGATTGTGTTTCTCTTCGGATAATGAAATGACCAGTGCTTGCCAAAAATAATAATAAAGAAATGCTTATCACAATGAAGATATGAAATAAAATTCTTGTTTATTTTCCCTCTTTCTATTTCTGGTTSAATTCCTTTTTCTTACACTTTGACTTCACTTTGCCTCCTACTCCCGCCTCCCCATTTCCCTGCTTTCCAAAGCTGCACATACCTGGAAGCACATTCAGCGCTTCCCTGTGAGTTAATAAACGAAGCCTTTTTTAGACTTAGCAGCGCTTTATTTCTGAATGATCCATCTTGTCACRCAAGGAACATTCCCGATGTTTCTGAAGCACACTGCTGCCCTGTGTGCGCTCGTGGAGCGGCTCGGAGGAGTCTCTTGCCGCAATTTCCTTGGCTTTGCGGGAYGTGCTGCGATTCCCAACCCGGGCTACAGGCATTTGTTTTCCTGTTAGTTAGCGGCATTGACCACAAACCAGACTGTCAAAACTGGTGTCAGTTAACATGTTCAGCAGCTCTTTTGAAGCCTGAGGCAAACTGAAATAATTTCTTCCCCTGTTGGCATCTACTGTGAAACTAAAATTTCTCAGCAGTCACCAGAGGCTCTGGAGCAAGTGTTGTTTGAAGCAGCTTATAGGATCTATTCCTGTGTTTTTCTTTGTGGTCTGTCTGCCTGTATCAAACTCCAGAACACAGTGAAAATGTTCAGTCTCCCATGACATTGTAGAGAGTGGATATAGGCTGACCCTGCAGTGTGGCCTTCAGAGAGCTCAGGGCAGGAACTTCAGCTTCTGCTCAAAGCAAACACCTTCTGGAGCGTTTCTGCCCAAGTATTTTCGATGGAGGCCAAAAGCACTTATGGAGCACAGAGATCCTTCAGTAGCTGTCCCATTGCACCTAACTGGAAATTTCCTTTCTTTCTTCTGCTGGCAGTTTTAGTGTTCATTTTAAATGTACATCCCTTCGACAGCTTCTGCACTTCTCAGTTCTGTTGTCTTCCATCTGGGAGCCACGTTTGTCCTTTACGTTCGTCTCTGAAAGGCTGGGAAAGTTAAACAGCCTCCGATGGATGGCTGCCCGGTCTCTTCCRCAGGCTGGCTGGTGGGATCAGAACTCGCTGTCCTTCCCCTCCACACTAGCGCCAGGAATGTAAACACACCTCCTGAAAACAGAGGAATAAACCAGCTGCTAGACACTCTTTTAACCGTCTATTGAGCAACACACTTCCATGCCATGTTTATAAGACAACTGAAATAATAGAAAATAAAGGTGGATAGGCCACCACAGTAGGCCCAAAATAGGATCACTGCCACCTGCTTCTGATTGATATGCATCTAATGTGCTCTTGAAAAAATCTTCAGTGATGGGGAGTCTATATCATGCATATTCTGGTGCTTCCTTGCCAGATCCCTCTTCTTCTGTTGGCATTTTCTTCCTAATAACTAACCCACTGGATCCTTTAAAGCAATTAGAACTTGTTATTACTTGACTGTAGGGAGGTACAAAGAACAGATTATCCCCTTCATTTTAATGCTGGCAATATACACCTCAAGACTTATACTTTCTTGAAGTTTAATAACCCCAGACCAATCATCCTTTCTTCCCAGATCCTTGAAGTGTAATACCTAAAAGTGGACCCAGTTCAGTGTGGCCTTGATAGAGCTCAGTAGAGCAGAAGAATTGATTTATATGTCTTGCAGTCTCAGACCTAAATATACAACCTAGTGTGGCATTTCTTTTTTCATAAAAGCAGGATATTTTTTAGTGTATGTTCAGCCTGTTATCAGCTATGATCTTCTTTAGAACACACAGATTACTCCCCACTCTCTATCTGTGCATTTCATAACTTCTGTTCACCCATAAGCACCCATAGGTAATACAGTTGATTAATTCTGCTGTTTTTAAGACCGTTTCTTCAATGTTTCAAGGTGATTTTGGATTCCAGAACTGGTCTCTGATCTGCTTGCAAGGAACACCAAGCTGAGAACAAAACAAACAAAAAAACAAACAAAACATTCTGCACTGCTCTATTWCTTTTCTGCCCAAGACCATCATCAGGTAGAACAGAGCTAGAAGAACACTCCATGGTGGCAACAACCATAGGCCTGCTCAGAGCTACACGTCCCTAGAAATTAGTTGTATAACAGTGACATCAGATGTCCCACAGGAGGGGACCTCTTCTTTTTTTGCATAATCCAAGCTATTAATGAAAATGCTGAACAGAAACAGGTAAGGTGAGACCTCTGTGGAAGTCTTTGATGCATCCTTTCATTTTGACTGTGAGCCCTTGGTAAATATTGTCTGAGTTCAACTTGTTTTGTTGATGGTAATTCTTCAKGGTAATTTCAGCTACATGATATTTCCTCTGCTTGCTTAGGAGAATGTTGTGTGAGATGTTGCCAGAAGACTGGAGTCCAGCTAGCTGGCTGATCTACTGCTGCTTTCTCGCCCACATGGTTTGCCAAATTTTCACAGGAGGCAATTAAAAGARTTTGATGTGATCTGGTTTTCAGAAGCTCAGACTGAATGTTTTTTATGACTTTGCCGTCTATTTGGTGCTTACTCACACTTTGGCTAATTGTTCGTGCTGTTCCCCAAGCCAGCAGGCCACCATCTGGGCTCCCCCATGTTGTCCSTTATGTGGATGGATAGCACATGTTTCAGAAAGCCTGTGGACACCTCATGTACAGCATGGCTGTGATTAGAAACCGACCTGARTATCTGCCCCAGGGCATCAAGAGTAGCTATGCCTGGACATACGCACCGTGGAGAAGGTGCTGGCAGAACCAGGGTGGGGGTCAGTCTTATGTATGGATTGCCAGGGATAGCAGATCCGCAGGCACAGGAGAAGCAGGTCACACATTGCAAAGCAGTTTAGCAGCGTCTTACAGCACTTTATCTGTTAATTCCCTTCCTGCATGGATCAGCACTGCATTGCTCCCAGCTAGCACAACACTGGATCTCCGATACCAAAGGCTCCAATGTCCCCTGTGTCTCTAAACTACAACCTCTTTRAAGTGTATTTTTTACCTGAGCAATGGGAGCCACCAAAGCAAACTACTGAAAACCAGAGACTGAACTATGTTGCMAGGCTTCTCAGTAAGGGGTGAAAACACAAGTCCTGGGATCTTTCATGCTTAAGCAGTAACTGGTGTCAAAGCTTCCATTGGTTTCGATGAAAGGAGAATTCAGCCCAGGAGTGTGACATTTAAGACTTCACAGACAAAAAAAAAAGTAATGAGTCCTCTTCATTCTACATAAGAGTGCTTTTCTTTTCATTCTGCTAGAAGACGTTTAAGAAATTACTCTTGGCATTTGGTTTCCATGCTACCATTTTGTTGCTGTTGAGGGAATGCAGCAAAAAGTAGCTAAGTATTAGTTTACATAATAATGTTTCCACATGCCTGTATTTAATTTCCAGTTGTAAATCCAGGTCCCACCAAATCCCACTCTCATGCTGGTACATGTCTTTGTGAAACAGATACAGGGAATATTTTATGTTATAAATTGGGTATAGAGTTCCCACCTCAGCTGCCCATTAGGAAATTGCAAAAAGATTGCAATCTTCTCGTATTTTTGTTCCTGAAAGGGGATCTGATTGATGATTCTTAGAACATGTTTAATATAGATTGCATTATGTAGAGATGTATTTATAGCTGTTTGCATAGTAAACACTTCTATTGCAAGTTGTCTTGTTTGAGACAGCAGTTACAGAAATGTGTTTTTACAGGAACTAAGACCATAAAGGAAGGCTTTTATTTAAAAGGTGAGAGAGCACGGGTAAATATAACTTGTAACTGTATAACACTTTACACACTTCAAAGTGACAAAAGCACTGAGCTTTCCAGGAGGAGCCTCCTCAGATTTGGCCACGGGCGCTGACGGAGGCGKTACACCAGCCTGGCTGGCTGCTCTCAATGAGGCCTTTCTCCTGCCCACCTGCAGGTGCCCGCTCAGCAGGCAGCAGCTCCAGGGGAGTAGTCGAGGATTTAAATGACCGTATAAGGCTAAGAATTCCATTACTAGACATGTTGAAATGTGAAGAGTCACTATCATCTGTGCTTGTTTGTTTGCTTGTTTTCCCTTTTTTCCTCATGTGGTTTCACTGCTGATGAAGTGTGGCAGCAAGTCTTGGACTAGAAGACTCAAGACTTCTGTTTGCTGTTATACTACTCAGTGCAAGTTGACAAATGCACTTGTTAATGTTGTTACACTCTCTTTATAGCTAAGGGTGATACCATCTTCAGTCTGACAGTGCTGCTTTCTCTGTTACTTGTAAYGAACAGGCATGTTATAGCATTGCACAGGTTCTTCCATCACAGCACAAATGAGCTGTCCATGTCTCCTCTATAAGGAGGAGGAGCACCAGAGAGCTGGCAAACTCTCATCCTGYCTGAAAACGCTGTCTTTCTTTGAAGGCAACAGCACACCGACCTACAGCAGAGACATCACTCTCCTTAATGAAACTGTTAAGCACAAAAACCTGGTATTTTAAGAAACTACTTACCCACATTTAGACTCTTACACCTACAGATTAGCATGTAAAACTGTTCTGATTTTCAAAATGCTGAATATGATTGAAAGTTCTTCCGAGGAATATATTTTTCCCTCAATGGGGAAACTCAATCCCAGAAAATTTTTGAGATGACAAAGTTTTCCGATTTCCAAATCTAATGGAAAGTATAAATCTATAAGAAAACATATATGAAAACCTAAAAGAGTATTTTTAAAAAGTCAATAAAAGTAATTTGATAATTTCAATTTCTTGATAAGTTTCAGTGAATTCAATTTCAGTTTTGATTTCAGTGTTTTTACTGCAACTGTCCTACATTTCAAGACAAAAAGATTTAATCCAGAAAACTAGACTTTTCATTAAAAAAGTAGAATCTGGCAGTTTGATCATTTCCAAGCTTTCTAAGGAGAAACCCAAAGAAAATAAAGCAATTGTCCAGTTCTACAAAATGTTTCCATCTTGCTGACCCAGTATTTAATTTGCAAAGCTTTAGCTGAAAAGTGTTTGCCGACCATTTTTCATGACTGCCCTGGGCTGGATAATTACATATTTTGTGGCCATTTCACAAGATCTCTAAAGATTTTAGCTGTTGCCCAAAGCCTTTAGGCACGCATTTCAGTTAGGCCTCTCCTCTTCATTCCTTCCCACGAACAGAAGCCTGGCTCAGTTTTCCTCTCTATGTGTACTCAGCAAACATGGATGGGAAATGTGCAAAGTAGGCACTGAATTCCATGATATGGTGTCCATGGATCTGCTGTCCTCTCCTGCCCTGCTGGAGCAGGATGGGACTGTCTCATGCTGCCTGACTTCTACATTTCTTCTGAATGTGAGAAGCAATCTCACAATTTTCACATCTGTCTGATAACTCATTAAAAATGAGCATAAAATACCCTACAATCCTTTATATTCTTGTCCTCATGTCATTTATTAATGACATGTTAATGTAATGACAGTTAATATGAGGACGATCAAACAGCTTTGTCAAACACACACACAGCTCACAGGGATGCTCCTATTGGAAACATCTTCTTGAACTTCTACATCTTTTCAACATCAATGAAGTCCTGGATGTCTACAAGAGGTCGATTCCAGCTATACATCAACTGGAAGGAGATCTTACTCCTTCCTAGGATGAAGTTTTTCAGGTGCTTCAATGTGCTCCTCAGCTGCTGTTGCAAAGGCATGCAGGTAATTCTGGACTGAGCCCACCAGCTCTCAGCATCATATGGGACTTAATTCTCTTATTTTCTAGTAGTTTGTTTTGTCTCCTCCAACTCTAGCCATGTTGAGGTGGTTCATCTCTTCTCAGCTGGTAGATTATTTTGCCTACTATTGTCAATGGAGCACTGCAAACGCTGCAGAATTTCCATTCCATTCTGGAATATGTGCTTGAGATGCATGGGATTAAGGCATATGGAGATATCTCTCTTCCTCTCTCTCTCACTGACTGTGATTTTTAGCTATGAAAGCTGTGCCTCACTCAAGTGAGAAGGGAATACGTTTATGCACAAGATAAGTAATTTGTGTGATTGTGCCTGAGATTCAGACACAGCCTTCTTGGAGAAGTAGGATTCCAKGCTACATACTCAATCTTCGATTGTGGTAACATCAGATACCAGCATCTCTTCAAGTGCACCAAATGGAGCTYGCTCAGCCCTGCTCTACTGAGATCAAACTCCTCTGGTTACCTTGCTTACCAAACAGCACTGCTGTCTTCTACTTTCAGAGTCTCATCGCACCAGGGGAGCAGTGAGGTACATCTCCTAGACATGGTCTTCATCCTACCACCTACCAGCAGTCCTCAGTGCTTAGAGCATCTCCAGGGAGAGCCCAAGCCCCTGTCCATGGACTGGACCCTGGATGAGACTTTTCATTGCAGAATAGAGTCAGGACTCCAGTTTTTCACCAGGAAACTATCTTTCTTACCCTCAAGATAATATGTCTTTACCATAAAAGAAAGAAATGTCCCTAATTTGTGGTTATTTACAGCACTGTAAATCAGGCACATGCCACGAAGTACCAATAAAAATTGCTTAAAATCAGCCTTAAATAGCTAAACTCTCAACAGCAGCTCATAAAATGAGACTTGGCAGTTCTTAGGTAGTTATGGTTAARTTGACTGTCCTTTTGGGAGTTAAGATAGCCAAAAGCAGTAGTAGTTAGGAGCGAAGTGATAGATGGTAGAGCTCATTGGTTGAAGAGCCTCTRTGGTACCCTCCTGAGGCTGAGGACTGGCCATGGGCTGTGAAGAGGCAGATATCAGACTCTGTCACTGAACACTAGCTTGCTAGATCATATATCCTTCATTTAGGTGGCCTTACAAACTGCAGAGCTAGGCAGAAGAATGAGCTTTGGCATGAAGGATCTCATTGCTATCTGCATGTAATAGGAGACTTTTCAGGCAGGAAGAAAGATAGAGGAGAAGCATGTCCAAAACAGAACGAAAGGAGAGTAAGGAAATCTGAAGAAGGGACCGACAGCATAAGTGAAAAAAGCCCATCCATAAAGAAACCAGATCTCAGCTCCTTTTTAAAAGTCAGGTGCGTGAGCTATATTAGCCTCGAGCCAGGTCTAACTTCCGCTGCCAATAACCACTTCCACTGCCAATAACCCAAGCTGACATAACAGCAACATTAAGGAGGTTTGGGATTTTTTTTTTTTCTGTTGCATTAGGCATTCATGCTGCTTTTCCACTTTTTTTTTTTTTTTTTTTTTTTCACAAAGTACTTGTATTTTAGCCAATCTCCTCCCTCCCTGTTAAATAAGAGGAGATTCAAGATGGGGCCCGAACCTAAACATTAGCTCAGCGTAACCATCACCGTGAAAAACTACAGATCTGGGTCTCAGTGCTGCCATTGGTGCTAATATGGACTGAGCATAGCCTAATGCTGGCAAACCAGCTCTTGTAACCTGAGCTTGCATCCAGGGTGGATTTCTGTTGCCTCTCTAGCAATATGTCAAAATAGCTCTGAGGTAATTCAGCCCTTTGGGCTGTGTTTTATCTCATTTTCCTTCCCTACCTCTCTATTCTAGGTATGTATTTTCCCTGGAGCTCCTTCCAGTCTTCAGTGCCCTTCTACACACAGCAGCTTAGTGATATAAGGCAATATTATTGTCCTCTTAGCACCGATGAAACAAAGCATGGACCATTTATGAGGACGTTGCTGTGGGCAAGCACAGGCACAGAACAAGCAGTGTTCCAAAAACTGCACAGGCATATCCACACCAGGTTGAGTCTGATCCATGTTCTGCTGAGGACCTTGGTGTAGCAGACCAGAACTGGGGCCATACCAAGGTGGTTACTCAGTTTCCAAACTGGAGCAGGTTTCCGTCCAGCTGGCTCCCATCAGGCATGCAACTGTCTGCACTTGGCCATGGAAACATGCCTAAGACCTCAGACATTCAGAAATGCTTGAATTTGTTAGGTTAGGTTAACTTAGATCTCTTGGAGGTTCTTCGTTCTCAAAGAGTGTCACAGGTCGTTCATAGTAAAACRGGACTATAACTGAGATCAGCCTTGCTAAAAGCTGTTATTGTGACCATTGCCTTGCCTCCCATCAGACTTCAGAGCTGCTTCCAGAGTACTGAATAATACATGTATACATTGAATATACATGGAATATACATGGAGGGTCTGGCGTGCTCATTTCATGGGGAGTCCATGCTCCTTTTTTCTGCAAAACATAGGCCATGGTTTCAGAAAGTGTGCTCATGTATCATAAAGATTGAATGGAAAGACAAAATAAGCTGAAGAATCATTTCAGAATCTGAGATTTCACAAGAAAAAAAAAAAAAAAAGCTGTTATGTTTAAAATCTACCATGCTGAAAGACAGCTGCAACCTTACATTTGCCACATAGCAAATGGGCATCTAGAGCAGCACTCATCCCAAGCAGCAGAAGTGAGGTTGGCTGCTGTAGCTGCTTCACTCTCCTGGCAGTATCGGCATTCTGCTCTGAGGTTCTCATTGCTTTCCTGAGAATAAGACCTGCAAAATTTGATATTCATGCACAGCCCTGGTAGACCTGACTTAGAGGAGAAGGAAGAGAGAGGTCTTTATGATCAAAGGAGTCAGCACTGCACACTCAGRTTGCAGGAGTCAGCACTGCACACTCAGGTTGCAGCTTTGACAGGGTGGGCAGCCAGACAGACTTACTTTTATCTTCCATCCCACGCAGAGGACTCCATCCACATGCAGTTGTCTTGTCTGGCACTTGGTACAGGGAAACATGGCCCAGGGCTCCTCAAAAGCATGAGAAATGGAGGTCATCTTTGTCAAGTGGATACCCTCTATAAGGATTCCCAAGGAAGGCCTTGAACTTGGGCTGCCTGAAGCCACCACTGCTTGGCAGCAATCCCATGGCTGGTAGGGTATGGTGTACATCACTGTCAGGCTACCCAGGCAGCCCTAACTGGGGCTTTGAGTGGTTTCTCAGTGATCCCTCACTAGGGCAAATAGGGCAGAGGTAGTAGAGTTCCCTGGATGCTGGAAGATGAACCTGTTGTCCTGAATATTCTAAGCAATGTGGCCAAAATTGGACCTCCCCTTTCTCTCAGGGATTTTTAGGAGGTTGGGAGTGCAAACTGTATGAAACAGTTGCAGAATGTGGCAGAAGAATGAGTTGGTCCCTTCACATCAGATCCAGACACAAAGGATGCATGAAGAAGCCCAACATCAGTAAGATGTAGGTGTTTCTATACATTCCCAACAGCAAAAAGTTAGGCTGTGAATCAGACATTGGACAGATATTACAGAGCTATAAATATATCAGAGATAAACAGAACCTAAAATCTCAAAGTGCCAACTGCCAACGAAAGTTTTACTCATCATCCTTCCCATGCAACTGGAGGCACTTCATTGATACACAGAAGTTAGGGGACTGATTGCACTGGACTCTCACTACTGTGAATATTCAACTTCTAGATGGGCTGATTGAAGCTCCTTCTCCAGCAAGTCTCCAAAGATCGGACCTCCCAGTATATTCATACATGGTGCTACAGACAAAGGCAGCCTGTAAACAGAAAAGACCCCTAAACAACTGATGTATTTCCATGCACATGCATGTTTCCCAATGACTCTGAATAGCAAGTACCWGTGTTTCCTGATGCACTCCTCCAACCTGAAGGATATAAAACCACCGTATTATTGCARCTAGCAGACCAGCAGTCATTATAACTAGAAGTCATTAGCTTAAAYTTGCTCAACAGAAATTTTTTAATGGGAATTTGCTAAGTTACTTCAAAGAACTTTAGTATTCAGTATTAAAGTATTCAAAATTAATACTGTATTGTTAGTAATACAGTACTAGCAATCCTGTTTTCTCTTTGCTTATCATGTACTTGTACCTGAATGCAGAACACTCCAGAATACTACAGGAAACCAGAAATGCAAATGACAGATAAATGAATATTTAATTCAAACCAGAAAAAATGTTGTTTGCAGTTATTTATTTTACTAAAATGGTTACATATGTTGAAACAAAGAAGAGCAATAGTAATAATGTTTGTTTTTCCTATATCATAAATAATTATTGAGTCTTCATTAGCTGTTGGCTCAGCAATGATCATGATTTTTGTTATTTAAAAAAGACACACACATAATTCATTAGAATTTGTGTTTTGGAAAACTCTAAAGCAGCAGTAGAAAAAATAATAAATTAAAGGAAATGGTAACAAGAAATTATGCCACGTATTTCTGAAATTTTAAATCTACTTGATGTGTGTTACAGATTATTCTTTGTGCTTTGATCATTTCAAAAATAACCAAGAACAAGTTGTTTAAACAATGGCTTGTCTTCTCCAAGTTTACTCCAGAGAAGTCACCAAAAGTATCTTTTTCACATGACAAATATTGTTGCCATTTACGCAGACAAAAAAACACTGTGAATATAGCTAACAGAAAAGTTTGACAAAACCATCAATTTATTGTCACAAAATATTTAATACCAGAATAACTTATAATAGTATGAACAAAAGTGAAGCATTAACTCTTTGCTATTAGTTAAAAACTCACATTATTATGTCAAAATCCAGTAAAGTATCAAAAATTATTGTCATGGAATCCTAGACACATAATGATGCAAGTCAGTAAAACATATACTTCAACTGTTCATACAGTCATGACATACATTTCTTGCTTGGCACTTTAAGTCAATGCAAATCAGCAATTTAGAAAACAAAGTAAAAATATATATGTACAAAATATTTTCATATCAAATCATTTTCATCGTACACTAAATAAACCCAACAACATGTTATGTTACATCAAGGAGTTTCCTAAGAAGTCACACCAAGGCTGATATTTGCAATGTATCTGGACTGTTTTAGTGCAACTGGAACAGCCAGCCTGTATTTGTAAGTTAGTTGCATCATTAGCACAATCCTGCTTCCATTGAAATGGTAGCGTGGCCACTAAATTCAGTGAGAGCAGGACTAAAGTCATATTTTGTTCATTGATGGCTCACCAAAAAGAGAAAAGAGGAGAGGGAAAGGAAAAAAACGGGGAAAAAACTGACAGGATACCCACAGGAAAACATCCAAATCCTACAACAATCAGCTCTTTTCCAGTTTTCTGCAACTGAAGTCATATTTGGCTTTGCCACTGATTATTCAAGCACTGTAAACCTCATTAAAATATTGTTATAGGATTTAATAATAACTTTTACATGAAAAAAATTCTCCTTAAAAAACAAAACTGGTTTTGAGTTAGTTATTACACTCAATAGCCGTAAAGTTTAGAGACATGACATTTAATATATGGCTTAGTATCTACCTAAAACTCTCCTAAATTGGATGCTGAGATTTTTCAGTGTTTCATATTCCATATGTTTCTAGTTTGGGCTTTGATATTTTATTATAGCTTTTCTTTTCTCACTGAAATGTGATTTATCAATCAACTGTCCCCAGTTATGGAGTAGATACAAAAAAAAAAGCATTTAAAACACATTAAAGTAAAATGTGTATCACGGAAACTTTTTGAGCTTCATTGCAAATCAGGAACTGCTCTATGGACTTAGCAATCAATTTTGTTTACTTACATCAAAACTTCAATTGAAGTCACTAACAAAACCTTGAAAGGATAGAAATTCAACTTGAATTTACGGATAGTCTGGCTTGAACCTTCTCAACTATAAATCTTTAATGGACAACATGTCTGGGAGCAAATGTGTAAGTTCAAAATAATTGGAGCAGTCAACATATTTCCTAAATTCGTGTGTTCTAGAGTATTGCACTTTTCAAAGGAATGATTTTGGTATTTTAATAAACTGCAGGTGAGAAACATGCATAACAACCTCATTGTCACTTTGACGAAACATACTGTACAATTTTTATAACACTGGTTAAAAAAAGAGAGACTGATGTAACAATTCCATTAAGACTCAATTTGTACAAGGCAAATAAGCACAATTCTCCAGGGCCTCCAGCAGTAATGTGTTTAGCCCTAGGCTGCTTAAGCCCACTTGGAATAATATACAAAGGTTAAGCATTATGGCATTATCATTTTGAGGCATAATAGTGTTGTACTATGCCCACGTTATAGCTTATTTCTTGAAAGCAAGGCACTTACTGTAATAGCAATGCAAACATCTTATGCGCACTTTGATTAACATAAAATAAGTTAATGTTTTGATAAAAACAGGTTTTTATAATTTACATGCCTTTTATAGAAGCAATTGAACATTTCATTTAACACAATGAAAACATCTGAGTCTGAAGGAATGTTTTTCTTTTTTAAACTGACCGTACTGTAAAAAGGGGCTTATTTTCCACATTTGCCTCATATCTGTGAATCTGATTTTACTGAAAACCAATCCTGTGAGGAAAACGTCCATTTGACGGGAAGAAGAAACAGGACCCATCTCTTAAAACTGCTGAACTAATGGCACTTTAACAGTCTTTACTTCTGATATATGTGATGATTTCTGAATGATGCAGCTGGTAGTCCCTTGCAGTTTATCCTTCCCTTGGGCAAGGTTCGTTAGGGCCATAGCTGCGTTGATCTCCTTCCAGTATGTTTCATCTTTGCTGGTTCCTTTTCTGTTAGCTGCGCTAGATTCAAGCAGTAACAAATATTTACATGTACAGCTTGCATAGCTACAGTAGCTATGTGATGTCAGGATAAACAGGAATAATAACAAGTTTGAAAAGCTGTAAAGCCCCTTACTCACCTTTCACACTTATTTGGTCCATTCTCAAGAGTTTCTGAAAATAGAAAGAAAACATTTTAAATGCCTATTTTCTTTTAATAGTTTTTGAAATAGGCAARTGGAAAAATAACCCAAGGTTAATTCCGAAATTGAGGGTAGATTTCTAAATCAAATCCTTGTTCAGACACTCATGAAGGGTCAGATTCACTCAAACATCTCCGTGTGCAGAAATCAACAGTCTGCTTTGAGCAAGGGGCATGGCCAGGAAACCACCGTGGGGAAATTTCAATTGTGGGAAGGTTCCTGTGATAGGATATTACAGAAATAGGAATTGGGGAGGCACAACTTGACACCGGCACTGCRGAATCCTGCTAGGAGTATCCTCTATCAGGCTAGGCTGGAAAAAAGTATTTTGGTTGTCTCATTAATAGTGAGAATAAAGCTGGTCTCAGAGGTTTATCTACATTTTGCAAGGCAATGGAGCTGATTGTTCAATACATAAATCCTAAGGACACAAGGAAATATAAAAAACTGAAAATAAAAATCAGATTTATTGCCCTTCAGTGAATGCACTCCTGTATGCACTAAAAATAGATCCTTTGCCCATACGCAGCCACCGTGCGTGTGGTTTTTAACGCGTCCCTTGCCCAGGCTGCAGCTTGCTCACAAGTGCAAGCTGAGAAGGATACATAGGTCTAAAGGAGCAAGCACACGTGGTTAACAGCCTTCCAAGATTAAATTGCATCACGGGCATAATCTCCACTTCCCCATCAAGAGTCCCACTTGTTCATTCATGTAAGCCCTCACATCGCAGAGAAGCCAGAAATATTTACCAGGCAGAAATGTATGGGCTTTATTCAGCGCTCCTGCTATCCCCACAGAGACACGCATTGTACAGGAACTACATGCTGATGCCTAATGGCAATGCCTATAAAGAATGAGTCAAACAAGCAACAAAAAAAGAACAGCTAGAGCATGGGCACCAAAGATGCAAAAAGCCCCTACACTCAGCATAAAACTAGAAAAAACATGCACCTTTTTTCATGGGACTGGATTCCCAAATGGAATCCAAGAGTTGATCAGGAGAGATACACTTCATGCTGTGCTTGGCTACACATTGTTATTTAGCCTTGCTTCATTTATTTTTCAGCAGTGACAATTTCAAAGAGGAGGTTTAGGATTTAATAGGTCAGTAGGTATAGAAATGGAAATGGCAAGTAATAGAGCATGTCACTGCCAGAGCAAACCTGGATATAAATATACATCTCTCATGCATCTGTCAGTTGCTTTTGCTGTTGGAAAATATTTCCTAGGAACAAAAAAATTGCTTGTATAAACTTCTGAGGAAAGTAGGTGTGAATGGTGACACACATTCCAATTCCAGCGTTTATTTGAAGGAGTATTTGCAAATATTTTTTAGTGGTGTTTAGCCAGCTCAAAAGGAAAGTGGCTTGCCCAGGGCATAGAAAAGCAGTTGCACAGCTACAAAGCAAAATTCGGGAGTGCAGAGCCACACAGTTTTAATTTTGCTGGAGGTTCTTCCTGAATTAAAAAGAAAACATATTTTTTATTTCAAGTTTTATGGTTTTTAAACAAGTATTTCATTTCAAAGAAACTTGAAAGTGGGCAACAATAAAACCATTATGGATAATTTGCAAAGCTCTTGCTAATAAGTGGTGTTTAAGCATGTTAGTACAATGAAGTCTGAAAATCCATCATTTCAATACACAGGCCTGCTTTTTCTGGCCAAAAGTCCTTCTCTGCTACACCAAATTTGTGACAGCACATCTTAGTTTGCACTGCCATAGCACCTTAGCAGCTCTCAGCTGTTTGAATTTAATGTTTCACAGACCAGAGGGAAGTAAATAAGTATTTTCACCATTTTTGGATGGGGATAACCTCCTCAGGAGAGACAAACAACCCAATTTGACAGACAAGGTGGATCTCCAGATCCAGATCCTTTGCCTTTAAGGATCCTTTGGATCYTCCAGACCCTTTGCCTTTAAGAAGACATAAGCATGCACCTTGATATAAGCATGCCTTCCTTGACATCTTGCAGGTCAAGTCATCCTGATCCAAAACACCATAACTAGAGGCAACGTTCATCTCACTTGCCCTTAACTTGCCATCTGAGTCATGCATTTATCCAGCCTAGTTATCCATTCGTTCACAAACAAGAAAAATGTCCTCTAAGAAGTGGTTCAAGCCCACCTATCTAACAAAGTCCAACCTCCCTATGTGCTGCTGCAAAAAYAGGCAGAGCAGCCCATCTCCTCCTGTTGTGTCCCTTTGGTAGCAATATTATCCATGCTATAAGCAGGATGCGGGAAGAAGTAGGCCYCCCTCTTCTTTGGAGATTAAACTGGCAGTGTAACTTGGAGCTTAGCTGCTGTCTCTGACAGGGGTGAACTTCAGGTTGTCTCTTCACTGACAAGAAAGGGGATAGAGATGAAAAAAATATATATAGTTTAAGAAAAAAAAAAAAAGAGAGCACACATTTTGCTTTTTCTTCACCTTTCATAATCTACCTGTTTTGTCCTGAACACTAATTAAAGCTTTTGGTAATTATAGCTTTTGAAGTTTGACAATGCTGCCCAAMAATTACACAGTATATTTTAACTGTAAAACAGCATGTTGCATGAACATAGCCCGAGAACAACATCCTCAGTACAGAAAGGGATAGTTTTCTTGACCATTGCACAATGTATTCCTAAATGTCTTCTCTGAGAGAATGTCTTCTCTGAGAGAAATGGCATCAGGCCTGTGTAGTATCACTGGCAAYGGCAGGTAAAGGCATGGGAAAAGGATGCACCACACTGAATCCCACTGACCATCCCCGGCCCCAGAACAAGTGCAGACAAGCAAACTCATCACTTTACACATGGCCCCTCTCTTAACTACATGAGAGGCATCCCTTTAAACAAGGTGCCAAGGATGCACGATAGCTACCCTTTCTTGGAAAACTTTACCTGGAGGTTACCTTTCATCTACATAGACATCAGGGGGCAGTCACCTTTGGTCTCTCCYGAAGAAGTGTGGTCCTCTCTACTCCCATCGAGACAGGCTGTCACCCAATTTTCAACCTCTATACACCAGCAGTGGAGTCCCTGCCTCTCCTCTGGCWTACATATCATGCTTAATTCAGCACAGTGTCAACTGAGACTCTAGAGAAAGACCGTGTCCCCAAGATTTTTATACCCAGGCCTTATACTCAAATTTATCAACTGTGTAAAATTGGCCAGAAGAAAGAACTTCCCTAAACAAATCACAGTAGTGTTCAATAGTGTATTTACTCATTCAGAACCAAATCTATTAGTTACTGATGAAGATGATTGGCTGTGTCTCAGAAAGTAATGCGCTTACTGGGAGGAGGATGTTGGCAAGTTTTCAGAATATACTGACATTCTACTGAAGTCTATTTGCTATAAAATATTAAGAACATCTTTTTGTTACAAGTTCAGAAACCCCTTGTGAAGACTGTCACTTGCTTTGCAACTGGGAATTTTTAAGCACTCTGAAAGTGCAAAAATAATTATTTGTAATTAAAGCTTGTCGTTTAAGCCTCCCCTTCTCGTGCTTCATTCTGCTCCCAATTGCAAACATGCAGAGAGTCAGCTTTTGCCTGGCCAGGAATGTCTCTCACCCTCCGCCCAAAGAAACGAGCTAGGTTGGATATTTGTTCCCTCTTGTTTATAATAGGAAGTAACTATAAATCACTTACTGATGGAATCCTGTATACCTTTCCATTAGTATGAGTTTTCAGTATACAGCTTACTGTAGCATGCAGTGCCAAGAGTGTAGTCACTGGACAATACCAGCTTTGTGATACAGTATGGTATTTTTCAAGACTCACATAATTATTAATAATATATGTAGCACTTTTTATTTTTCACCATGAAATTTCTTCATAAATACTCACTGGTTGAAACTGACAGCTCTCTTGCAAGGTAACCAGTAGTCCCATTTTAGCAGAGATGGAAATGAGTCACAGAAATCCAAAGACAACACGAGAAGGCAATACTGCACTCATTTCAAGCATTTATGAGCAGACTTTACAGAGTTTCTCCTATATTTAAATTATTTTCTTTTGTTCTTCTGCTATGAGGTAAAAGGAAACTAGTCCTAGGGTATGGAAGAGAAGTTGGCAAACCATCTACAGGCTGGACACTAGTATCAATTTCACTAGTACTTTACCATTACTATTAGCACTTTTTGTCTAAATAATAATACGTAAGAGTCTACAGAAAAATATACATCTTCTAAATACCCATATATCTGCTCCAGCTCACAATATATTGAGTCCCTTTGGCTGTGTGGTGCTTGCAGCATGTTCAGAAATTTCAGAAAGATCCAGAGCCATAACTTTTATGTACTTGAAGGACTTCAGGGATATTCTAAATAATGCTGATTACAGCTACTTTTCAGCTTTTTGATCTAAGAACTTTGATCAAAGAACACAAAATGTCTGTGATGATGAACTGGCTTCACTTGGGGACCCTGCAAGGAAAGCAAGAGCTGACCCCTCGTGTAGGATCAATTTCTCATTTACATTTCCACCCCCCCATGCAGTGGTAACACAGTTTATAGAGAACCACAGTAGCTGGCTTAAAACCCTGCTTTGTGCTCTCAGTTAATGTAGACAAAGCAAATATGGCTTGAACCAACAGAGGAAAGAACGTGTGAATGAGAGAACAAGACGGAGAGAACGGGTACAGAATATCATGTAGCAGAACAAAAGGACATGGAAATCAAGACACAGTAAGTAGGTCAAAGCCACATGACTGTAATACATCTTGAAGCTACTTAAACATGCACAGATTTCTTATGAATTACACACTTTTCTGTTCTTGCTCAAAAGGGAGGGAAAAAGAACTGCTGGCCCGAAATGGTGAATGCCATAAAATATTTGTTGGTTCAATAAAAGGTCCTGTATAACTTATCTTCATTTTAAAATTGGCAGTGTTGTTCAGATGTTTCTCTTTTTGCCTCTCCTGAACTTTCTTTTGTTGGTTTTGGAGACTGGCTTAACATGTGTTGACCGGCATTTTCAAAACAAGCAAGAGGAGGAAAAAGAGGGAGGAATAGGAAATAATCAGAGGCAGCTGAGTGAAAAATGAAGTTTACATGTGTGAGTAAATTAGTGGTGAAATGAAGTATTTCTGTAGGTCGCACACGCACATATCTTGACTGTCTAGTATTTTCCAAACCACAAATTCAGGATACATGTGAATTTCAGATTTCTGTTTCTCCAGGAACAGAACCGGGTTAACTGGAGTTAATGTTATTGTACTCTGTTACACTGATACAGCTCCTTTCCTCCTGAAGGATCCCAAAGTAAACACCAGACCACATCACTAGCTTTCACCCACATCTGCAGTGAGAAAGTGGCTTAGTACAAGCTACTCGGCAGCTCGAGAGATGGGAAACTGTAACCCAGCACACCACGCCAGGCCTCTTCCTCTCACAAGAAATGTCATTTAATCTTGGTGCAAGAACATGGGAGCTTCTGAGAAACCCAAACACTCCTCTGGCTTGAATTGGAGGAGGCAGGAGCTGGCTTGAGGGTGCTCCTGTTTAAGCCTGATGTGAACAAACAGACGTGTTTCCCAACACTGAGACCGCTCAGCCAACAAGCAACGCTACCAAAAACCTTCTAGACGTATACGTGGCTCTTCTGATCCAGCAGCTCGCACAGGGGCTCTTAACAAAGAAGTGAATAGAACCTTAAAGTTGAATTATGGAGTAGCATGGAGAGAAGAGCTCCCTCTGAACTAGGCTCCAAACCACACACTCATACGGAAACATCGTTTCCTAAGCGTGACCTCTGGGAGATGCTGGCCCACCTCTGTGCAGCCGCAGTCCCGTGTTTCTCCACATGAAGCCTCCCTGGCTGTGCAGGGCCTGCCTGTCTGCTCCTGGCCCAGCACCCTTGACGGCCTCAGTGGTGGGACCCCAGCCCCCTGGGTCTCTCGGGTGCTGGACCCGAGGAGCAGAGCAGCAGCAGAGCAGCAGCAGAGGAGCAGAGGAGCTGAGGAGCTCCAGGAGTGGAACGAAGAACGGCCCATCCCAGTTACCGGCAAACAGCGAGGCAGTATCAGGCTGTGATCTGTGGATCTCATCTCATGGGGATGTTTGATCAGAGGGAGCAAAGCTGTCAGAAGCTCTTTGCAGCAATGAGCTCTAGGCCCAAGCTCTACAGAAAATGCTGTTTCACCAGTGTTTTCAYTTGCTACTGTTCTCCTTTTCCTCCAGGAGCAGCTTGGGATGGAGTCACAGCCCATTACTTCACTTACCCAGTGTKACACTAGGTGTAAAGCTGAGCTTGTCTCTCTTGGTGACCCCTCTTCCTCGCATCGGTTGCCTTGTCCTTTCGGAAAGGCACAACAGCCATGTGTGTTCACAGTGATGGTCACAGGAGACATTTTCCCCCTTTTCTCCCAGCAGGTCTTTACCAGGAACAGCCCCTGATCTGGACAACCTCTTCCATTAAGACCTATAGGTTGTCCTGCCGCCTCACTGATCTTCCCTGGCCATCACACCTCAGACAAAGCCTTCTCAGAGTAATCCCTGCTTTGCAATTTGCTTCCTGTACCAAAGCAGCATATATGTGTTTTACTGTGAGGGACTGCTGTAACACTATATTTTTTTTTCCCTCTGAATACTTGGGAGCTAGAAGATCTTTCTCCCCTGTGCAATCTGGAGCCTGCTGAAGTGCGAGCAGGCATCTAGTTACATTTTAATACATGTGATTTTTATAAAAYGAGTGTACATGCCCACAGAGATTAGGAGAGGTGTTCTTTATAAACTATAAAATAGAACTGTGTATGCAGGTCTATACTCACATTTGCATTAATAAGTGCACTGAAAGCTCTACATAATAGTAGGCACGGTGCAAACGGCCTCCCCGCCTTGGACTGTGCACCTGCATGTAGAATTTATTAGTTAGCAAACTAGATACAAACCTTGTGTAAATCACTTCATTGTTCTGGCTGTCACAGCTGGCTTTAAATTTCCCATGATCAGTGACACTGTGTTCCCTCTGCTGAGATTCAGGACTTGGTGTGAGACTTGTTTTTCTAGCCAGGCTTTAGCAGAGCTTATAATGGGAGTTGGGACTGGACAGCGTTGGAGGCGAGTTGTTAACGAACTGACGGTTATATGGTATTAGGTTCTTTTAAGTTTGCTGCAAAGCTAACTGAAATCAAATCTTTCCTCATTGAGTTGGTATGTAATTAATTGTGTAAGGTTGTCAGATGTCTTGGTGATACTCTCCCATATGGATTTCATAATGGGTAAACAAATATCTGACCTAGGCTTCATTTTTTGTATTATCTGGAAAGCAATTTGCAGCACATCCTGTACTGACTGGAAGGGTGAACTAGTTAGCCCTTCTATTGTGAACCATTATGGGCTATAATGCAAGCTAAATAAGGTGGCAGGGAAGGGGAAGGCTGAAAAAAGAAATAAAAGAGCAGAAAAGGATTAAAAAAAAAAGAACTATTGGAAAGGTAAGGTAGATGTTAAAAAAGGAAATGAGAAACAGTGAAGAAAAATTCAGGGAAAAAAGAGTAAGGAGTAGGAATGGAGAAAAGGTATCAGTATATTCATATGCTTTATTTTTGATTAAAAAAATATCCTTTTCCCACCCAAGAATCTTGCTGTTGTGCAAGCAGGCACGTTCAGACTTTCACTGTGGATCTGAAAACTTTAATTGGGAGCTCTTAAAGCCTAAAATAAGGCTTTAAAAGTAAAAAGCTAAAGTCAAACACAGCCAGGGTAAGCACTACTACACTCCAGCCGGATTGTTTTTCATTAAAAATGTGGGGTGAAAGGGAGGGTTTCAAAGCCGTATTTCAACCCCAGGCTGACACTACAGCAGTAAAATCGGATTTTGCTATGCTAGTTGGCTGTGGGTTTGGGAGCAGACCCTACATATGCGGTATAATGTTATGACATAAACGCACGCACACGGGGTATTTTCAAAATATCCTGCTGAATTCACCAGAAGGACCACGCGGTTCCTGTGGCCCTSCTTGCTGGTGCAGGCCAGGAACCAGCCCCTCTCCTGCCCCTGGCACTGCACTGAATGCTCACACAACTTGTACATTGTACAAAGACAATTTAAATGACAAGGTGCTGCTTTTTCAGGCCAGTGGAGGAACTTCCATATTAATGCCAGAACTGATTTCCAGGGCGTGTTTATCCAGCAGCACAAAGTATGGGTAAGTCGGAGAAGGAGAGGAAAATCACTGTTTCTTTTACTTGCCTTTGAGATAGAGCAGAGACTGAGAAATGGAATATGATCCCTTTACACAYAGCTGCTTCAAAAATGTCCATGGACATTTTTGCATTGGATATGGGGATGTGCATAATGCATACATACAAATACCATAAAACAAGTACCTAAGTTATAGCCCAAGTTACTGCTATCTATGTGATCACAGACAAAAACAACAAAGTAGTACTTCAAGAAGTTAGCAAGTTMAAGTTACCTTTATAAGCAACTTAAAGAAGTTGCCTATAATGGTCCATCAGCCAAAGGGCTGTGAAAACAGTTGTACAATACAGAAGAGCTTTATGATAGCCCCCTGACAACTGTTGCACAAAGGATCATACCAATCAAAGGATATACATTTGAATTTTTTCCTACATATTTGTATAGAGAAATACAGCTATATTCATCTGTATCCACATATATTACGTGTCCATAAAGATAGGAACGCATAAGTAGTGTAAGTTCATCCTCTCACTAAATACACCATGAAATACAGTAACATAAGCATACTTTGGATTATCTGTGGGTCACCAGATGCCTTGAATGGGCCCTGACCTGCTCTTGTGATGAAGCCAGCCTATTTGGTCAGACAATGCCTGACAGACCTCAGTTTAATGTCACAGCAGCTGGAAGGTTATTGCAAGATTCATACAAGGATTCTTATTCATCCAAGAAGATAAAAAAATATTCAGTTCATTTAACATTGCCCAGTAAGTCATATTAATGATTAATAGGATCTCTTATTGTGCTAAAGTCAAAGCGTTCAGCTAGGCAAACTGTTTTAACCAGCCTTTTTGTCCTCAGACCTGGAAACCTGATCTTTAGAAGGACTGAGCCCTCACCTGTGCAATTGAGGTCAACAAGAATTGTGCTTTAAATGTATAAAGATCTCTGAAATTATGGGAATCCATGAGGTCTTAGATATCTAAAATTAGACCAAATGACTTTAAATCTCAAGTGCTTGGTTCCTCAGTTCCTCACCTGCAAAATCCTACAGGGGCCGCATGAAAATAAAYGTACTGACGTTTTTGGAGGACCAGATAGTGTGCATCAAGCAGCACTGTAGAGCATATCATGAAATTAATCCTTCTGTTCCCAGAGATACCCACCTGATTTCATGTTAATGACAAAAGAGTAGAGAGGGCAATGAGCTCCTTTTGCAGGCAGTAGYTGGATTTCAAGGATTCTTTCCAACTGTTTTAGTACATGTATGCAGAAAAGCATCTCTGTTCTCAACCAAGCAGAAACATTACGTGAACCCCTTTATTCAGCATGCTAAGAAAATCCAGGTGCTTACAGAGAAAGTTGTAGTCACACAATTTACTGTTAGTCTGAAGAGCAAGTGGTAGAAAGTAACATTGCAGAGTGACCGCAGAGGAAATAGTTGCCTGTGGATTAGTCTCACCTCCAATGCATAAAAACTATTTGCTTAGTGTTTGAATTTTTTTGGAATCAGATTTTTGTGAAGCTACTACAGTCTTCATTCTCCTACTCACCACAATTTCACATTGTTATTACTTCCATTGCACTGTTTCTTCCCAAAACAAAATATTCCCAGATACCTTTCAAACAGGCCCTCAGAGATTCTAGCCAACTAAATGGTATCTTGAGAAGGGCAGGATTTTCAGATTAGCTCTGTTTTCTTATTCAGTGGGCAAGTGAGAGACAGTGCAGCCAAAAGGCAAATAAGAAAGACTCTTCCACAGAAGAATTGTGTCCCCTGAAGAATTATTCAGGAAGTTGTACCCATTTGCCAAGAGATTTAAGAAAGTGGACATATCCCCTTCTCCAGATATTATCTTTCATTTACAAAACTTTCAGTCATAGTGCAGTGCAATTTCAATGACTCAGCAAATAAATCATATTTAGAAGAGTTCATGGACTATCTCGGATATCATGAAGACTGTTGCAGTGTAATAAATCAACCAGGCTGAGCTTGAATCCTCAAGGAGCAGCAAAACCTTAACATTGCAGATGCCTGCTAATTGAAAGTTATAAGAACCCTTCACAGCAGAGGCTTTGCATAAGACAGATGAGGCTCCTGTGCTCCGAAAGAGTATGTGTGGGAGGTCCTGAAACAGTAGTAAGCCAATATTTAACATCGCAAAGGCCTTGGATGTGATCAGCTTTGTGGAAGGAGACTGAATTGCTCTTTTGGCAAAACATGTGAAACTSTCTGTGATAACGGGAATGAGAGTAAGGATGACTGAACAAATATTTGCACTGAATGCCTTGTCAGAACAGGGGAATTGCTACTGATATGATCTTTACTTTTAATGTTACTGTTTCTGACAGTCTTACAGACTTTGCAGATGTTTATTGGCTACTAAATCATTCCCCAAGAATGTTGGCGCCATTCCCAAACCTGAAGAGCCTGAATGTGAAGGGGTTTGTTATTCAACACACACTGCTCCTTTTGGAGACAGTGATTTTGAAGAAACCAACTTCTAACAGCAGGGAAGCATTGTCAACTGATAAGAACCTGGGCCTGAAGTCAAGTCTTGCAGCATTCAAGGCCTCAGGCATTCGGTAGCTGWTCACGGTGTAACGGGGCATCGCGTGTCCACGTGGCACAGCCCTACAGAGACACTGCATGGCCTCAGGAAACAGTGTTAGGTCACGTTAATAAACCTATCCCAAAGAGAGCTGTCTCAGTAGCTCATGCTGACCTTTCTGTATTGCTTCAGTTCTTGGTGTAGCACAACTGCATTAATATGGGGGCTCTGTAGAACTCCATCCACCACACTGCACAGGCGGGGGTTTTATTACTGTTCTATTTTGGTCATCTRCCTGTCATAGAGCATAACGTGTCCATACACAGAGTATAACAATCAGGCATATTCAAGCCCTATAGACTTGGTGGGTCATGCTTGGATTCCTTTGCAAGGGCTTTTCATATGTTAAAATGATTTTGCTTTGAAGTGCTAAAAATTCCGTGAGTTTTTGAGTGCCTTGACTGCTGTTGGTTACTCTAACACATAGCAGCTACATAAGGTAGCTCCTTCTTCTCTTCTGTCCCTTTCCCAAATACACTTCCATGAACCTCTAACAGCACTGGCCCCTGCAACATCTTTCCTATCATCCTTACACTATCGGAAGAGCAGTGCCAGGAGATTGGAACTGAAGCTGGAAAACCACTGTCAAAGTGCAAAATATAACAAGCTTTTAGGACCAAGAAAAATAGTTTTCACAGATACAATTGCTGAGCTACAAGTTTTCAAACCAGGCAGAGATTTGTGTTCAGACAGAGCAGCTGAAGYGAGGGGTATATGGCACATGTCAAGGCTACTTCTCTGCTCTGAGTGATGGTGCCAGATCTCCAGGATCATTCCAAACAATTCTCATCTGGAAAAACTATACCTAAATAGTAACAATGGAAGTAATAATAATTATGAGAGTAATAAAACTTATATTTTAAATAGCAAGTGATAAAAAGAAATCCATGCCTTTGTACTAATAATACAACAGATTATAGGAGCATGCTATATTATCACCATAGGGGAAAAAATATATTTTTCAGAGCTATAAAATGTATTTCACACAGAAAGGCACTAATTAACTTGATCAGTGTTGCCTCAGACACAATGCCAGACTTGGTCTGAAGAAGAGTGAAAGCCAAGGATCTCCTCTAAAAGCTAATGCAATTGCTGGCTGCTCACTTTCAAGATCAAAGACAGCATTCTCAAAGGCAGCACCTCATACCATTATTTTTCCCGAAAAAGAGTGAAGAGGCTTCTTGGAAAAAGCACCAGGTTGTTGTTACAGAGATAGGGTGTTTCTAAAATATGTAAGACAGGTACAAAGGGCAATAATGTTATATTTACTACTTGCTTGTTTTGTAAAGCTTTGCTCATTCAAGTTTTTCTGAAGTTAGGAGATTTCCATCAGAGAATTCTCTCCTTCCACAATAATTTGCTGGATCAGCAACTTAAATTACACATACATATTTATTTTAGAGTCACGTGGTATTTATGGTTAAATCAAGTGGCCTTCTCCTAAAAATATGACTTTGGGGAAAATACGAATAAATCAAAAAACCTATACATCAAAAACAACTCAGAATTTTTATCAGCATAGATGAATCAGTCTTGCCTCCTGTTACCATATATCAAAAATAGTCACACTGCATGATTTGTATCTGGGAAAACTAAGCTATATATATGCATAAAAATATGTAAAATACCTGCATTCAGAGAATATTACGTGTTTTGCGGATGAAATGAAAATCACTATGGAGATTTTGCTCAAATGGCAACCAAATGAACGTCATTTCAGAGTGGCTCACACCTCTTTAGTTTACTGAAGTGTTTCCTGARTTGCTCAGATGCTTTCCTATATGTAGCCAACATGTAACTGCCTAAATAGCCATGCTTGCTCACCTCCTTTTAAGAGTTAAGATCATGAAATGCCTCCTTTCCAGAGAAGTGCAATGGGACAGGAAGCCATGGTCCCTGCCATAATCAACATCCATATCTTTTAGAGGATAACTATGGTGTAAAATAATGGGATCCTTTGACCCTGCTGATGCAGTCCAGCTGCAACACCAAGGATTGCAGTTCTGTGAATGTTACACCCCATGTTCTCTAGTTAACTCACTGCCCTTATCAGTAGTACTTCTGTTGMCACTTTTAAAACAATAGAAGTTATTTCTTCCATTTTTGAATGCATTTTTATTTTTTCACTTTTGCCCGTGACCCAAAGCTTCCCAGTAGTGATGGCCTATCCACTGCTCTTTGAGAAGTTGCAGAGAACTACAAAGAGTCTGTAAAGTAAACGCAGGAATATGTGTGTGGAGGCAATGCCTSCTTTCCTTTCCACCCTCCTTCCGTAACAGTAGGTGAATAAACTGGACACCAAACGCAAACATTACCTGAGGGTACACCGAGTGCCCAAAGAGCCTTTCTATTTGGGGTTAATGAAGTAATGAAGCATTGGCAAATCCCTCATCTCTGAGCACTTCCGAGGATATTGCTCACCCCACCTGCAGGCTTGGCTCTGCTAGCATGGGCATATACCATAAACCACACCTCACTGTGAGACACCTATGTCTAAAACACTGTCAGAGCCTCTGCCCTGTCCCCTGGGAACTCCCTGAGGATTCCCTGCTGACACATCCTAGGGTATCGTTTCCACTGGAGCACCCTGAGGGCTGCTCAAAGGTATCCTGAGCACTGCAGAGCCCTCAGAGCCCCTCCATCCTCAGCAAGGCTCTCCCCTTCTATGGAGAGTGCTTACACAGCAATCAAATTTGAGGAACATGGACAGAATTTATAGAAGGAAGCACTACTTTTTCAAGAGTGTTGAAAATAGTATCTAGATATGTAGTGGTATAAAATCTGTTTGTTAAAAGCTGCTTTTTTTCTTTAATTTCACATGACATTTTATAAAAAATACAAGCATTTATGTTTTAAAGGAACAATAGAAAGTTTTCTCTCATTATGCAATGACGCTTTAGACCAGTTTATAATTCTTGCTTTAACTATTGTTCTTGTTCTCACAGAGATGAGAAAGATGCATTCTTATACAAAACAGCCCTAGTTCATAAGCAGCAGAAAGGACGCCCTCCTTTGGGCAAAAACATATTGCTCATTTTTTCTACCAAAAAAAAAAAAAAAAAAAACCCTCCAGATTTTCAGTCAACACTTGTTAATTTGAAACACAAAGAATTTTCCTATATTGAAAGCAGATTGCTCTGAAAAAGGGCTCATCTTCAAGGTCATAACAGTGCTGGCAAAACTCAAAAATCTTGTAGTCCAACTTGCTTGTGTTCAGCTGTGTTTACTTAGCCTCAACTTGACAAAAGTCTGCCTCTGATTATACAGATCAGTCATCTGCCCACAGATAAATAGATATTACACAAACATTTGGAGGGAATGACATTTGGCTACCAGTGACATTTGGCTACCATCATTTTTGGAAGAATTTACTCTGCATCCTGAACGTAAAACATCAAAATGATTCATAACATTTTTTGTGGCCCAAATATTTCCATTTAATAAACAATTTGACCTCTATGACCTTTATGGGCTATATATTGTAAACGTCGGTGAAAGAAAAGGTARTTCTCTGTTAAAAAGCCCGTATGGTCAGGAAAGGTGGATTTACGTAGATGTATATAAAGGACTGCGCGAAACTCAATTCAATGGCACAAGTCCCACTGGCTTGGGCAGGCCGGAGCCCACAGCCTGCGGTGCGAGGAGGACAACGTGCTCCTGGAGGGAGCAGCACCGCTCCAAGGACGTCCCACCACGTAACAGCAAGCCAGCAGATGTATATTGCTCGGTCGGCGGCAGAACATACACATCTGCCATTATAGAACATGTGAGCAGGAGCTGTAACAGTAGGGCCCAGGAGGCAACTGTGTTCTCTATTCTAAATGTTCCTATTTCAAAAATAAGCATCATTTTCTATTATTTTTAGAAGGAAAAAGTAGTATGTATTGCTCATGCTCCTGCAGTCCAAACTAAAATTTTGATTTATATGAGATGGAGAGTGGTTTAATTAATTTATTTATATACATACAAAAAAAAAGTGTTTATAAAAAAAAAATTAGTGTTTATAAAACAGTTTTTGTATTTTAAAGCAGGCCTGACTTTTCCTCAAAGTGAATGGAAATTTTGTCCCGTTAAAGATATTATTAAGCCCAGACACTTTGCATTATGAATCATGCAGGAATAAGGCAAACAGTTATGAATAAATTATATCCCAGTCCTTCACTGACAACTCCTCCTAACTTTTTCTCTTCTTATTCCCTGCCAGCTCCCTAATGTTGATTACCAAAAAAAAAAAAAAAAAAAAAGCATCCATATCATGAACTGGGAAGCATCAAAGGCAATTCCAAGTGCATTAGAGATATTGTTAATGCTACATTTAAAATGGAAGATGTCTCTAGAGCATGGGGAAAGCGGGAAGTGAGAGAGGGAAGATAGAGAGAGAGCTAGATTAGTCTCTGTGAGGCYAGTGAGGTTTCAAAAATATCTTTTCAATTAGAATGCTAAAATTAAGAAAGCATCTGATGCAATAGGAACCATATGGGTTTGACGTACCCAGCTTCTCTATCTATGACATCTACACATTCAGTTTAAAGAAAATTAAGACATTTGTTTACAAAGACCTAGTTTATGTGTTTACAAGACTAGGCTGAATGTTTCTAGATGGAATGATTATATACTAGTCATTTCCTCTCATTATGCCTTGATTCAGAAAGAAAATTACTGTAAAAATGGAATGTGTTCTGGATGCAGACAGCTGGAGGTACAGCAAACAGATTTCTATCACGTGGAACAACCAGCGAATTCCTTCTTTAAGGGCTCTTCTCCTACAGAGGCCATGTATTAAGAGCCCATTACACCATGATGCAAAACTGCACTCTTTCAGCAGTGTGCTAGCTATCGTGACCCAAAGGAGAGCGAAGGTCCGATGGAAGCCAGGAAAACGAGGCAGGAAAAATCAGCACAGACCGGCAGCGCAATCACATGACAAAACGCGAGGCATCTCCAAGGCCGCTGCCTGCCAAAAAAAGAAAGGCTGCTGCAAGAAAAATAACTTTCACAGCTTGATATCTGGGTCTTGTGACTGTTATCCAAACAAGGAGTAGAAGTGGTACTATATAATGTGGCAGGGTAAACAGAACCACCCACTCGTCATCACCAATCATGTTTCAATTTAGATGAATTCTGTTTCTTTAAAAAATGATGGAGAAAAAAGAAACAAAGCCTTTTGCTGAACTTGAAATTTATATGTATAATCTGATCTGGCATGGAATACATTTGCAGGTTCATCTATACTATGAACTACATAGGAATGCATGGTTTGCCATGTCACATCAGACTCCAAGTCCATCCCAGGTGAGGGCCCTTCTATGCTGCCGACCAAGCACGTCTCAGAGGAGCACAAAGATCTACTGCCTATATCCCGTACTGTCTTCAGCCCACTGTGCAATAGGCTAAGCAGATATTCTGCCTGGGACTTACAGATCATGAACTGCAGTGTCTTCAAACAGGAGATGCAAAGAAGAAGTAGACCTGGGAGAAATTCAGAGTTGTCAGGATTCTGGGTCAGAGAAGCCTCCACATCTGCCCAAACCATCTCACAGGAGCCCCCAAAACAGGCTATGGCTTTCAAAATTGGTCTTGGTTGAATTTCTCCAAGGTGTCCAGGATTAGGTATGATAAAACCAAAGTGTGAAGGCTCTTCTGTATTTCTGTTTTCCAGCTTAGTCAGGGAGTGCAGATCTGACAGGAAACTGGGAAAATAATAAACACATACCCCACACAAGCACAAAAAACCCACCACCATCAACAAAGCTATACTGTTTCCCAGCCTTTGCCTAAATTCGGATTTTTCACTGAGTTGTGAGCAGCTTGCATTGTATTTTAACTAAGGTCATAGACTTTTTCAGAGTATATTTGCTCTTAGCCTGAGTGGCATAAGAAAAAAAAAAAATACTAAGACATAGTAATTAGATCCAAAGATGCACTCCAAGTGGCATCTCTTGAAAGCATATCCATCCTTGTTTGTTAAATGCTTTGAAAGGGAAAAATCGTGAACTGTAAAAGTGCTAATATCTCTGATCCTTCTCTAATTTATTCTAGAGTCCTTTCCAGTTACACGGGAGCCTCCTATTAGCATCTCTTTCATATCTGCTCTCCACAGTATTTTCTCTTCTTGCCTTCATTCCTGCCCTCTCTTTCCTGCCTCTTCCCTCCCTTCCACCACTCTTCCCTTTTTGCCCCTTTCCTCAACTCTGTTTTCCACTTTCCTTGTCTTCTCCGTGCACTCTCTCCCCTCTCTACTATCTTCTGAGAGTTTCTAGCTTTCATGATCCTAACTGAATTTATCTCCTGGCTATAAATTTTCCTTTTCCCCTCTAGTCTCCATGCTTCTATCCTTCGCCTCCTCTTGACATCCTAGAGCTAAACTGACACTCCAACAATAGCCTATCTGAAAAGTGAGGTGAACCTTTTAAGCCTTTCCAGGACTAAAAGGAAGAAAAGTGTCTCAGAAAGACCTAAGACTATCACATTCACATCCGTTTAGGTGCCACTGACAGCTGGAGAAGTTCAGCACGTGAGTCAGGTTCCTCCACTTCTGGTACTAGTCTCTATTTTGGAGGGGTCCTGGCTATATCGAGCTTCATTCCAGGCTGTTCCTGCACCAAGGCATGGCAAGACAGAAACAACTTTCTGCAGTAGCCACAGGGTGTTGATGATGATGAAAAAAACTCAGCGGACATAAGTCCTTTCTTCACTATTAACTGAGAACAGCACTCAATATGACTTAGGATTGTGTTGAAAWATAGAAGAACTAGGACGAGGTCTAGATAAACAGGGACACCATTCTGCACCTCTTCACTCTCTGAATCCTGCTGGATCTCTCAACAAATTATTAAAACTCTATAAGAGAAGTTCCTTAGATGGCAAGCACAGCACAGTTAGTACCAGGGCTGATGGAAATCCTGTGAGATTCAGCCTGCTTTGGCTTGAGGAAAAGGGGATGAAAGTCCCTCCCAGAGCAACATCCCCTGACATGACAGAATTACACCACGCAAGCAATTGGCTCCAGAGGATGGAGAGACTGTGAGAAGCATTGATTCCCTGAACTTTTTGCAATGTGCCCATCAAAACAGCAAATGTTTGCTTTCCAAGATGAAACAAGCTAATAGAAACATGCACTAGAAATCATCTTTATGGCCAGGGCTCCAGAGAAAACACTCAGGAACACTTTTGTTTTTCATGGTGAGAAAATCGCCCCTCGCCCTCTGCGGAGGAGAGCGCTGCTCCCTCCCCAGCTGGTGCAGCCTGGGCGAACTGGAGCCATCGACACCCAGCGCAGTCCAACTTGCACACCCAATCTTTCAAAGTCTCCTCTGTTTGCTTTGTCTCACTCTTTTTATATTGCTTCTGGTGGTTTGGTGTGTGTGCTTTCGCTGCCACTCGCTTCCCACCCTCGCCGCGCTCCAACTGCTCGCCGGGCAGCGCCGCAATTCCATGTAAGGAACGCGGGGAAGCGGTGCATTCCTTGATTTTTCTGTGTGCAGTAACTTGCATGACATTTGATCATACGCGAGATTAAGTCATTCATGAATAGGGCCCAAAGGGAGGAACGGCTCCAGAAAAACAACCCTCYGCGCTGGTAGTACGGCATCCAGAAATCCGCAGTCATTACTGCCACACTTACAGCTCGCAGTCTATCTGGCAAAGCGAGGAACCTAACTGCAGGCTCTGTGGTTTAAAGAAAATGTATCTACAGCAGCTTGGATCAATGTTGAAAAATGTTCCATGTTATTTTAGTCCAAGGACAAGCTTTTAAAATTAAAAGAAAACTTTGGCTTTAATTACAGATTAAAAGCGAAAGTTGTTTAAAAAGAATGCATATTCTGAGCAGACCAGCAACAGAAACTATTTAAAATTTAAAACTCAATTCTTCTCTCCCCCAGCATGTGACAAGTCTCCTTGTAAATATTTAAAACAAATGTTTGAAAGCAATTCATTTATGRACAATATTTAGGGTGCTGCTGCTTTGCTGTCGTGGATCTTTGGCATGGCTTGACTTTTTCCAACATTTATGTTTTCATGCTAAAATAAATGTCAGATTTTGATGCATGTTAGAAAGCATAAAAAAAAAAAAGGAGTCGCAACAGTAACTTTTACCTCCTTTTTTGTCTTAAATTTTCTTAAATTTTGGTGCTACATATGCATGATGCAGCACATCTCATCACTCTATACAGAAATGAGAGGGGTTTACTCCCGATTCGCTGAGAGCAMTGCGATCCCAAAGTGGTTAGGTGCTACAGTGGAGAAGCTGCTGCTCTTGGGATGGTTTTCAGCAACAATGGCCCATCTGAAAATCATTAGTGCATAGCAGTGGATTTTCCACATGTTCATATGCTGGACAAGCAGGTTGCCCTTGAAGTATGGTTCCCTGGGGGAAGAAGGAAAACCCAGAGAAAAGTATTCTATTGTCAGATCACGGTTTAGCTAGAGCCAGACAAAAATATGGTCAAGCATTCACTTGGCGGCTCTGCTGGCAAAACTATAGGGTACCGAAATGGAGACAGCTAGTGAAGAAGGCAAAAATGAGGCTCAGGAAGAAGATCTTAGAGGAGTATGGATTTTTTTCCTTTAAAACATTGGAAATGCCATTAGGGATGCAAATTTAATGACTTTCATATTACTGACCTTCCTTTTTATAAGACCAGAAGGTTTTGGAAGGGGTATTCTTTTCCTGATAGAGTATTTCATCATTTAAGTCAGTTGTATTTGAAGTACCAACTAGATAGTATTGAAGCACCTTAAATAAAAAAAGGGTAAGGATATAACTAGCTAGTATATTTAATGCACCATTAATTGATAATTTGGCCTGAAGGAGAAAAAAAATTGGCAAAAAGGAATGGAATTCTTTAGCTCCTTGTTTTATTTAAGAAAAATTCCCAAAGGGTTTCACTTAAACAAAGAACTTTAGTTTTCCACTGGAAAGACAAAAAAAAAATCTTGGTCTAGCATGTCCTGCCACATGCTTTAACTACACAGTAAAAGAGTACGTACTTGGATCTCAGGCACATTTCAAAAGTGTAGTATTTATTAGCTGCTCTGTAGCCAAGTTCCACTATTATCATTTTATTATAACTAAGGTATATTTTTACTAACTAAATTATATTTAGGTCTTTAGTTTAAGCATTCGAAGGTTTGAAGGTATTGGAGTATCACGTACCGATGACAACCAATATATCACAGGAATCTGTTGATTTTCGCCCTCCTCTATAAACAGTTMCTCTATATCTGTGATCTTGGGGCTTTTGATTTTCCTAAACCCATAATCCAGCTGTAAAGATATGCAGGGGCCGGGGGAGCAAAACCCTGAAGCGGAGCAGAGCTGGCCAAGGACAGAGGTGAATGCTACTAGAGAGGAACCCGCGGCACAGATGTCCCTCACACCCCATCAGTGGTGTAAGGCGAGCTCTTTGCACTGCTCCCCGTTTTGGAGACCTCATTATAACCCACCCGCGTCCCCCGCTCGGCCCTGCAGAGACCTAACTGTGCTTCATGACTTCCATATCCCAGGTGCACGTGGGAAAGCTGCCCTTTCCCAGGCAGAAACATTCCTTGGTGGCACCAGGAATGGTGGCCAACTGGGCCAAGGGAGGCTGTTGTGCAGGGTACACGGAGAAAATCTGGAGGAGGAACTATCTGTCTCCCCTCCACCCAAACGTCACTGAAATCTTGGGGCCACAGGAGCTTCCTGCACCTCTCCTGGCTCCAGTTGTCTCAAGTCTCTTAGCTGGCCGATGAAGCCTAGGTGCCACCTGGCTCCTTTGCTGCAACTGACCCCCCAATCCTCAGCAAATGCAATAAAGGGTCTTTTTTTTACTATTCTGTGCAAGGAATGAAGGAAGAACAGCACCTAACTATGACAGCATGTGAGCAAAGATTCCACTGCAAGCAGCTGGAGTTCACCAAATGGAGCTTGCATGGAAAGCTTTGTGAACACATGAACACTGAACAGCAGCAGAAACGCTGGGACACAGTGGTAAAAGCACAACAGGCTGATTAAGGCACCTGCCATTTTTTTCATGTAAAATGTTGAAACAAGGTTTTCTTTGCTTTGGTTTAGCCAAAGCTTGGATCAGCAAAACAAGCCTTTCCATAAAGCAGCTCCACTGGGATCATCTCCCACAGGTCAGTCTCCTGCTCTCTGCTGACCTCCATGAATAGGACTTYGGGCTTTGCCAGGCAGGCAGAAACCAACAGTGCAGTGAATGTGGGGCTGAATTTGGGCAGGCAGATCTGTGCGTGTGTGTGTGGGGGGGAATGGTGCTGGGAGCCTCGTTTCGCCTCCCTGCCGCGCGGAGCAGCTGCCGAGCTCGGAGCCGCGGGAGCCCAGCAGCACAGCCAGACAACACGGCAGCAACACGCACGGCCAAGGATGCCAATACCGAGATACACACATACATACATACATACAYACACAGACATGTGTGTATATGTAAATACAAGTGCAAATGTATATTTGCACAAGTGCAAATGTATAGTAAGATAGACAACTATCAGGGCCGTCTCTGGAGCTGGCCGGAGCACGAGAGCTGCTCTGCATTCCCTGCTGGAAGCGCTCTGGGAGCGAGTGCTCCCGGGAATTCCTAATGAGGAGCGCGGGCCGGGGCGCTCCGCAGTGCCGGAGGGCCGGGGCTGCAGGAATCACCCGCGCTGCCCAGCTCCCAAAGCCGAGCTCTGCTCTTATTTACCCCGCTTGCACCCCGTCGCAAATGTGAGTGCAGCCGCTGTGAGAGGGACAAAGGCTCCTGCCTTTGGCGGAGGAAGGCCCTGTTTGAAGGGAATCCCAGGGAAATTAATTAGCTATGCAGTAACCAATGGTTACGCCAGCCAAACAACATAAAAGGGAGGAAAATGGGACAATGTATTTTGTGTATCCGTGTCATGGGCAGGCTCCCACCCCTGCCTTTGCGCTGAGCCGCCTGCGCGAAGCTGCCGTAGCTGCGCCGGAGCAGACCATATMATTTTCATACCAGGAGACTGGGAAACGCGGTCTGGCGGGATGGGAACGGCAGCGTCAGCGTGGGGCTGCTGGTGAAGGGGTATTCCTGGGGGTGACGGATAACAGCAGGGAGACCCCCCTGCCCTGCTCCCAGGCTCAGCCCGCAGCCCTGGGGCATCCCTGGGCAGTCGATCCCGTGCCTGAGGGCGTGAACGCCGTTGGGAAGGGCCAGGATTTGGGATGAGAGTTCCCTCAAGGCAATGGCAGGGACACAGCAAGCAGACCAAGCTCTCCCCCAGTTTGCCYGCAGCGTCTAGCCCACAAAGTGTGTCTGGAGCAAGGAGAGCAGCGCCGCTGCCGTTCGGGAACGCGTTACAGGAGAGCTTGGCTAGCGAGAAGCATTTGAGGCAATTCACTCCCGGAGAGCCAGGCCGTGAAGAGCCGTCACTTTTCCAGCAAACGGGATTCGAGTGGACAAACGGTAACTGAGCGAAAAAAGCCTGACAAAGTAAAGGGGAGATGGAGAAACCGACAACGTTTAACTTGATCTTATTGGTGTAAATCTGTCAATACCCACAAATGACCACAAGGGCCCGAGGCCAGTTTTTACTCTGAGATACCATAACTGAGACACTTGGCTGGTACCTCGCGTTGGAAAGAAAGATTTTACATTTAGAAATGTAAAACATTGTAACATTTAAGGAATTTTGGCTACAGCCCACTAGCCAGCCTTCTCCCAGCTTCAGCTAGGGGATTATTTCGAATGCTGCTTTGCTTTTCATGCATCTGTTGCCTAAATCAATGTGGAGGCACGAGGGAGGGGCTCAAAGTTGGCCCTGGAAATAACAGTATATTTTAGTGTCACAACGGAGAGGCTTGGCAATGCCTTCTAACGTGAAATGTCAGTGCCATACCGAACGCTCTGGTCATCATAACCTCAGCTTCTGGCCATCAGTGAAAGAACAGAGATAGACGTCTCCAACATTAACTTCCAAGGCCGTGGTGAAAAATTAAGGAAAACACATTTCATGGCTCATTGGAATTTCGCTTTACCTATTTGTGTGTGTGTGTTTCTTTTCAGCCGTTCCAACTGGAGCTGTTTATCTGATCTCTTTGTTTGACTTGTTTTTACTTTTTCCAGATTTTCTACAATGCAGCTTACTTCACCAAACTTACTTTCGTCCTTCAAACTCCTGCCTCTTTTTTTCTTTTAACTCACATAAAACTCACTTATATAAGCCTTTTGTGTGTTATTATGGATCTCTCCTTTAACGGATCTAAAATGGCTATCTGATGCCATTTTAATGTCATAAAGCATTAAAAAACTCAAATAGTCCTTAGTACTCATGGGTGTTTTCCAAGCCTGCTCCTTGTATCTCATACCAATATTTTAAAATTTGGTATGTGCTGTCTAGAAACAGAATCCTACTGTTTTAGATAATTCTTTCTAGTTTTGGATAACTATAAACTATCCACTGAACTTTGCAGATGAAGATGGAGGGCATTTTTCTGAAACGGGGCGTTTATCAGATCCACTTGTACTCTACGGAGATGGCAAAAATATCATACATAAAAAAATCTTCATTCATTTCTCACTTTTTTTTTTCAAAATACAACCCAGGAGTTTTCTGAGCAGCAGGGTATAAACTCATCTGCAGCCTCGTATTAGTCCACGTATGGATTCCAGGGTCTGCCTTCAATCCACTTGTCAATGCCTGCCAAAACCCTCCTGAAAGCTTCTATGAGAATACGCATGCAAGATCAGAAGCCTGGTCTCACTAAACTGCTTTCATCATTATGGTTCTGGTATTCACATTATGGACAAATGACCTAAAAAATTTCAGTTAAACACATAAAGGAGTTTTTTAAGTTACAGAACGACTTTCGAAACCACAAACCTACAAAGGGAAATAGGATTTGCTGGATCAGATAAGATTATGACTCTATCTGGTCAGGCARCGTTCAATATGTATCATTTTAAGAAACAAAAAAGAAAAAAGGTGGAAGTGGTGGTGAATAAAACTAATTTTACAGTTCAATCCTGAATTAATTTTTAAGATGTCTCTTAAAATGCCAATCAAAAACCCCAATTGGAACAACTCCCAATTTTTTAAAATATTTCTCAAATTTTGTTTTTCTCTTACAAGAAGTAAGCACATTCTGCCATGTGTACCTGTGCAAAGATAACCTGGCGATGCTAAATTAGGAATTTGSAGGCACAGCCTGCAAAAATTCACACACTTGCCACCCACATCAAAATACTYTCACAGTGAGGAAAATACATGTCGTATGTAAGAAAACGCAGAAAATCTCAGAACGCTTTATTTGCTGCTCTTTATCTGTGAACAAACAAGCGTTTTTTGGCAGTCTCAGCACGGGCAGGCAGCATTTCAGGCTCCTGGACTACTGCGGGGCTTGCCGTTAGACTGCGCAGCCATCGCGCTCCAGATTTACAAGGCCAGCTCGGAYGGCCGTAGCTGCGATGTACCTGCTTAAATCCCTTCCACAGATGGGGGAACGAACGCGGCCCACGCCAAGTTGCAGTCTGGATTGGATTTTTACAGCTGGGCCATAAATTTGTGGATTAAAAGCGTTCTAATGGAAACGCAGCTAGAGCCCAAGCGACGGCAAGGCGAAGAGCGGCGCGCAGCGCGCACGGCACCCGCTGCACCACAAGCTGCACCCGCCCAGGGTGAACACAGGCTTTGCTTCCATATTTCTCTCATCTTCTCATTTTAGATCATATTCTTTACGTTCACTGGCTTAACTGCCCTCTTTAGTGCAAAGAGCCCATATCCCATCTCAATGCCGGATCCTTCCCTGCCTCCTGTGCCATGGGCTCTACCTCAGCCTGTGGATTTTTCCCTTTACCTTGTCCCTCTCAGCCTGGAAATCTCCTCTGCAGTGAGGCCGAGGATGCCCCGCACCAGTCCCAAACCCACCCTGGCAGAAAGGCTGCAAAGGGGCTGATGTTTCTGGTACAACAGACCCGAACCGAACCTGCCTACCAGGGAAAATCCCTCCCCGGGCTGCTGAGGGGGAGGAGGAACCACCGGCTTTTCACTAAGCCGGTTTTCCCAAGCTGCACTTTCTAACACTCTGTAAATATTCCTTAAGTTAACTGCTAATTTTCTTACTGATTCCTCTGCTCTATTCGTTATTAGTCATGTAGTCTGCAGCTAAAACTTCAAAACCGTTTCRCTGATAATCATGTGTTTTTCCACACACACAATTTCCTGAAACATTCGCRCTTGGGCTGGCCCCAGGTTTGAAGACCAAGCACAATTATGAAGATTTTGAAACAACAGGAAAACAGGGATAAATATTTCTCTCTTTTTGAACACGTGCCTTAGGTAAATGAAGGGGGCCTGGCGCCTGCCAGGGAATGGCCCTCGCTGAGGTGGGAGCATTTCCTAACTTTACGAGGAGCATTAAAATATATGCCTGTTAGCAACTGGTGACAGCACCATACATTTTTCCAGCTGCATCGGAGAGAGATCTTTGGGCAAGCACAGGGGTCTGCTGCTTTTTTGGCTACTGCTGTGAATATTTGCAGTGGGGGAATTTTAATGGCCTCAGGCAAGGACCCACAAATGGCAGGGCAGGAGGAACCCGTGGCCATGGAAACAGGGCTGATCCCTTCATTTTTAGGTCTCTCTGATTTTTTTTTTCTCTTTTTGTCCTATGTTGTCATCTTTTCCATTTCAAATCATTCATGCAAAAACATCTCATTCTCCTCAATGATAAAGCTGTCATAAGTCCTGAACCGCGTGTCCGGCTGCCCTGAGACAAACTGTCTCCGAGAAAATCCTACGCAGCCAGATAATGGGCTTGAGCTAGTTTTTATTGAGGAGCACAGGAAAGTTGTCCTCACACAGCAGAAGCAAAGCCAGCAGCAGAGGTCTGCGTGCCCCTGCTCTCTTTGACTCCCTGAGGGTCTCCAAAGTCCTTATGCCCTAACAGGACTCCTGTGCCTGCTGATATTAGAAGCACAGTCAACCCTCAGGTAGCCCAATTTCCACAAACTTTAATATATATACATATATATATATAWAAAACCCACATATATATAAAGAAAAATAATCCTCATTCATGACTGCTTGCATATGAAAACAAAGTATAAAGTGCAGCATTGGGGAGAGTGCCCTGGGGTGCAGCTGCAGGCTCACCTGCGCCTGCTGCACTTTCATTATCCAAGACATTTCTGCTGAAACTGCTGCGTTTCCACAAAAGGATTCGGTTTTGATGAAGCCCCATTCCCTAAARTCATGTGGAAATAATCCCGACCCACCGCGCTTACAACACAACCGCTGGCAAACCAAGGAACCAAAGGAAACTAGAAAGTAAAGCAGCTTAACTTGATTTTCATCGTCAAAACTGAAAGAAAGGTGAAAACAGAACGCCAGCTTAACTAGAGGACAGCATGCAGGATTTTTAATATTCCCAAGTTTTGGCTATGATATACGATACATTAAGTGTGAAAGTCCACCTGCAGTAAAGCAGTTTGCTTCTAATCTTTTTTTTTTTTTTTTTTTTTAAATAAAAAAAAGGCAAACCGGCAAATTAAACACAGCCCTCACCTCAAGTCTCGATTCTTTATTGTTTCAATGGTGATGAATCAGGTCACATACTAATAAAATTCCTACAGAAATCCGATCTTGACTGCGTAACCTTCCAATTGCAGCTAGGCTGCTTTGTGCATTTCCTCCTGCCCTTGCTGCTCCCCATTTCACTTCTGCAAGACATTCAGCTCCGCAACAAGCTGCCTCCTTCAGCTGCCCCAGATTACCATTTATTTTACAGTATCCCCAAGGTTTCCAGCCCCGTGTAGATCAAACTTGCAAAAGTCACTAATGCTGGTAGGTTTTGCAGGTCCCCGGGGTTATTTCTGAAAACAGGTTCCATTGTGTTCCTATTAGGCTTTTAAATTTTATAGCTCATTTTGAAATTACATGTTAATTTCTGAAAATGTTGAATAGAGTGGAAAAGTTGGCGAGGACCACACAAAATCCCAGCACTGGTCTTGGTTTGTGTGCATGGTACATACGTGCGGGTCTTAAGCCTTACACTTAAGTGCGTTGCACAAACACGTGCCTGATCCTGCAGCGTGCTGGGTGCCTCCCTGAGGCCCTCCGTTTGGGGCAGAAAACTGCCCAGGATGGTGCTGCATATATTAAAAATTTTGCTAGATCCAAATGAAAGAAAAAAGAAAAGGAGGAAAGAAAAAGCAGCAATCACGAAACTAAACACACTCTCAGTATAAATGTCTAAAAATAGAGATTAAACATCTTCAAAAACCAGACATTCAAGGATTTTTTTAAAGCCACCCTCCTTTCCGAGCCTGCGAGTCTTTAGCTTCCTCACTATTTTGTTTTGCTCCGGCTTTTCTGCAGAGCTAAGGACACAGAAAGTGAATTCTGCCTGTACACCRAGTCCTGCCTCTCCATCCCCCTTCGACTCGCTCGCATTTTGTTCTTGCTTTCATGTCCCAGGGAGCTCGCAGGGAGCCGTGTCCCAGCACTGGAGGGCTCGTTTCCTTGCACTGTAATGACACGGGGCACTAGGGCTGGAGCACTCGCAGGGCACTGCACGTTCATCACGGAAAAAGGGATAGCAATTAGTAATCCATAAACCAGAGACTGGCCTTGGCATTTTAGATTTACGGCCAGCCTCACTAGAAACACTGCTAGATTTTCTCCTTGCATATTTCTGCAGTGCTGGGTGCAATTGGGCTGTTGTTTCTACACATATTTATTSAATAAATGCAGATGGGTAAGTCTGGCTGCCGATACTTGGGTCACAGAGAGAAGCTGCCCTGAATGCCAGTGTGCCCAGGGGTTGAGGAACGCTCGTTCGCAGACATATATTTTTAACAAAAACACTGAACAAACTTGTCAGTGGCCAGTTTAAGCCACACATTTGACCAATTTCATATATTTATATATTATAGCTGCACTAGAACTAATCCGAACTGAAAATTTTCTGCCTTAAGTGACCACATTTATGGATATCACATTATATAGAAAAGCATAGACGCTGACAACCAAAATGCTTGCATATGTGATACACAGGAATGTGGTAAAATTTTTTTTAAAATACATATATGTGTGTGTGTGTGTATTTTATTCCTGTTCTTCTCTTTTGGCGGCAGCGCTGYTCCATACAGCTCCAGCCCGCTCCCTGTCCCCATGTGGAGGCACCAAGCTCGTGGAGCCCGTGCAAGGGTCTAAAGCTAGGCCACCCTCCTGACAGGAGGTTATACAGCCTGTCCTTGATCTTTACCTAGGATTTCCCAGAGCAGCACATGCTCCAGTGTTTACAATCATGTTAATGACTCAAATGGGAAGCAGTACAGCCCATTTTCCTTATAAACGTTAAACGGCGACCTCTTGTTTTCGCCATCGCGCGCCCCGCTCACATCCTGCTCGTGTGGCCACGACGCCCGTGGCCGCGCTGGGCTCGGGGCAGCCAGGCCGGGAGCGGAGCCGCTGCTGCCGCATCGCATCCCGCGGGCTCCTCATCC
>NW_020455832.1:3601327-3613426 GCF_003342845.1 Nothoprocta perdicaria | reverse complement strand
GGCTCCTCATCCGCTGCCCCGCGCCGCATCCCGCGGGCTCCTCATCCACTGCCCCACGCCGCATCCTGTGGGCTCCTCATCCGCTGCCCCGCACTGCATCCCGCGGGCTCCTCATCCGCTGCCCCGCACCACATCCCGCGGGCTCCTCATCCGCTGCCCTGCGCCGCTTTCCAGAGCGGCGCAATAAAGAATCCGCCTCGAAACAAATGACTTCCTGCCCTCGGGAGCACAGCAGCTTTGCCAAATGTTTCTCAAAAATAAAATGTCAATCAGAATGTTTTCAGCCTGCGGCTTTATGCAACGCTACGCAAAATGTTTTCAGAAACTTAACATACCGACTAAGGACTCCAACATTCTGCTTCAACCCCTTTGCGTTAAAACTTATCTCTTTCATTTCTTAGCAAAACCTGCTCATGCGACTCCGTTTTAAGCGGTGATGTCTCACTTAAAACAAAAAAACTTGCAGCTTTCAGGAGGGTCTAAGTGGCATAGTCAAAAATATTTGTTATTAACTCAAGCGAAATGGATCATAGCTATTTTTGAGTACACAGCTACAAGTCCATTAAATTATTATACTGGAAATATCATCTCAGTTATTAAAGTTACAGAAAAAAGACTGTTCTTATTTTATGTCCTGCTATCTAACAAACATCTGGATAAGTGCAATTATTTCTAAATAAGTTTCATGAACGGATAGCTCGAAAATGCCTTTTTTCATGAGGCTCACAATTATTTCATGTTACAGCATCATCAGAAAATCATTAATGGGACTGTAATCTCGTAGCTGAAAAGAAAAATCCTATTTGTAGCTATGATTTCCTGAATGTACATACACATATGGAAAGGATATATCAAATAATATAGCGCACGCATGACCTTTTCCTTTCTGTTGGTAAGTTACTGCTTGTCGGCTTTGGGAGTGTGAGGAGAATAAAACTACATCCTAAGAATTGCTGCCGTGTTCTCATCAAAGGCTGCAGCACTTCAAAAAGCTAACAAGGTTTTTCGAAAGTGATTTAAATACAATCTCAGGAGGAGTTCCAGGAATGTCAGCTAGGAACTTTAAGGACAAATATACTGTTATTTAGTCATTGCAGCCCAGCTTGTGAACTCACTGCAGTTGCAGTGTGCTTGTCTCAGCCTTCTCATTAAAGACCGTATTTTYTTCAGCGTAGCCTGAAACTTGGCAAGGAAAGCTCAATCCAGTAGCAAATTTATTACAATTTTTTAAAACTCATTGCGTTCATTTTTAAGTAATGGTATAAAAGTACAGAATAACAGAAGTTTACATATCTGAGCTGCTGCATCTGTTCTTGAGTAGCTTTTCATTTAAAAGTAAAACTTGGCAGGCAACATGCCCATAATGCAGACCAAATGCATTCGGTATGTCGAAAAATAATGTTAAATGAGCAGAGAGAGTTAATTCTGAAATGTTTTCATCACACATCCGCTGTTTTTTTTCTCCCCACGAGATTCCGCTCATGGGCATCCAAGCYGGCTGCACTTGTCCCCCAATGACCCACACAGCCCAACACCCTCCTGCCACCTCCCGGCCTCCTCCAGGCCTGGTGGCCTTTCCGAAAGGACAAAAAAATTGCACAAAACATGGCAGGGAAGGGACAGCAAATGCTGCAAATATGAGAGATGGCAAGGATGGGATGCACCGAACAGACCTGCTGGGGAGCTGTGGGGAGCCTAATGCTGCACTTTGACTGCATTGACTTCAGCACAAAACCCTGCCATGCTCCAAGGAAATGCCCGTCTGCCCAACGTGATGCCCGCAAGGAAAGGCCCAGGGACAACGCGAACGGCTGCTGCTGGAAGTTCATCTCCATCAGCCTGAGATGGCCAATGGAGACCTACATTTGCGATGCACAACTCCAGCTTTTCCAAAGAGGGAGCTTTGCCTCCTGTGCCCAAAGAAATTCGGAGCAAGCTTCATCAGAGGAGCCTTCCAGCCCTTCCTGGTCCCTGGGACCTTTCCTTGCTTGCAAGAGCCCTGGCCGAGCCCCAGAGCACCCGCATCTTGCCCTGACTTACAGCAGTTTGCTGGCACCAACCSTGTGCCTTCCTCTGACCGACAACGCAGTGAGTTATACGGATCATGCTTTTTGGCTTTTATTTAAGTTTAAAATGATAAATTACATGTAGCGTCTCAAAAAAAAGATCATTAAGTCAAGATATTTAAGGACCAAGCCTGCAGTGACCTTAGCTCAAGGCCTGGTGTCTGGCCCATGATGCAGAAACTGGTCTAAACCCATGTTGGCACTGGTGAGAGATGCCCAGGCTCCACACACGGAGGCTTCCAGAGCCAGCTGATGGCTTAAATATCCCTCATCCACCACCTCCCTTCCTGTGCCAGCACGCCCCAARACTTTTCTCCCCTTTCTGTCTGCCTTGGTGCTGGCAAACAAGCCTGTCAAATGTCATTTTAAAAAGCTGCCCCCAGCTCTGCTCGGGAAAGCAAAGCAGCCTGCAGCTTCAGCACTGCAAGCAGAACTGACTGAGGGGCTGAGAGCAGGAATAGGAGCRACCCGCTCCCACATCCCACAGGACAGGCGATCCCCATCTCAGGTGGGAGCGACCGAGCGAGACAGCATCAATAACCACAACGTGGGAGTTGTTCCTTACCTGTCCGGTAGACAAAGTTGCCCTCGGTCTCTGATGACGACGGAGACACCAACTCCTCTTCAAATTCATTGGAACTAAACGACCCAGAGTGATTCCTTTGCCTCGTTTTCTCCATCATAGCAGCGTTAGTAGCCATGACATGTCTCAATGAGTCATTCAGGTAGCGATTCAACAAGCTGCTCTTGTATTTGGGGGGTGACACGTAATCCTCGCTGGCACTTGGCTCTGGTCTCACTCCTGTTTTTATTACCGAGCTTTCAGTTTTAATCACAGTATGGTGAACCGGTTTGCTATATCCCCCTTCATTCATATGATTTCTTGGAGGATTTTCTCCATCTGAAAATAGAAGAAGAAAGGTGCAGCAATACTTCAAATACCTGATAAACACAAGAGTCTTTCTCTTATGTTCTGCATTCCTATAAACAAAACTGTAACTAGACAAATCATTTTACAATTCAGCCTTACACAACAYTTTTCACTGTTTTCTGTTTACATGTCTCTCACAGCACTTCCTAGAGCTCTCAGCTATTCCAAATTAAATCACTGCATAAAACAGTCTTTGGGTCTAATTTGCTCATGAGCAACACTAGCTGAGAGAGGAAACCTCAGCAGTGCCATAAACCCATGATAAACATTTCCAGATCTGTGAGAATAAGCTTAATTCTTACTATCATATTTTCTTAGAAAATATGAACTCAAAATTGGCTTCTTCTGCATAATAAGATATTTAAGCATAGCTTCTTAAACTGTACTCTTTTAACTTTCGTGTAACCAATATTTTAAAGACAAGCAAATATAAAAGATATGTACAAACTGAAATTGGGAAAAGTAGAATTGAAATTGAATACAAATTGAAACAATTTCCTTTAAAAAATGTGCTACATATTTCTAGCAATGTTTACAGGATTTGTTCACCTCTCAACACACCTCCTAGCTACAACTGACTGATATAAGCACTCATAGATGTATTAATACYGATGTTCTACTTAAAAAATAGGCTGTTACTTACAAATGTCCTACATTTGTTAACTTTGATCAGACAGAGAATTTAATTGCATCTTTTATGGAAATGTTTGCTGGTAAAGCATAAGATTGCTACAAATTCAATCATATTCTGTTTACCATATAAAAGTCCTACTGAAGTCAATCGGATTTTCTTGTCTATGAAATAATATTTAGTCCTTTCATCAAGTAACATACATAAACTCAGGGAAGCTACGACCACGAAGCTTCCCGTTTCCCTAAACTGATAAATATGATTTTTTTTTTTTACTGAAGATTAACGGAATAAGCTTGTAGTATCTAATAAACTAAGAAATATCTTTCTTATAACAACACTAAACAGAACAGGCAAATAAAGCGCAACCAGCCTGTCAGCCTTGATTAATTTATACAATGCTATTTTGCAAGCCTGTAAAGTAGCTGGGAAATGAAAGTGGCATTTAATTCACAAAGAGGAAAGGCAGCTCCCCAGGGAGTGTTTGGGGAGAAATCCGAGCTCTCTTCGGGAATCTGCCTCTTTCTAAACTTAATCAATTGAAAATCGATAGAAAAAGAACATCAACAAACCTTCAGAGCAGGAATCATCACTGCTTACGCTAAGTCTTTCCGCGTTTCCTTGAACATATTTGTTGTACAGTTTTATTCGCAAAGCCCAGCTAAGATCTGGCTGCCTGACCGTATTCTTAAGGCGACGTCTTGCATTGGCAAACCAGTTTGATACCTGCATAAAAATGAATATATTAGATTCCCTCAAAAACCAAGCAAACAAACATCTCTGACCATATAATTTGCATGAGTTTGTGTACACCCTAAAAAAACAGCAAATGACGGAAATAAATTCAGCCTGTGTGGGGCAGCAGGAATCAGGCAGACTAATATTGATCAGAACTGGATCTAGCCAGGAGCGGGGATTCAGGCTTCCCATCCTTCACAAGTGTTACCAAGTCCTCATTTATTAATAGTAGTGAGCTTTAATTCAGATCTCCCAAAATACTCATGAGGGTTTTGTTAAAGAAAATTCTGAGAAACTTTCAGTAAGAATTTTCAACATATTACTAGCAAATTAAAATTAATAAGTAATGTTAGATAATTTGCCTTTGACATTTATGTAGGCTATGATAAAATACTGAACAGAAAAGAAAAAAAAACTTTTGAATTTGGTTATATAAAAGCCTAAATTCTTGCTCGTGCTTTATCAGTACACTGAGATTGACAGCTAGTGGGTATCATAAAAGTCTCACACAGAACATAACATACTTTGAGTCACTGCAGAAACCAGCCATTTGCTCTATGGAGCAGCAGCTCTTAGGAACTTTTTTTGCTATGGAAATCTCTAAAAATAGTGAAAATGCAGATTCCTTACACGGTGGCTGCTAAACGAGGGCCTGGCATTGCCTCGAGTTTGACATTGTGAAATGCATTGCCATGAGTATCCTAAACGGTCACTGCAAAGACAGGTTCCAGCACAAAGATTTTAAAGATCTTTATGCATCAAAGAAGCGAAAAGGCACAGGAGAGTCTGCCGTGCCAGCAATGCTAATTAAACCATTAAGTGGGATGCCATGTACTTGAAGYGACTTTGTATCAAAATGTACTTGAGAAAGGGCTGGCCTTGGTTTCACTGTCACTTAGGAAAACATAAAATGGGAATTACAGATAAAGACAGAATGACCTAACGGTATCTTTCCCATGACTAAAACACTCACTCTAGTAATATTTATTTTACGATAAACCAGTGCTCCAAAATGGTATTTACTCCTTCGAGGAAAAAACAGTACGTGACTGTATGACTTCTGCAGAAAGGAGGCCGAGTAGCACTCCTTGAAAAACAAACTGCAAAGAGCACCGGGGCCTGGCACTGCCCAGCTCCCATTCCGGGGCTGAGGAAGGACCGTGCAGTCACATCCTGACCTGCAAATGATCATACAGTTTAAGTCATGTTAACCTGCAAAGCCAGCTAACATATGTTTTATCAATACAATACTACTCTATGTGCTAGAAAACCAAAGTGGAGGCCTCAAAGTTGGATTTTGGCCCTAGTTTTGTCATCTGACTATTGCAGCAAAGGCTGCGTAAATAGCACGGAGGCTTCTTGGTAGTTATTTTGGATTGATAATCTCTTTTAAGGTGATAATGAGAAAAATAAACACTATCTGCTTAAGGAAAGAGAACACTTCAGCTCGGAGTCCTACCTACAACTTAGCAGTGGCGCTTTAAGCCTGTCACTTTGGTTTTAGGTTAAATCCAGTTTACATGAAACAGGGCTCCACTGAAAATACAGCGAGCCCTGGATCAGCACTCAAATGCCAAACACATGCCTTTGCAAACCATGTAGTTTACTGTGACAGGTTAGGAGACCAGAACCGTAGCTGGCGGAGAGGAGCAAGTAATTTTCATTCTCTTCCAAAGCTACTTGTTTATATTCGTCGTATTGACACAGCAATCATTATAGTAAACCAGAAAGGATGGGTTGGAACTCATCCACTTTCTAATGCAGTTTAACAAACTCACTCCAGACCGCTCAGCCAAAGCAGCGCTCTCCTGCCTTCCGCACCGTTTAGTGTGACTTTCAAGTCCTATGTGTAACGATAGAGGCCCACTGAATATTACAGCAGTGACTGCAGCGTCTAACAAAACTGACAGCTTTCCAGCATCTCATGAGAAATATTTCATTCTGCTGCACTTCGTTACATACTGAAATATTTCATCATTCAAGTGCCATGTACAGAAAAGAAAGATAGGGTAGTATTAGTGTGACTCATGCATAAAAGCAATTAAATTTAGCAAGAGCGATTTTTTGCATGGCACTCTTGGTTTATTTTGAACTCATTCTTCCTATGCCAGCCTTCAGCTTCCTACATATCAATATGAAAAGATGAGCCATATTTTAAGTCTTATGAGGAGAGAAGAGGAAATAGTAGTATTTGATCATTATGAAATAAGCTTAGTCAGCATTTACAAGGGAGACTTTCTTCTACAGCACAAAGCAGCTGACTCTCACTCTTACCCTGAAGGCACTTTAAAAAAGGCTCTTTAAAGCTGAGTGAAAGTCAGGCCAATGCACGGAGCAGATCTTTTGCACGGATCTGTGGTGTGGCACTTGGGGGTCTTTTGCTGCTCCTGCCAAATCCAGATCCCTAGGAGATGAAGGGTTCATCACCTCTCCCAGGCTTGAATTCTGGAGCAAAATCCTCATGTGTGGACTACGAAAAGGTTACCAGACTCCAAAATTGTACCACAGAGCATACTCAACCCGAGCTCTAGACATGGACATTACAGGCAGTCTTTAAAGCCAAGGAGACTTTTTATCTCTAATTTCAACCCTAAATACTACTGTGTGTATCCATGTGGTCTTCAAAAACTTCTGTGTCTACTGCTCCAAGTTGCAATCTCTATAGGTACATGTTTCACCACACTTAATCTGGCTGTTACAGACAGAAACAACCTAAGCTGCCAAAAATCAGCCATTAACTAAAATGGTTCTAAGTTACAYCACTATGATCTCCAAAAATCTTGAAAAACATAAACCCAGTGATTTACATACAAGAGAGTGGGAAAACCTGTGTCTCAGAGGCCTACCAAGAAGTAGTATCTTGAACAAATGCACGATGTTCTTGCAAAGCAGCAAGAATAAAAAGTCTTTCAGGAATTACAAAGAAAAACCAAGAGGCAAAACCAGGTAGGCTTCCCAGCATTCAGACTTTACAACAGCTCAGTCATTCCCCTAAAGAGGAAGAAGGATTTATATCAGCATCAAGAAATACTGACCCTCTGGCTTTGCTTCTGAAGAGACTCTTTAAATTTGTTCTAATTTGTTCTGCTTCACTTCTGAAGAGCAGCCAAGGTTTCAGAAGGGGAAGAGAAATCAAGCAGTTCTCCTCCTCCAATAAACCAGATATGCCTGTATGAATCTGAATACTATTAAATCCACAGCAGCACATGACCGGGATATTAATCCTAGTATGGCAAATAGCTTCTATTCAACAATACAGCCATTCATATTTCTTTCTGGAAGAAATATATAACCATTTTTCTTTTTTATTTCAAAAGAACGACTAAAACAAAATTTAAAATAAAATAAATCAAATGCTGCGGTAATAATGCAAATGAAAATGTAGCATATTAATAGCATATTAATGGGACAAATTATTGGATTCTCAATTGGAATCTAATTGGAGTAAAACATAAAATGGCTTTTCAAACTATATTGCTTTTTTGGTTTCCTGCTTTGGCAGTTTGGGGAGTAGAATACTTTGGACGGTTGGATTGAAAGCTGCAATAACATTTGCCTTGAGGACTCCCAAAGACATTGCTGGACCGCTCAGGAATAAGTCAGCCCAGAATTTGCCCAGTTTTTACTACTAGTTATTAAGAAACAAAATGATTTATGACTCCTGAGAAATTCTACCTCCTTGAAAGAGTTAGACTTCCCTCCCAAAGCCCTGATCATCAAGTAGATGAAACAACCCACGTGCTGTTCCACTATGCCCAGGAACAGAATATTGAGCAAAAGTGTTAGTGAAGTGGAGTAAATTAAAAGTTTAAAAAGCAGAAAGATGGGTGGTAGTAAAATCAATGAAAACAAAATAGCAGAAAAAAAATGATATTCAGGTATTGTCTTAATAATAGTAGGAAACAGGGTTGGATGTTCAACATTTCATCTTATAAGAGGATCAATTGCATCTGTGTCATGGTCCTGCAAGTCATCTCCTTTGGACAAGTGGTACTCACTGGAATAGGAGAAAAACAAGCATGTGGAGAAGACATTCATAGCCTTATTATCAATATTACAGTGACCGGCATCATATTCCAGCAGCTGCTGAAGATGTGCAGGCAAATAATGGCAAGCTGGTGGGATGGGGAAGGAAGGTGGGCACAGATCAGAGGGTAGCCACAACCAAAAACATTCCACAGGAGGTCCAGACCTCGTCACCAAAACCTTGGGAAACATGGGAGCTGCTTGTCACTTGGGGACATTCAGGATGTTGTGCCAAGGTTGTCAGYCAAGAGAAAAGACTGAAAACCTCAGCTTTTCCTTTCCTAAGTGGAGTTTTGGTGGCGGAAACTCAGAAGCATTTTCAACAGCATCTTTCGGCTTCCCATGGGCTGCTGGTGACCAGGCGTCAGCGCCCTGGGGATGCCAGTGAAGAGGCAGCAGCTTTCAGAGACAGCAGCCTCGGCAGGAGAACAGCCGTGGGAGCAGAGTCACCTCCTGCTGAGGGCAAACACCATGGGACAGCTCTGCGCCAGGGRAGAAGACTAGGAAATACGAGAAGGGTCTCCAAACGTGAAGGCGTATAACACAGGGAAAACAGCAGGCACCGGTTCCTGGATTTTCAACAAAATCGGATGGTGTTTGGTGTTAGCAGATTAGAAAACCAAGCATAAGAGACCCTGTTTGATGCTTTTGCAATTTGCCCTCCTGGAACAAGAAGCAAAGCATTCAAGCAGATACAAAAGCCCAGACCTGCCTCTGTGCTTGGTTACACTAGTCTCAGCTCAAAGAAACACCGAAGACCTCAGGGAAGTTTTTCAGATGTACCCAGCACRGCTGAGATCACAGCCTGGCTCCATCCTTCTGCCTCTCAGAGAACAGGAATTTTGATCTGGATTTCAGTCTCGTTCGTTCTCAGTGTGTGAAAAATAGATGTGGGGTGTGTGTTGTTTTGTCCTTCCAGGCTCTGGAATTACTGGTGCTGCCAGACATACGTATTTACCTCTTGCACAGATGCTATAGTATTCCTGGATTAAAAGAGCATTGCGCCCAAATGATGGAAGAAACATCTGGGGTTTGTTTTTGATGTGCTTCTGTAAGCGAAGATAGATGTGCTGGTTTGCACAACGCTTTCAAATATTACATTTCGTAGAAATATGGCTGGCCAGACTCATCTCCAGCATAAATCAACTAGAATCAAGGGAGCCTAATGAGGGATAAATGCAGCTATGATCCTTCTTAATTTTATTCTGCACCTTACTTAGACCATAAAACTCTGTTGGGGTAGTGGCCATGACTCCCTTGAGRTTTTTTATAGAAGTCAGCACAGAATATCTTAATCAGCGCTTAGCAAAGCTGCTGTGAGAGACACACTGGAAAAAAATCACCACAGTTTYCCTCATCTGTTCATGTTGTGGCATGTGTAAAAGAGTAAGGGAGGGACTCCTCAATATGCCATTAATGTTAAAGTCTCCACATGTATTCAGGATATATATTTTCAATCGCATATAAAAACACAGGAATATTCTGAAAGTCGTAGACCAAAAAGCTACTCTTATTGAATTGTGCACTGAATACACAGCATTTACATAACTCTATTTTTAAAAGTCTGTGCAAATCTTTCATGAATATTTTTAAAAAGCAAGCAAAGTTGTTTTAACTGTATCTTCCTGTTATAACTAGCATTTTCTGAGACATTAGTACCATTTTTGTCAAGGCTATAGTGCTTTTGCTAGTGCACTAGTTTCACAATGAGGTACTAAAGTGTAAAAGTTTCACATTTTGCCGACACTACTAGAATCAAAGTTCATAGCCCAACTCTTCTTGAAAGAATATGCAAAATAATAATGGTGAATTGACACCTTGTTTTTCTAACACCTCGTGTTATTTTGATACCGTAATGTCCTTTGTAAAGTGACACATACTGTATTATGTAGAGGACTTGGGTCCCGGTGCTGCAAACACATGTATTGTTATGCACCTAGGAGCAACTCCCAGAGAGGAAAATAAAATTATTCAAAATGTGTAAATCTTCATATCACCCAGAACTGAGATAGTCTTATTCAGCAACTGGTATCATTTAACCACAAAATTGAGCAGAGTGCCAGATGGCAAAGAAAGCAAAGAAATAAATTTATAAACATTGACAGCCAACTTCATACCTCTTACTGCTGCACAACTACCAGTCGTTTCAGTGGGGTTTCATCTGACAGAGCAAATCAGAGTAATCCCCACACCTAACTGCTCTGTGCAATGAGAACTGATGCAGAACTGAAGTGCAGAATCGCTCTGTGCTGCACATTGGGTGTATGGTAACACCAACCAGGGCTAGGAATAGCTATGATTATTATTGAAACAATGTTCACTTTTTCTATTCTATCCTGCTTTTCTAGGGRAAATCTGCAGCTCTGTAAAACTTTCTGATCAAGTTGCATTTTGTGCTGAAGCCTCCAATAACTGATTTGCTTTTTGTTCGGCTGAAAGATTTTTAAAGACCAAGCAAAAATAAAAATACAAAAGTACCGTATTTCTGAATGAGACGATCTGCAAATGCTGCCCTGTCCCCGGAGGGGAGGCAGGCAGGAAGGGAAGGATGCACACGCTGTTTGCCGAGTGCCCTTTGCACTTCCCGGCCAGGAGGGCCGGAGGTGGCAATTCCTGTCCGATAGGATTGGTCCTGCTGAAGGGGAAACCCTGGGAAGGGCAGCAGGGACCGCAGAGCTYGGGCGTCTTCACTGTGCTGGTGCTCCCATGCCTCTGCTGTCCCACACGCACCATGGGGGCAGCTGTGGGCAAGGGCGGCTGCAGCAGGGTCTCCTCTCCAGGGCCAAACCCTGCATGTGGGGCAGCCCCACAGTCCTCTTGCACAGCTCACAGGGGGCTTTGGGTGCTGCTGTCCCCATCCCTCCCACCCAGGAAAATCCCGGGGGCAGGCGGGATGGTCACGGGTGGCCTTACCTGCACCAGGGTCATCTGGGAGCCGAGGGCCAGCAGGATCTTCTCGGTCTTGGTGGGGTAAGGGTTGTCGCGGTGCTTGTAGAGCCACTGCTTCAGCGGGCGCGCCATGTCCTGCAGTGCCTGCCGCTTGTGCCGCACTTTGCCGCCGCTCTGACGGGCCCTGCGCGGGGACGCAGCGTGAGAGCCGCCCGGCCTGGCGGCCCCGACGGCCCCCGACGGCCCCCGACGGCCCCCGACGGCCCCGCGGACCGGGCAACGCCACCCCCGCAAGGGAGTCCTGCCCCATAGCGAGTATCCTGCCTCACAGGGGGGTGTCCCCTGTCCCAGGGGGGTGTCCTGCACCCTCGTCGCGCGTCCTGCCCGATGACGAGGGTGCCCTGTGGGGGATCCAGCCTGCCTGGGGCGAGTGCTGCCCCAAGGAGCTACCGCAGGACCCGCGACCCTCGGCCCAGGCAGGTTGCAGCTCCTCTGGCCTCCTCGTCGAGGGGCTGGGGGGTCGCGGCGAGGGATGGGGGCAGCGGGAGCAGAGGGAAACGCGGCCGCGGAGCAGGCGTTACGCGGGGCAGCGCTTCGGCCTCGAGCTCTTTACAGCGCTCGGCACCTGCGGAGCGTAACTTTCGGTGCTGTCACCGAGGGGCTTCCCGAGCACTGCGGCACCCGCGCCCGGAGCTGCCGCGCGGGGGGCCGCGGGGCTGTAACCCCCGGACCTGATCCTGGCCCAGAGGGGGAAAAAAAGGGGGGGGGGAAGAGAGAGGAAAAAAAGGAAAGAAAATAAAAAAGGGAAGGAAAAAAAA
>NW_020455832.1:3568612-3599794 GCF_003342845.1 Nothoprocta perdicaria | reverse complement strand
CCTCCCTTTTTTTTTTCTCCTTCTCCTCCCCTCCCCCGGAATAATTTCCCCCTTCCTCCTCCCCAAGCGGGGAGGGAAACAAATTGTTTGGAGCGACCACCAAACGCGCGGCCGCCCCGCGGCCGCTCACGCGTGGGGCGCCTCCCTGGGGACCCCGGCACCCCTGCTCGGCTGGCGGGGCCGGGGAGGGTCCCCGGGGGCGGGGGGCAGCTGAGGGCACCCGCGGGGGTCGCGCTGCCCGCGGGCCGAGACCCCCCAGGGACACGCGGAGCGCAGCCACGGTGCGGGCAGCCGCAGCCCCCCGCGCTCAGGAACGGGCCTTAACGAAGCCGCTGCGGACACGGGAGGTTCGCGGACGCTTCAGCAGCCTCCGTCCGCGCTCGCCCTTCTCCTTCCCCCGCTCCCGCCTTGCCGCTCTGTTACACGGCTCGGCAGGGAGCAGCGGGATCGCCGGCTCCGCCCGGCCCCGCTCCCGGCCGGCCGCGCATGTGGGGCGCTGCGCGCAGGAACGGGGACCACGGGCCCTGCCACTGCTCGCGAGGATTTACTATTTATTTATTTMTTCATTCAGGCCGCTGAATAAACACCCGCTGCCCGCTCCCCTACCTCCGCCGCGGCACCCCTGTTCCCAGCGCCACAAAGGTGCCCCTGGATCCCGCGCCCGCAGAGCCGCTCCCGGCTTTGCCCCATCCCTCTCCTCTCTGTCTCCTCGTCCCTCCATTCTGGAGATGCCTCCGGGCTGGGCTGGCCCTCTCCCTGGGGCGTTTCTGTGCACCCGCCTTGCCGAAGTTGTGCTCCGTGACGTCACGGTTTTCTCTGTGACGTCACAGTTTCCTTTGTGACATCGTGGTTTTCTCCGTGATGTCACACCACCACGCGCTCTAGAAGGGCACCYGGTGCAGGGCAGGGATCCCTGCTCCACTCTTCTTGCTGCAGGTGCTGGGGGGAACCAGCAGGTCCGGCAGGGAGGCCAAGTGCGAGGGTGTCCTGCTGGCCATGGGAAAATCCCTGCTCAGGTACAGGCGGGAGAAAAGCCTGGAGCCTCCCAACAAGCTGCCGCCCTCGGAAGGRAAGGATGAGCAACGTTGGGAACTTCTGTGCACTTCCCTTTGGGGTGTCCCTGTTTGGGGTGTCCCCAGTGCCCAAGAGGCCACACAGACGGTGGTGGCCATGGGATGGATGGGGACACTGAAATAAGCGCTTCCAAACGCTGCTAACGCTGTATCAGAGGCTTGCAGCGAAGCGCTCAGCCCCGATGGTTGCCCTGCCCTGCCGAACTGTTGATGACCTGGGAAATATTGTTATAATTGCGTTACAGCAACAGGGCACCGAGCAAGTGCTCAATCCCTAAATCGCAACTCCCGAGGGCTCCCATGCAGGCCAGTGAAACGGGAAGGCAGGAGCAGCCGCTTCCACACAGACATTCACACCCGTTGTCCCCGCTGCTCCTGGCCAGCCCCGCGCGTGCTAGCGAGGAGCCCTGCAGCCTCAGGAAAGCAGCCGGGGCAGGAGCACCGTGGGGACACCGAGGGGACACCGTGGGGACACTGYAGGGATGCCTCACACCTCCCTGCATGTGCCTGGTGCCTGTCCCCTGAGCGGTGGCCTCAGGGCCACCTCCATGGTCCCCAGGCCACGGGCAGGCCGGTGCAGGGAGCCAGGGGAGCAGGTTGCTGCGGGCCTGGCAGGTCCCGCACCCGCACCCAGAATAAATCACAGCAACAACAGCCCCAGGCAGAAATCAGCATTTGGAAAGCGGCTCTGGAAAAAACCAAAAGGCTCCGCGGGACAGGGCTGCCAAGAGCGCCGAGGCAGCGGCGGGAGCAGTTGGCATCGCGGCGCCTTACGAGGCTCCGAAACAGCGAGATCTCCCAAATCATCACATGTAAATCTCACACATGCCCGCCCCCTCCATATTTTATTCCTTAGATCACAGTTGAAAAGCTTAAATGAAAACAGGGCTTCTATTTCCAGAGCTTGTCTAACATCGCGAACGCGGTACAAGCTGCGGGCTCCATGGTTTTAATTAAGGCTACTTACCCGGCYGTGCAGGGAAAAGGCAAGAGCTGTTGCCGCATCCCGCGGGCCGCGGGCGGCTCCTCGAGCGCGGAGCGGCACCGGATGGGCCCTGGGAAGCTCCTGCCTGTGCCGTGTCCCAGCCCTCGCCCCAGCCAGGCTGCCACAACAGAGACAAGAAGGCCTCTTCCCAAGGGATATTGGGCACAAAGGGGCCCAAAGTGTTGCTCTGGGTTCTAAATGATCTATGATCCCAGGGGAGCCAGAAAGAATCTGTTGTTCTGTGCCAGGCTGAGAGGAGGATTTGCTCCCTGGGATYTCCTGTGGCCCGTTCAGAGCCACCTCTGCAGGGATGGTCTCTTCCCAGAGACATGGCTGGCATGGCCAGGGCAGGTCTTAGCTCTGCTCCCATTGCCTCCTTCCCCCTTCCCTGCGGGAGCAGGAGACACTCCAAGAGCCGCTTTGGTAGAGTCCCATCTACGCTCTTATACATGGTCTTCAAATCCAGTTTGCAGTCCTGCTTCCAGCAAAACATCATTGTTGTGCCTCAGGTTATGCTCTGGCTATTTTCTTAGATGCTTTTAGAAAAAGAAGCGCCTGGAGCTGCATGCTCACAACAACCCCCTCCAGCTGTGGATTCCTTGACAGTTAACATATATGTTCGAAATTCAAAGAATTTCCCCCTCTCCTTGGTACGCTCTGTGCTCATGGAAGTCAGGTAGGTGAGGAGCGGGATAGCATTAGGTCTTATCTAGACTGCAAAATATCTGCAGTCCCGGAGAGAACAGCTGCTGGCGCCTGTTGCTGTCTACGGTAGCAGCGGGATCAGCCCCGCACGCAGCTCGGAGGCGCCTGTTGACAGGCACGGCAGGGCTGCGACCTCAGCAGGGGCTGTTCCCGCATCCTCCAAAGCCTGTGGGAAATAAAGCAGGGGGGAAGCTGCATCTCCTAGCAGTGGAGTCCTGCAGGACATATTCCTAAGGATGTGAGAAATACTTTCCCCCTCGGATATTTCACAGGGCCAGTGCCTAGATGTGATGTTGCAGGCAGTGGGCGCACCAGTGGGGTTGCYCTGCAGGACATACAACACCTATAAGGAGGAAAAGACTATGCCAGTCTAGTCAAAACAAAGAGAGGCTATGAAGTTACCACCTAATTACAGGCTTTTTTGCATGCAAAAAGCTGTGGAGAATTGGGGATTTGGAGGGTTCTGGGAAGGAAGGAAGGGATCAGGCTGACGGATAAAGTACAGGTTCGCTTTCCTTTCTAATGGGTGTTTGGTTTGGACAAGCAGTGAGAGGATGTGTTGACATGGAAACCTGTAGCCAGGAAAGGAACACGCCAGCATCATGTGTGACCACTCCTGGACCAGCTCTGCTGCGGATGCTGCAGCCAGGAAAGCTGTCAGACAACAGGGCTGGGAATGTGGGGAGCCAGGAAGTCACCAGCAACAGCAAAAGGAGCAAATGGGGAGGATAACCCAACGGCCAGGAGATGTAACCAAAACCATTAACCAAAACCCRTGCTTCACTTCCAGATGGAGAGAAAGGATGATAAAGCACGGCTGCACCAGTGTACCACTTATCATACCTCAGATATTTCCTTATCATTTACATTCGGGAAAGAGATTTATTGAGGGAGAYGTCTGTTGTGAGACAGCAGCTGAATGCTGCGGGAAGATGAAACAGACTGTGAGATGAGAATGCCAAAAACGAGAACTGCACCAAATTCTGGGCAAATGCAGGAGATGGCTTAGAGCAAAGGTGTTCCCTGGAAACACTGGATGAACCTTTTCAGATATGAGTTGTATCAGGAAAGAGTATTGGGTAAAAGTGAGACCCTATTTCCCTGTGATTCAGTTGGGGGCAGTTTAGGAGAACCCGCAGTGCAGCCTCCCTGGTCTCCAAAGCATCCATGTTTGTGACATCCCTGCTCTCCGTCATGTGTGCCTGGGCTACATCATGTCTCTGGAGAAGATAACAAATAAATAATGAAGTAATGCTCAGCACCCTTCTGGTCACCCACCCATCTATGGGTGCAGTTCATACAATTTCATATAGGGTTCATACAATTTGTATGAAAGAAGTAGTGGGCAGAGGGCTCTAGCTGATCCGTACTGCCTGGTTTCCCTGTTCTCTGCCCTCTTTGAACCCATACCATGCAGACTGAGCATCACCCAGCATCACTTGGCCTCCAACGCTCATTTTTCCTGAACTGTGAGGAACACAAAGCCAGAGGATCTAGTTCTGTACTTGGACTTTTGTTTCCTTACAAATTGGAGTTTAAACTCAGCTGCTCCATCCATTCAGCAAGAGTGGATGATTTTCTTGATTAAACATAAAGCATTGATATTATCAGCACTGGTAATTTTGCTATGTTTTTACATATTTTATTATTTCATAATAGCRTTAATTTTAATTGAGGATTATGAGGTGAATTTAATATTCTCTGAGGAAATTCACTGTACTGTTTTTACTTGTCAGAGAATGATTCAGTTTCATTTAACATAGATGGCTGATGTCTGCTCTGCATTTGAAGAAAGAATGTGGATTTGTTTGAATTTAGCACTAATAGTTAGAAGTCACACTGCACAAATTTCCTATCACAGCTTTGAAAATTAATGATAGAAGTTGAACAGTTGATACTAATAATTTTTATTGCTATTATTATATTTTCTTTTTCTCCAGCCACCTGTGCAAAAATAAACATCGCATACTGTGTTACTAAATTTCATACTATTTGTTCCTGTGTCCCCATCTAGCATTACTGGAAAGTATAAAGTCGGGTATTTTTAGAGTAACTCCTRCCACCAATGTTACTGCTTTGTGTAGGGATATAGAGGTCCCTCCAGCATCGTAAATAACCATGTGCAGCGTGGCTCAAACTGAGAGCAATTTTTGCTCCCGTCTGTCTTCACGGGGCAGGAGGGAGACACCAGCACATGTGCACAGAGGTGAGCAGAGGAGCTGCAATAACTTGCAGGGAGTCACCACAGAAAAATGCCCAGGCTCTGCTTGATCCCGGCCCCTTAGGACTTATTCTACATGTCCAAAAGCTCGAGCACCTGCAAATAACTGGCAAATTTCAGCCAACCCTGCCTCGCTGGCAGAGGGGGAGATGTGAGCGGGACGAGAGGCAAGAGGTGATGACTTCGAGGTGGTGACTTGGTTTCCCACTTGGAGCGCACGCGTTTTCCTGTGATCGCCCGGATTTCCCATGGCCGAGCCTCCCTTCGGCAGCTGTAACATGGGAATAATAACACTTCCCCTCCTTCGCCTGCTTCCTCCGCTGCTCTTGGCACAGAGCAATTACAGCAGGGCCTGATCTCAGTTGGAATCTATCAGTGCTACTGACATGTTAATAACACTCGCAGAAACGTTTCCTCCGCGCTCCGCACCGACAGAGCGCTGCTCGGGGCAGCAGCTCGTGGCGCCTCAGCCCAGGACGTATTCCCTTTCAGCCCCAGATCCGAGGCATTTTCTGGAGGCAAGACAGAGGGGATACAAGATTCATTCTGACTTTGAGGGTTTTAAGCAGAGAGAAATAGTCATAATATGCTTAAGTTTGATGGTCCTCCAGATATAGCATAAAACGCTCGGAAAACTCCTCAGCCTCTTGGCTGCTTACACTATGGGAGACCTTGAGCAGCTCAGCCTGTTCTGGTGACTCRCTGCCCGGGAGTCCCCACAGTAGAGCTGGTCCTGGAGGGGACAGGCTGAGCTGATAGAAACTCTGGGCAACATTTTTGAGGTTATTTTTGTGTYCCGAAGGAAAATCCCCAAAGCTGGATGGGGTTGGCTGCCTGAGCAGTCTGGGCAAAGCTCTGCCCAGGACTTCAGGGTCCTCTACTCCCCGGCTCTGCTTGGAGCCATCCCGTGCAGGGCTGGCTTCCTGCAGAGGAAGCCTGGCGAGGGTTGAGGATGCATTAAAGTTACGGGAAGATTTTCCAATCATAATTTGCAATTAATATTTTTGGCCTGAGTGTGAAAATYGCCTTCCCTATTGCGTGCAGTCATAGAAAAACGTCTTCCTAGTTGCTCTAGCTTTTACATAATTCATCATTTAAAAGTCTCTACTGACTTGTATCTTTTCTTAAAGTTTTCCAGTAATAATAAATACGTGTTTATTCAAACAGATAAGGAGCTTGGCAGATCAAATCAATCTGTTTAGCCAATGCTGATAGCTGTATTATCTCTGATATCTTTAGTAGAACTGAATTAAAGCTCTGTAAAATAGCTTTTAAACACACAAATGATTACTAATAGAGGACAGACTCAAAATGCATTTTGGCTTTGGTGGTTACTACCAGCCTTACATGGCAACACCAGGGAGCTGCAACAAGCTCATAACCTGTTTGCCTTTTCCATCTGTGCCTCCACCTTCCAATAKGTGAGTTGTGCAGGATGCAAGATGTGATGTGTAGCAGTTTAACTCTTGTACAAATTGTTACTCACCGGTGAGACTGGGGCATGCAAGCCAGCGTAGGAAATAGCTGGCACATCTTCATTAATTCCTTCTGGTTCTAAAGTAGCTCTCAGGAAATAATTCTCCAAGACCTTGGCTGCACACACGGAGTATTTATTCAGAGCTGGCAGAGGCGTCCGAAACCATATAGCCCATAGAACCCTGCATTTGTTTATAACCTGAAGGCATTTCTGAGGAAAGACTCTGAGGCAGAGGACAACCATGCAGATACGTGATGTGAAACCTAGGACACTTGCTGGTATCTTCAAGCACTATAGGCTTAACCCCAACACTCATCTGCTGTACGAATAAACCTCAGAAACACCTTGATGGCACTGAGAGTGACTTAGGGAGTAAGGAGCCACCCGTCCAGGTGTGCCCTGTGAATGTTACTTGTGCATTTTTTTCTACAAATTATTTGCATATAGCTATTATCTTTTCTCCTGTGTTGTGACTGTTTCACTTGTGACCTCAGGGATAATTTCCCTGTTGCTTGAGATTTGGCCATGACTAAAACCAGGAGTTTAGATATTTATTCAGACCTTTTTTGTCTGAAAAATAGACTGAAAATCTTGAATATCAGTCTCTCTCATGAGATGTCCTGATTTCATGCATTACGGCAGGGCCAGAAATAACATGAGAACAGCTTTTCTCACAGTCCTTCAGTAGTTCTTTTCTGGCCATTGCCAAAAGCAGGATGTGAAGACATGCATGAACATTAAAGCAAATTCTCATTAGAATAGTTCAGGTTCTTTTTGCATTGTGGTAAAAAAATGTGTCAATTTTTATTCTGTTCAGACTATTTCATCCTTTTCACTACTTCAAAAATCCTTCAGTGTTTTTTCTTAATAAATCATTCTGCTAGGTTGAATTTGACTTGTGGGCTTTCATCTCTTCTTTAAGTGCGATCCAAGAAAATGACGAAGCACTCAGACCAAAATTGCACATTTGATTGTGTGCATAAACACTGGCTATCCCATTGGCTTTGCCAGAAGTCCTCATTTGGGTAATATTAARCATCCACTAAGCGTTTGCTGGATGGGGACAGGTGCTGCCCTCAGAAACCCGGGGGCTTCTGGCTGCTGTCAATGGGGACGCTGCTCCAGGGCACGAGGACAGAGTTGGCCTTCAGGTTTGCATAACTGAATTGTTTCCTTCCAAGCTGTCAACAAATTTAGGTGCCCATCACCTCTCAGCCTTTCGACAGAGCAGCAAAAGCTGTATAGAATTACCCAGCCCAGCGGCCAGGGTAAATACCGGGAATACAAGCCGGTACAAAGCGGGATCACGGCCRCTCAAGCCGCACTGTTTTTGCACATGCTCCTCTGCACAAGACGTGCCCGTGGCAGGCAGCACTGGAGCATCCGGAGCTGTGGGATCCACCACCATGGTGGTGCTCCTGGCCACACTTGCAGCGGTTTCGGGAAGCTTCCCTCACTCCTTGCTGTGCAACGTGGTGCTGTGGCCTCCTGCTATCCTCCCTCAAAGAGCAGTTCAGAGAGAGTCTCTATAAATCCATGGTGGCCTGGGCCTCGTTGCATTATATGTTCACCTTCTCCATCAGATGGCAGCAGAATTAGCCTGGTTTTATACACCACAGAGTCCACGGTTTGCTTACATTTCCTTCTCAGCAGCTCAGTGAGGAGGCAAGTGTGTGCAGAGGAGGACCAGCTTGTCCATGCAGCATCTGCCAGGTAGACACACTGATTTTGATCACCTGCACACAGCACCACAATGTGCCCGGTGTGCCATAAGTCAGAGTTAAGTCAAAGGTGAGACTCACTGGGAYAAAGCATCTCCTGCTGAACCCCAGCTAAGCACAAGTAAGGGGTCTGTCATGTCAGGAAGGTGTTTTTGAGGCAAGATTTCTGGTGAGGCTTTGCTTGTCAGCAAGCCATGCTTTCCTGAAGAGCCCCACAGCTCTACAGTAAGTAGAGTATGAGCAGCACAGATGTGTGGGCTCAGTGCTGAGCAGGTCTCATTCATACCCCCTTGCCTGAGGTCACGCTGTTGTGGATATATGCCCAGATTTCTGGGGGCTGTTAAATGGCAATGCGTCTGCTCTGAAAGAGTCGTGGCTCATCCTCAGGCCCTCAGGTGACCTGTGCTGCTGCAGTGGGATCAAATGTGTTCATCCCGCTGCTGAGGGCTTCTCATACCTGCCTGTGTTGGTGAGGATGCCTCTAGGCACAGCCTCTTGCAGTGTTTTACTGAGGAAGCCTTTGAAGAACATCTCGTGAAAGGCTGCTGAGCCTCTTATAGTTCAATGAATTCAACTGAGACCTTTTCTTTKTTTTCCAGCATTATTGTAGACACTGTCCTGCAAATGCAGCAAGCCCCACTGGGAGCTTTCCCTCCAAAAGAAGATGCTTGGCCTCCTGCCTGTGTTTATGTGAGATTCTCCACAGGTTGAGCCATCATGTCCCAGTTAAGGTAATTCTGCTTGGCAGCAGCACTAGATAATTTGCAATGAACATTTACAAACTGGCCAAGGAATATGGTTTTCAACCCAAAGGACCTATTTTTTTAAGGTCCTTATCCCATGGAGCGGCATTGTGATTTTGTCCTTGGTAGGCCTGGAACTAGGCAGCAGATAACTGTAAAAACGCTCAGRGTACTTGGAAAGGACCTAGCCATGTCAGTGCTCTCCAGTGAAAGAAGCAGGCACAAACACGCTGGTTTGCCAGAGGTCTGTGTCTGGCTCCAAGAAGCCTGCCCTTGTTTGCATTGCTAATCTATGGAGACAGAGGCTGCAAAGGGAGATAGCAGCCGTTCACAAGCTTTTTCTTGCCCTGCTTCTGCTGGGGTCTGCAGGCCAGCAGCCATATGAGATGATATGGGAGGACTCTGCAGTCATCAGAGCGAGATAGAGGGACCTCGGAGCCGACCACACGTCTTCACACTGATGGTCCTTGTGCTTTGCCTGCACTCAGCTGCTTGCGGGGCTGGCCAAGGCTCGGCTCRCTGCAGCCTGGTGGGCCGCTCTCCCAAGGGACATCCCTGTGAGGCTCACAGTGACCCAGGGAAGGTGCGTGAGCCCCAGGCGGGGTTGGGACCCAGCTAAGCAGAAAAATCCCTGCAAGTTCTTTCGGAGTTGCCTTCTCATAGGCGAGTGAGGAGGGTAGTTGTTGTCTGCAGATACTTCTGGGTCTTTCTGGAAAGGGGAGCAGCAAGAGGGTGGTTATGGTATATGGGGTATGTCCTTGCCTTGTCCTGGTGTATGTCCCTAATGGGCCCTCCTTGCTGCTTCCACACAACAACCAGGCCCCTGCAGCGCGGAGCAACCTCACGGAGCAGCCGCCAGGCCCTCGGGCTCTCCTGGGGCAGAAGCGGCGCCCGAGGCCTGCGTGCTGCGCCCTGCTGAGGGAGCCACGGCCCCGCAGAGCYGCTCTGAGCTCCTCCTGGCTCCCCGCAGCATTCCCGGCCTGCAGCTCCCTGCCTTTGGCTCTTGCTCAGCAGTTTTGCAATCACTTCGGTTACAGTTACTCCAGGCGAGTTTGCCCAGATCGCACATGCTAGCGGCTAATGTAAAACGTTGCCTGCCCCAGAAAGAATGGGCTGAGCTTTCAGGTATTTTTTCCACTTTTTTTTTTTTTCTTCTTTTCTTTTTCTTTTTTTTTTTTTTTTTGATTAAAGCCTTGGAGCACGTTGAAGGGAGACGTGCAGGTGGCAGCCACCTTTGGCAACCCAACGCCCTGCACATTCTTCCTGCTTTGTCAAACTGCTACCAGTTGATTATCTCAACACAATCCCGTTACTTCGCCGGACTGTTTCATTTTAGAAATGCAAACCTTGTGGACTTCTGACAATTGCTAACTTTCTCATTGGATTAAATTCTTAGACAGCTTTATTGTTTCATGCTGTGGGGTTTTCCAGGGTTTTCTTTGGCTGCGCCAGCCTTTTTAAACTGCCGTTTAGATTCGCTATGCAAACAGGCGCCCGGGTGCGTGCAGCACACACCCCGGCGGGCGCAGCCGGCGGCCGCGCTGCTCCCTCACTGCTGCTGCTGCTGCTGCTGCGCGGGACGCCCGCTCGCACCTCGCCCCGGGGCCCTGCGCGTGGTCCCAGCGCTCGCCGGCGCTGCTGTGGGGCGGGAAGAGGTGCTCCGCTCCATGGGGCTTCRCAGCCCCAAAGCGGCTTGCCCGGTTTGAGCATTTTGGCCAGCGCTTGCTCCAGGGGTGAGGCCTCGGCATCGCCATGGCTTTCTGCCCGAGTTGCAGTAGCTGTTTGCGGTAGGGAACAGMAGTCTGCGGGCTGCACGGTCCTCTCCCGGGGCAGTGAGGTCTGATGAAGGTCTGATGAAGGCTGTCTGAGGGTGCTGTGGGGCACTCAGGCCTGTGTTTCCAGTGTTATGCACTGGGGAGCACAGGGTGATCTGCTCCTAGGGCTGAAATGGGTTCYAAATCTCTGGTGTGCGCATGGATTTGGTGTCTGCATGGATCCATGCAATTATGCCRGGAAGGAGACACATAATTTCCATCTAGTTTGAGCAGAAATAAGTGGTTACTATTCCACATTCCTCAAGTTCAGTCTGGGTGYGAGGGCACTTAGATATGGGTAGCTGCCAGTGCAGCTATAACCAGAGCACAGACACCTGCAGTGGTTGGGGACCGCTGAGAGCAGCAGTGCCCATACAGCCCGGCGGGCACGAGTGTCACAAAGGCTCACGAAAATCTGAAGGGCAGCCCTGGGAGGACTGGAGAGAGCTCTGGCTTTTCTCCTGCTGGCCTTGGAAGGAATTAGGCCTCAGCTTCTGTGGAGAAATCACTCTGCTTTGTTTTGCACCTCTTYGTGCCACATCAGATCCAGGGCTTGGCAGTCACCTATATTCCCGAGTTGCTACGCTGAAAAACATTCACCTAGTCATTACATTCTGGGAAGTGAACCAACGCTGGCCCACAGATGTCCGCTTCTCCAAATATTTTTCCTTTTACATGATACCCCACCACAGACAGWTGTGGAATGGGCTGGAAGGAGGCATCCATCTGACCGTAACTTCTGATTCTGAACATATTTTGCCCCTCGTCTGCAAGTGCACGTGTAATGTTTCTGTCCAAAGTCTGCCTCAGCTCTGCTTTGAGTATTTTCCTCTRTAGCCCCATGAAGGGGTAGGAGTTAGCTGGTCTGCTTTCTATATGGCCAAATTAAAAACAAAAACAGCCACAAGTGAGCGAAATGAGGGTCTGCAGAGTGAGGCTGGCAGCCATGGGAAGGAATTTTTTTCCATGTACTGGGCAAGAACAGCATAGAGAGGAGAATGCAGGAGCTCCTGCACCGTTCCCTGCAGTCGCTTGCCACTTATGCCTCAGCTGGGTTACAAAGGCAGTGGGATTTTCGCTCTCAGACCTACACAGCACYGGTCCCTTCGCTAAGTACACTCAGAAACAGTCCTCTGTTGAACTGGTTGTCCCATGAAAACGTCCAGAGAAGCCCCCTTGTTTTATATCATCCTCCAGTGTGGCCCTAATCAGCCTCAGTTCTGTAGCCAAGTTTTACTACACTGCTGACCATGTACCACCAGTCTCTTTCTCCTCTTTTTTTTTTTTTTTTAAATAATGTCTGTTTGTCCCAATATGGGTTCCCCCACCCTTCCGTCACTGGAAGGTCTAATGCTGAGTGAAAAACCACGAATATTCCTCAAACGTGTTCTGCCAAGTCTCTTTACAGTACAATACTGGCAGGCGCGAAACACTGGGGCTGAGCAAATATGCAAGCTTCATCACATTAAAGGAAGCAGAGCAGCAGGACTATTGCATCATTCCATGGCTTCCCAGACGTTGTTGTTATTTTTTTCATTAGTGCAACAGAACGGCACTCGGTGCTTTTGCTAACGAGCCAGGGAGGCCCCAAAACGCTGTTGACTGGAGGAGAGAACGGGGCAATTGGAAAGATGAGTGGTTTGCAGCACTGATTTTATAGTGCAGCCTCTACCAGTCTGTGGTAGAGGGAACCAGCAACATGATCTATGTTCACATTTTTTTTTTKTTTTTCAAAAAGGACACATAGCCAAATACTCAAAGCTATTTGCTTGTTCAAGACAAGTTATTTGAAGATTTAACTACTACTGAGTCAACTAACAATTTTCAGCAGTAAATCGTTTCAATGCCGTATCATATGCTTTTAATTTCATCAGTATCTTTCTAGTGACTTCTGAATTACCATTTTTATTAAAATCTTTTTTTCAAAGCAGTACACAAATCCCCGGGTGTTTAACCTGGGTATCAGCACTCGCAGCCCAAGGCTCAGCCACCACAGCCAATTTCTGCTCCCAAAGCCACCCTGCTGGTGCAGGTGCTCCCTGTTTTCTCTTGGCATGCCCCAAGTGCCTCACAGGAGTGGTACGTGTCATGGAAGGGCTGGAGAAAAATCCACCACCAAGAGTTTAATGAACCATTTTGCCAAAGAAAAGCTTCTAGGGAGATTCTCACCTAATCACGAGTGGAGAAAGCAGCAGCCAGGATCCTGGTTCAACAGGGAGGTGCCGGAAAACTTGCTCTGTGACCTATCGTTTCATGGCTCAGGCTTAGCACAAGTTCATTCTTCTGGCCCTTCTCCAGAATACATTCGAAGTGACAACAAAGCACAGTTTTGGCTGGCTGGCTGCCCTATCTCGTCACCACATCAGGATTCCTAAATGATAGGAGAAAACCCAGGGATCTTGTGGAGCTGGTTTTGTGCCGCTGGGGAGCTGCGAAAGCGATAGGATTAGGCCACGTCATACAAGCCGATAGCCAAAGCCAACGCTTCCCTGTGTGGGTTTATGAACCTTGGAGAAAGGAAGCAGGTTTGTAACCAAAGTAGAATTGATTGCAGTCATGGTAAATGAAGGCTCACACAGCCGAATTGCCCTGTGTCCCACCTAGATTCAAGTAAAACCCATAGCTCGCCAGTGAAAACAACTGGGAAAAAGGAGAGAAACTTGCCAACCTAAAGGTGCCTGGCAGTTATCACAGAAACAAGTTGTGAAAACAAGCAAAATTTACATAAATGCTATTCATGCCTTCCCATTAAATAGGGAATATCATAGGACTGATATTTAGGCAACAAGATGCAAAGCACCTGGTACTATGTAAAACTGCACTCAAGAAGTCAGGGAAAGGGCTCAGTCTTTGCTAGCACCAATATTCAGAGCAGCAAAACGTTGAGTGCTGAGGAACTTCACTGCTTAAGCAGGGGACAGAACAATACTTGGTAAAACTCATTTCCTTCAGAAACCGTGTAGTTTARCTTCCTCTTGCCATGGCTCCATCTCCAGACACTCTGGTCCTGGTATGTGTCAGGTCATTGAAAAACAGGAGATCAGGGAGCACTGCTGCTCCCCATTATTCTCGATCCCGAGTAGTATGTGGTGAAGCTGAAGTGGCTAAAGAAGCAGCAAACCACAATTAACAGTTGGGGAGCAGTTAGCTTCTGGCTCTGGAAATACGCTCTGCRAACAGCCCGAGTGTGGAAACGTGAACGCTGTGCTACAGAAACACATTTCGCATTTTCTTTGTAGTCATTCTGTTATCATATGTACTTTTCTTTTTTTTTTCAGTAGAAATGTGCAAGGAACAGCCACCTAATTTATTATGAGATGAAATTCTTAAACTAACATTATCTAGCACAGCCACCCAGGACAGCCCACACCTCTGACCCCCAGTGTCAGCAGTTCATTTGACTCATTCTAGGCGCTACAAAAAGGAAGAGGAATCACATTTCTTACGGAGCGATCAGTTAGCAAATTAGCGATGGGAATCTGCAGGCACACGCGACTCTCARGCTCATTTACCCTCTGAAGAAAAGTTCTGGTGAGGAAGCAGAATAACAAAGCCCCTAATCCGTCTCAGATGCCATTGCGCCCAGGCCGTGAAGTTTATATTGCCTTAACAACTTGGAGACAATATTGTGTGTCAGAACACACGCACTTGTCATTAGCCTGAACATTAAGAGGAAATGAACATAAATCCCAGATTTAAATGTGTAGTTTGAACATCCTGGGATAATTAAATTATTGATAATGGTTATCTGTCACCAAGCAATAAATCATGGAGTGGCAAAACAAAAGCTATCTTGCTGCTGACAGATACATAGACTGAAAGATTTGCTCGGCCTTTAAGCTTCCAAAAGTAATTACAGAAAGGTGAAAGATTTCTCTTCTTGCCTTTTTTTCCTCATCATTTCTAGTGTTTCCATACTCAACRTGACACTTTTTCACAGCATCTTTTCTTATTCGGCTCTGATTTTTCTGGCGTTTTAATGGAAGCGAGGACGGGAGCTGGCAGCTCGCAGCGGCGGCGGGTCGGCCTCGCGCGCGCTGCCTCGGCACGTGCTGCTCTGCGCGCTCCGCGGAGCTGCCGCGCGGGGTTTGAGGCGCTGCTCGACTCTCTTCTTGCAAGCCAAGGTCAAAAGCAGAGTCAAAGTGAGAAAGTCAAAAGCAAGTCAAAGGGACGGCAAAATCAATCTGAACAGACTGCAGGCTGGAAGTACTGCAAGCCTGGGAAAACAAAGGAATTACATGAAGAAAACCAGCAAGCAGAAGCCAGCAAAGAAACGCACCTGTGAGGGATCCCCTTTTGAGTCTCTTGATTTTTGCAATAAAAGTAAGGACCTTATATTAGGTTTTTAGCAGCAGGGCGCAGAGCGGCTCCTCGGCAGGCCACGGTGCTGGGACACTCCACACGGAGCCCCTGGGAGCCTGTCAGACGCCCACGCTGTCCCGAGCGCCCCGGAGCAGCCCGAGACTGGCTTCGTTTATTCCCTGCCCAAAACGAAATCTCTTCATATTCATTACGTGAAATCCAGCAGTTTTAGTAACTTCAAAAAATGTCTGTTTTTTAAAATACASCTCTTTTGACTGTGTGGCAAGTCTGTGTTGATTTCACAATTTCTTCTTCCTGTGCAGAACTTAAAAACTACTATAATAACATAGGAAAATACCACCTTACACTGAGGATGAGGTGTCCTATATATTTAAACCAAGTCTTCAGCTGAGCTATTCAAAAGCTTAAGGGCTCCCAGCRCGTGTGAGAGCATTGCACTGAGCCTGTGTAATTTGTGACACTTATTTCCCTGGTACCTGTATTATAAAATTAGGTTTCCTATAAAYTAATACCACTTGAATTCTATGTTAAGGAGCCAGGAGTGCTTTGAGAGGTCAGGTTAAGGACAACTGTTATTGTCAGGGAGGTTTTTTCCCCCACACCAATAAGGAAAATAAGCCACTATTTTATATAGTTTTCATAGGCAAGACTGCCACATCTTGTCTCACAAAAAAGAAATAAAAAGAAATAACAGAAATAACACTGAGCCCTCCCCTTCAAAATGAATCCATCAATCAAATCTTTTCGAGTGTTTATGTGACTAGCTATGGAGCAAACACTGTTACCAGCGTTGTGACAGCCGTAGAATAATACAGATATGTCTGTTTAAAATAACACACCAGGCCTAAGGGCCAGAGCCAAAAAATAGCTGAAATAATAGTATTTTCTTGGTCACTGGTTGCTAAATTGAATTTGTGCCACCCCTGTGACCATAGAGGTGTTTGCATTGATCAAAACCACTAATAGGATTAACGTTTTGATTTGTTTGACTTTCTTTTTTTCAGTTTTGTCACTTGTAATTAAGCCATTACCATTTTTAGGGAAATGTCTTGGTCACTATTATTTGTTGAGCATGGCACATACTTTATCAAAGAACCGATAACAGTTTAACAGATATTTGGGATGTAGTTCTGTGGCTCTGTTATCTGAATAATTGATTACATGGTGGTTGTTGAATACCAGTAATTGACTATATGGTTATTGAAAGGGATTTAATAACTCTAAATATAATTTTGTATATAGGAGTAAAGTAACTACCTCAAAACATGCTGCTGGCAGTTTACAAATGGAAAATCTCAGAGAAATAATCTATAATGTGTAAACATGAAGTGATACATTTTATTTACAGCTGATAAATTTCAATTTAATTTAAATGTATATGTTAATTGAGATACACATTTTATCAGCTTCTTGTGAAATTAGGCGCTATTTTGTTTGATGCTGGTAGTAAGAGAAAATGTGGAATGATGTCTACAGCTACAGCTGTTTGCAGTCCTTATGTAACACCAGATGTGAGATTGATGTATCTATAGCTTGTCCTCTCCTGTGAATTGCAAGTGATCAAACAGGCAAAAAAAACATAGTGACAGGATGATTAGACAAGTTTAGCAGGAAGGGAATTGTTCAAGACATTCATAAATTACTGCACAACCACACACGTGCTGCAGTGGGAAATGTATTTATTGTAACCTTACAGCTATGGCAAAACACATATATCTAAGCTGAATCTGAGATACAAGCTTATTAATTACAGAAAACTACTTTGACCTATCTTATAGACACCATCAGGGTAAAAACAAACAAAACCTCCTTTTGTTTTCACAGACTTATTTTTATTAGTAAATTACTCTCCTATAAACATTTTATGAACTCTACTGTGAAAGACAGATACTAGATCAAGCAGTCATGCATTTTAGTGTAGCTGCATTGTAAAAGAAGTCGGTGGATAAGAGCTGTGGAAGCATCAGCCGTATTTTGCTTTTTCTGTTGCCAGAGCCAGCCGGCGAATGTTGGCTATGCAGCCAGCTGCCGCCTCCTGGAGAGTTTCATCCGTGGAGCCTACCATAGCCAGGAGGAGCTAGGGAAAACACAAAAGAGAAACAGCATCAGGAAAACAAATCCGTATGTTTTTTCTGCAACTAATGTTCAAATCACATACACAACAATTGTACCAATCTACTCAGATACATACAGAGAAATAAAGTGTTAAAAATTGCGGTAACCAAAGTTATTTGCTAGCTAAGATATAGAAATAAAATGCTTTAAGGTTTATAATATTTGTTCCTTACACTTCATGTACTGATTATCTCATTACCTCTGCCTCTCAGTTCTGACTTAGCTCTTTCCTTGAGAGTAGAAAATGCACATGCCTTAATTRAAATGAGGATTGCTCCTCAAGGCATAGTAGTGTATTTGTACATGCTGAAGATTTCCAGCAAACAAAACTCTGCACGGTGTTTTGGCCTTGATCTTGAAACTGGATCCATGTGAAAGGGCCCTCGTGTCCCATTGACTGCAGTAAGTTTCTTTATTGTCACAGCAAACCACTCACGTGAAACTATTTGAGGGATAACAGTCCGAGCATAACATTCTCAAATGTTTGCACGTAAGAGTGAAAAACAAAAGTTCAACAAAAGCCCCAAACTTCTGGAGCTGATTCAACTCTTCAGTCATGTGGAGCAGATCCTTTAYTCTGGAAGCCATTCAGCTCTTTCAGTGGAAACTCCCTTGGAGTAAGGCACTGCTCAGCACCAGTATGACATAAGAGAGGGCTTGAGGAGAAAACATTTTTACATATCAGAAAAACATTAATAATCACTTTTTGGCTCTTATTTTCTTAGTGTGTTGCAATCAGTGATGCAACTGCAGAGGCAATATATGCTGGAAAACCAAAGACTTATTTAGCTTAAATCAACTCTGTGAAATCCTTAGGTTTCTGAAAATCTGCCAAACTTAATGTGAGTTCAGGTATTTTGAAGCTCAGACAGCTCTAATTAAAACCTAGATTTTCAGTCTGCAATACTTAGGATTCTGCGTTCACCCAAACAATGTTGAGTCAAACCACAAAGAAATCTGTTATCACTCAACTCYGGTGCATATTTTTCATACAGCTAAAATATTACATAAAATTATGAACTGCTAAATATAAAAGCATAAATTGAATGCAGACATCAAATTCATATGCTACCTTTTTCTAACCTTCCAGCAATCATGAGGCATGGGCCACAGCTGCACACATATGGCATTTGCTTATAGAGATCAAAGCATTTTATACTTGAGGAAGTATTTGTGTTAGCCAAATGTACAAAATAAGCATCTTGCCAGTCACCTTTCACTCTTTGACCCCTATATATAACCTATAAGATTGCCTGTAATATGCCTGAATTATGTCAAAAAGACCCTTCTTGTAAATTAAGCATTGATGGTAAGTTCTTCTAGCCACTCTTCTTCCTATAATTTCCATTAATGTAATCAATTGTTTAATTGTTAAGAATTCTTGAAGTGTGAATACTGTGAAAGGATACACCTGAGTTAAAACCTCTATTTTAAAGATGATGGCAAATGATATGTGAAAGCCTTATATTTTCATATTTTATTGATATACAAAATGCAGGCTAAGTTAWGCAGGCAGTGAAGTCAGTGGAAGTTTCACATCTGATTTCAGATGGGGACGAGACCAAGCTGTTCATCTCCATGCAGCAATAAAGCTGCTTTACACAGCACAGGAGCCAGAATGCAGGTCTTAGCAGACAATTCACTTTTTTGAAAGAAATATTGCTGGATGAACATCCTTCTTCCCTCATAATTTCTGCAGTTGATTTCTTATTGGTCTAAACTATAAAGTGTTTCTTTGGGTACCTCAGAATGTTCTTATAGAACTTATAGAAGAAAACTGACATAGACCTTCATTTCCCTGACTCGAAACCAAAAACATGCATCTGCTATGGTAAAGCCATAAGTTTCACATTTTGGAGCAAGGAAACTATCATCTGCCTTGTGTTATTACTCACTGCATCTTCACAGGCCTACTGCAAGGCTTCTTCAGTTTGGTGACTGTGGAAGCCCAAACTTAATAATTTCAACATGAGAATTACTATTTATTTATAAGAGCAGAAGTTCATCATGAAGTTAATGCTTTGGAGATATGTTATTTAGTAAAAATATAGTAAAAAGCAAAAATAAATCTGCCTCTGTTATGTCTACATATGGTATGTAAGCCTCAGTTCAAGGTTATTTATTCCTTCGTTAGCCACTATTTGTTTCTAGGCTCAGAAGACTTTATGCTTATGGTAATATGAATGCCACCAATGCAAACAACAATTTTAATGAACATAGTAAAAACTGGGAAGTTTCCCTTTTGGGTTTAGTGGGACAAAGATCAGTCTCTCTAACTGATTTTGTTTTAAGTAAGGAAGTCACTTGCTAGTCGTAACTGCCACATTGTCCAATATCCATTACATTGTGTTTTGGGATTTTCACAACATGACTTGAAAAAAATATTCTTGAAAATAAAGTCTAACACAGTAGCTGCCCCTGGGGATGGAGCAACATTCATCAGTCAACTGACTTCATGTGCTAACAAGAAGGCAACTGAAGGCAGGAATAGCAAAAATGCGGAGTGTTTCAATGCAAGTAGATATTTTCATATTTAGGAATCCAACTTTGAAGATTTTGATATAAAAGCTGTTACTATCTTTGTCTTAAATGAAATAAAATTTTATCCTCTTCTTATGTATCAACAAAGTTACAATTCCTTCAATTCCTGCCTGCAGCTCCTTGATCCTTTTGTGGGTTCAGTTCAATTCACTGGCAATTTGGGTTTCCAATTCAACTATGGAAATGCATTCATAGATCATATGCATGGGTCATATACACATAGTACATGTATTTGACAAATCCAAAAAATCTTTTCTTTTCTTGATTCTGATACATCAATGCAATATAACATGTCCTTTCTGTTGATGCAATGCCCTTGAACTTCATTTATCCCTTCCCTTTACTGTTCAGGTATTATTTTCTGACACATGTAAATGTTAACAGATGTGAGAAGCAGTAAAAAGCATGTGGTATAAATGCTTCTTTCTGGCATATAAAAGGCACTTTCCATAGACAGAGAAAGCATTTGCAGCACTATGTAGACTTCATTTTCAGTTGGCARGTATCTATATTCTAAGGCGAGAGTCCAACTTTTTTTGCACAGTTAGCATGTCATACCAGCAACTAAGCACACATACAAGCTGTTTAGAGAACGTAAAGAGCCTRTGTAGCATTTATGGGTTCCACAAGCAAATGTAAAGCAAAACCAAATCATCTAAATATTCAAAACAATTAAAGAGATTTTGCTATTGTTAAAATAGCTTCAAAATAGCACAGAGCAGTGTGAGTGTGCTAGGGCTGTGCAAACATAGAATATGCAGAATTTACAGAATATGCAGACTGGAAGAGATCCTAGGAGGCGTCCARCCCTTGTCAAGGCAGTGTCAGCTGGGAGATCCGACCAGATTACTCAGGGCTTTATCCATCTGAGCCTGAAAACCTCTAGGGATGGAGAGTGCGTAATTTTGAGGCAACCTGTTCCAGTGCTAGATTATTCTCCTGGAGGAGATTTTCCTCATATTTCATCTCTTTTCTTCTGACTTGTGCCTGTGGTCTCTCAGCCTCCTGCTAGGCATTGCTATGAAAAGCCTGGCTGCATCTTCTTGACCTCCTTGTAGATTTTTAAAGGCYGCTCTCAGGTCCCCTGGAAGCTGTTGCTTCTCCAGACTGAACAAAGGCTGTTTCTTCAGCTTTTCCTCACAAAGGGCAAGTGCTCCCACCACCAACCATCTTACTGGCCCTGCACTGAACTTGTTTTACTTCATTCGTGTCTTTCCTGTATTTTGGGGGGCCTGAAACTGCATGCACTGCTCTAGGTTCAGTCTAATGAGTCATGRGTAGAGGGCAGAAATCACTTCTCTCATTCTACTGGCAATGTTCCTGCTATATTAGCAGTATCCTGCTGGTCGTCTTTGCTGTCAGGAGACACTGCTGGCTCACGTTCAGCTTGCTGTCCACCAAAAGCTCCACCMTGTCTCCACTTCGTGCCACTGTAAGGGGTGACTTGGAAACTTGTGCCAGTGAYTCCCATCCAGACCCATTCCAGGCCTGTCTGGATAGCTCTGCATGGCAGTCCTGCCCACAACGGTATTGAGTCCTCTCCCAAGCCCTCACCACCTCACCTCTCAATTTGATGTTTTTGCAAGCATATGGATAAAAACTATGTTGCCTTCTCCAGGACACTGGTAAACACAGAAAGTGGGACACAGATCCCAGCAAAGAGACCTGCCATACCCAACTTGTTACTGGCCACCAGGTAGATTATGACCCACTAACCACTACCCTGTGAGATGGATTTTAAAACATTTTACACCATGGTTTTACAGATTTGGCTGTCCACTCTTCTAGACTGTAAAATATCTGAAGTTGGACAGACATATAACTGTTTTTAAAATCTCACACAAAGCTGACTCGCCAAAGTCAATGWCACCCCCTGCTCTGCTCTCATCCACCCCGCTAGTCACTTTATGATAGAAGGCAATGATGGCCTGMTTTACCTTTGATAAAACTATGCTGACTGTTCCCAGTCATCTGTTTSTCTTCCTTGAGCTCAGAAACGTGTTCCAAGGAAACTAACTCCATAATTTCCCCAGGGACCAAAGGGAGGCTCACCGGTCTGGAGCTCCCCAGACTGTTGGCAGAAACTACTGCTTAGCAAATTCTCATTGCTGGGACTTAATGCTCTCTGACAAGCAAAGGGATAACAAAAATGGAAAGTTTTTTGTCCTCCAGGGCAGCATTAAGAGGTAAGGGTGTAAGCCATGGCATTTACTTGCACGTCAGGGTATCATGAATGATGCCATCTTCCACCATCTGAAAGTAGAACTTCCTTAAAGTAAAATCTCTACAAATACAAATTAACTAACTGAAAAACTATTTCGTCAAATAGAACAGCAAAGGCATCAAGATAAGCACTTGTAAAAGTCTCCCTTCAAAATCTGGGAATGGATCCATAGTAAAATAAAATACAAATAAAATGGATATTTTCAGAGGAGGCCAGTAACCCTCTTTTCTATGAAGGTATCTTACGAGGATTTTTCACTTCTGCAAAGAAATCGCACGAGGGAATTTCAAAGCATAGAAAATGCACATATTTGAAGATTTACACCAATAAAGCCTGAATCTGACAAAAGCTCAGAAGGTGCTTGTGCSTTGTGCATTGCGTACTATATTTTTAGGCAGTCTCTTTCCTTTAGCCACAGTTATTGCAGCTTCCAGATTCAGTAGTGGGAAGCAAGAGAAAAAGGAAACGGTATTTTCAGACAGAATACAGTTTTGTATGTATTCCTCTTAAAATAAGAGATTAGTCATGTGATGCAGCTACAACTTGTTTTCCAAAACAGTGGGAAGTGTAGAGCAATACTGCTGGACAGAGCTTTCTTTACTCATGCAGAACAGATAAAGATCAGCCTACTCAATACCCTGGAGTCCTGTGAACATGAAACCAAATAATGAATACTGACTAACTCTAAAAAAGAATATGTAATGCCTTTTTCTTTTTTTTTTTTGTCTTCCTTTTTTTTTTTTTTTTTTTTTTTTTTTTAATTAGAAGGGAATACAAACTCCTTCAACAAGATTCATACCCAAACACAGACTGGGAACCTAGTCAGAATTCATATATAGCCTAAAATTCCTAGAACTACAGACATTTGCTTCAGCGAAACTGCTGCTTCTGTCTGTTAGCACTGGTGATGACATCTTGTCGATTGACATAGCATTTCCAGTTAGTGGATTTTTTTTCTAATTTGGATTTAATATCTGACTTCTTTTATGTGCAACATTTCCTAAAGGATGCTGACTTTCTAACACTCTGATCTTCTAATTGCTTAAAACTTCTTTTCCAAAGAAGACATTTTTCACATGCTTTTCATAAAACTAACCTAAAAGAAAAAAATACTTTAAATAAAAGCATATGGTAGAAGCTTATCCAAGAAAGTATCAGTCTAGATCCAGCCAGCATTTTGCTAACTTTCAACACCATATTGCACACTGGAAAATATTAAAGCACCTAGTTTGAGTGTTATGTTACACATACCCCTATGAAAATATTTCTTATACAGTTAAATTATAAATAGTAAAACATACTGCAGAATCAAAGCATAATGAAAGTTAAGCTAAGTCACTGTTTCTAAAGTAAAAGTCATGCTGATTTCCTGGTTTTCTCTTTTAGCTGAGTGAAAAGAAAAGATGTACCACAGGGCTTCCTAAGAAGCCACAGCTCCAAGTTCTGCAGGGTTTTTGGTTGATTTTGTTTTTCTCAGGTGGCACAAAGAGAGTAGATTTCAGATGTAAATTCCCCTGTATCAGGGAATACTCTGGGTTAGCAGAGGTAGAAAGCGCAGCCCTGAGCAGTCCCAGATGATGGGGACCCCCTATGCAGATTCCCTCTCCTCTCCCGCTCTTCTCTCTGGGATTAAGAGCAGCCCCTGGTGCTGCCCAGTCCCRTCACCCCAAAGGTCAGAGGTGCACACGGACAGTCTCCTGATGGCCTCGGAGAAATCCTGTGAAAAATTCACCCAGCTCCTTCCCCATTCCCCAGGACGACAGCAAACTTGTCTGCAGCTTGTGGTGCATTTCCAGAGCACACACAGGTCATCTCCTCTGTTCCAGGACTTAGGTGACTTGGCCTCTGCAGGTGTTTATTTCTTCCTGTATGACCACATGTGATAAGAGAGCTGAACTTCACATGGCTGCAGTTAGGTGAGCTGAATCCCCACAAAACAAGGGATTGCCACAAAACAAGGGAGAAAGAAGAATGTGGCTTGATAGATACAGCAAAATAGGCCGATTTATTTGCACCCTACCATGAGATGTTTACTGTTTGCTTAGAAGATACAATCTCAGTGGATTTCAATTGATTTCATGTCATGGTAGGTTTGCAATTTAAAGTTCTTCTGCATACAGCTTCATTTTTTTCTTTTTCCTCTCTGTTATCTAACCATTCTTGTCTGCTGCTTCCATCTAGTATCCACCTTTATTATAGCTAAACTGAAAGGTGTTTGAGACAAGGACCATCCTTCTCCAACTCATCTAACTGTGCCCTCTACAATGGGGATGACGCTCCTGAATAGAAGTCCTTTCAGGGACACAGCAACAAAATAATAAATAGTATGACAGTTCTCAAACTCTTCAGTAAGGTTAAATTCTTTCCATTGCTAGAAAACMCATACTCCAAATGTCTAAAATGAATTAAAAGACAATATATAAAATCTAAATATATATATTTAAATGTACATATGTTTTTGCTATTTGTATATATGTACCAATTGGGGGAAATCAACCTGCAGCTCTTTCTACACCTCATCTGTATTAATTGTCTTCTGATTTTATAATTATTCAGAGAAGGATACAACACTTCTTGCAAGGCCATAGCAAATGAGCAGAGAATTCTGGAATATCAGTGAAAAGGAGAAAGTGAACAAACTACTACTTGGTAAAATGTAAAATATTTTTAAAAAATCCAAAACTTTCTTGATGCTTTAAAATACGTTATTTTTAAGGTTTCCTCTCTCAAGCTTTAACTCAYAGGGCTTCAAATATTTTCAACAATTTCAGATGTGAATCTAACTAAATATATATATACATCATGCAAAACTAATGCACCTAAATGAAGCTAACACTAAAAATGTTTTCTAATCTTTATTTAAAAAGTATGATTAAATGTAACTGAGATGGGTCCTTAAAGGCAGATATTTTGACCCTATACTCAGCTGTAAGAAGTTTGGTGCAACATTTAGAAAGAATTCAATCATCATGAACATTCCAATGTACAGCGAGTCTTATGGGATATGAAATTCATCCCACAAAAAGCAACAGGCAGATCTGATAATCCAGAAGTGATGAAGCCAAAGGTCTTACAGCATATTTTTATTCAAACCACTTTCTCTATTTTATTTTTATTTCATTGTAATTTTGAAGAGAAGATTAACATATAAAAGGCTGTTGAAGGGCTAGAGAAAATAAAGAATTTCCTTGTAATATTAAAAGAATGACATTGAAGAAAAGCTTTTCTCAATTCGCTGRAAATTCATTTTATTAAGATTAAAACAGGAGCCTGCTTACTTACTACACAGACATTCAAAATGGTAGACTGACACCATGAATGCTCCTTTACTTTTCATAATTTAGTTTGAGTTAATAACATGTTGCGGTCCATCCTGTCCTTATATTGCTGCCCTCATGAGCAATCTTTCTTACTATTGTTTCCTGTTTCTTCTCCTTGCTTATCTGCTTTTTCACACTTTTTTTTTTCTTTTTCATTTCATGTGAGTAACACTTTAACATTGTTCTCCCTTCCCAAATGTTTCTGAGATATTAGTACAGAAAATCGGAGAAAGCATTGCTAGTAGTCTTGATTTTCCAAATTTTAAAATTACCCTTACTGGAAATACCGTAATTCTCTCTCCATCTGTCTTTCTATCTCCAGCAGTCATAGAAAGATCATTTGGCAGCTAAGATGGGGCATTTGAAAATGAAGCAAGTCAGAGAAACAAAAGGAGCCCTAAGCTGACCATTAATACTCACAGGGTGAAAACATAGTGCATTTGGTTCTCTGGTTTATCCAGTTTTCTTGAAATGCTCTATACCTAGACAGCCAACATTGAATTGCAGCAACCAGAAGCCACAGTTTGCAGATCAGTGGCAAATTTTGCAATGTGTATCTCAAGCTGCACCTTACGGCAGAAATAAGTATAAAATCTGACCATATTTGCAGTTTTAAAGGTATGCAATATCTACTGCAATGCCAATGTTTGAATTAACTTCAAGATGTGTTCTGCATGCAATTCCAAGTACTGATTTTGGTCTCTAAAGTCAATATAGTTTTAGGTCTAATGATAATAGTCTTTATCTCTGTCTATATCCGACCATAATAATCAAAAACAAGGGAGTCCTTTTTCTAGTAAGCCTTACATACTAAATTCTGGGGACCAAAGCAGAATGTCTTTATGGGAGACCCATATGATAGCATCTATTTCAAATAACAAGTTAGGAAATTTTAAACCTCTGGTTTTTCTGGCCTTGTAAGCCAGGATGCCTCTGTGGGCATCCAGGTGGACAAGAAGTTGACCATGAGCCAGCAATAGTGCCCTGGTGGCCAAGAAGGCCAAAGGTATCCTGGGGTACATGAAGAGCATTGCCAGCAGGTCAAGGGAGGTGATCCTGCCTCACAGCACTGGGGAGGCCACACCTGGAATGCTGTGTCCAGTTCTGGGCTCCCCAGTACTAGAGGGACATGGAGCTACTGGAGAGAGTCCAGCATTGAGCTACAAAGATGATTAGGGAACTTGAGCATCTCTCATGGGGAAAGACTCAGAGAGCTGGGCCTGTGTAGCCTGGAGAAGACTGGGAGGGGAGCATCAGGGTGTGCAAATATCTGAAGGTTGGTATCAGGAGGATGGGCCAGGGTATTTCAGTGGTGCCCAGCAACAGAACAAGAGGCAACAAACACAAACTGAATAATAGGAAGTCCCATCTGAATATGAGGAAAAGCGTCTTGATTCTAAGAAAAACTGTTCCACTGTGATGGAGCACTGAAACAGGCTGCCCAGAGAAGCTGTAGAGTCTCCTCCCTAGAGATATTCAAAATCTGCATGGATGCAATCCTGTACAACGTGCTCTAGGCAACCCTGCTTGAGCAGGGATGTTGGATGATTTCCAGAAGTCCCTTCCATCTCAAGCACTCTGTGGTTCTCTGTTTTCATTGTTTGTGAAATACTCAGTGGTTAGATCCCACGTCTGAAAATCCTTACACTTTGATTCCCCATTTTTCACTAATTATTTACCATCTGAGATCTTTTATGTCAAAATACAGAACTCTGAAAAGCAACATTAAGACTAGAACTCATCCTACAATCTACACTCTGCAAAGAAGCTTTTTCTTAGCATCTGTACCGTGAAAGAAACAGCAGTAAGATATGCCACAGTACTAAAAGATACTGCAGTGTGGTGTTTGAAAAGGCAACACTGAAAAGATTACAATGACTAAGGCTTAAAGCCAATTTTAAATAAGCCTGATTGATTCTGCAGGAAGAAGGAAAAAAAGAAGTTTTCATAGATGGCAATAATGAATGCTTATTTTGGTACATTAAGAGACTCCTGAGTGATAATTTAGCCTCCGTTTACACATATGTATCTGTATGTATGTATGCAAATTCATATATGTGTATATAAGAATAGCTATTTTTAAGGGTAAGTGGATCATATTTTCACTGAATGTCAAAATAGACTTATTCACACAGTCCAAAATACCATTATTATTATTTCTTACGTTCAGCTTCTGTGAATAGCTCTGTATATACAAGGAAACTATTTTTGATCAGCTGAATGCCAAAATAATCACCTGGCATTCTGCCCTTGTGCATTAAGCCCAGTAACTTTCAATTAAGAAAATGAATTTTAATAATTGACAATTTAGCTAAGGTCTTATTACAGAAAGATAAAATAAATTTAATATTCTTCTTTCTTATTATTGTTAAATTAGAAGGAAACATTTCACATAGTCAGAAGGATCAGACTTGGTGCAGGGAGCTAAACAATTGCAAGAAGCTGCTCTGTGTATTTCTGTGGTTTCAAGATAGTGCCAAGTCGGAAGGAAAAGACATTCCCTGCATTTTATAAAGTAAGATAAATACAGAGAAGAAATATAGATGAAAGATGGAACTGCTATCTACGGACCCTGCCAGATTCCTAGGCTTTTTGGCACACCTATTGAAGCTGGCAGACTTAGCCAGTAGCAATCTTTTCCATTAAAAGGAGCAGCATATATTTTGGTTTAACATACTTTGTTTATGCATTTTTAAGCTTCAAAAATGTCTATTTAAATTTTTTTTAATGATTCCTTCTGCACAGTTGGCTGCAATTGTACTTATTTGAAATGGCTCATTTATCACTAGTAGAGCTGCAGGGCACAGCTACTGTTGAACAGCTTCAACAAACCTACAGCTTAGTGGGACAAGCTTCTTTTTATAAGACTAAAGATGTTTAAAATGTGCCAACAGGAACTTTATGCCAGCTTCCAGGTTTGTTATCCAAATGTTACTAAATTAGAGGTCTCCTGAAGCACAGAGTTTGGGCAAAGATGAGCTGATCTCCCCTGGGCTGCTGCTTTTTTTCCTATCTGGGATTAGCCAGACTTCAACAGAGCACTTGCCACATATTACAAACTTCAGTAATGTGAAATTTTGAAAAATCATCTGAAGTCTGAGGCTTAATCTACACTGAAGTCAAACTTTATCACCTTTGGCAGTCGTGCAAAAGCAAAGTGTTTCATATTTAAGTATCCCTGCYTTATGAATGGTGAAATTCTGTTTATTAGGAAGGATAAGGCTTTCTGGTTTCTGTTTCCCAGAGCTGAAATAGTAAAGAAAATGTTCACACCTGCTACTTGCTAACACAAGAAAAACTGCAGTGAGGTAACATTGTTAATTTTCCATAATCCTTCTGAAACAAAATGAAATATGCTAGTATAGGGTTCAGTTTATGGAATTGCTTGTTTTTGAAATTTGGAAGTGATGTGATCAATGCCTTTGGGGATGGAGGAGGTGATCGCTGATAGACATGCAGCAAATTTGCCATCTAGTGCCCTCTTTCTTCATGTCCAAGAACTGTAATTAATTTATAAAAAGCAAGAGGCATTAGCTTGGAGTATTTGCCAAACACACTGYATCTCCAGCCTGAACTGCGGAGCCAGAAGAGAGCCAAACACAACCATTAAAAAGAAGGTTCTTTCAATTTGGAAATAAAAGATGTAAAGATACAAATAAAAAAGTACATGTGTTTTAATTATATATACATGGACATATTATTACACCAATGTCATATGAAGTGTTTTGGACTGATTTAAAAAGAGATTTTTGTAAGCTTTCGTTGATAATAAAAAACTGTGACTCGTATACTCAATACTCTCACCAGAGAAGCAAAAAACAAGCAAAATACCTCAAAACAAGCTACCTCTAAATCAAACACACCTAAAGAAGAAGGTAATGGTACTTTTACATTTCAGTTTCTGAATTTCAGTTTTGTATGGTTTATGGTAGAAACTGKGTTTAGAATATTTTCAGTATAAATTATTAGTAATTGTCATCCATATTTTGCAATTCACATATATTTATTTCACAGAGATGGTCTTATGAAAGCCTCTTCACATAAAAAAAAAGTTAGCCAAAACTTCTCGTAAGATTTATGACTTCAGCAACAATGGCCAATATTTTGGAAGCATTGTACAAAAAAATAAACAGAATGTATTTTATAATACACTATAACAAATGTTATTATAACAAAGGCTATAAGAACATTTTAACTATTAAATGTACCCCCMAAAAATATGTCTCTTGAGGTTATAGGCTGATGGGAGTATAAGAACAACTCTGATGGATTAATTAAAATATACAYGCATGCATATGTGCATCCACATATACTTCAATATATGTATCAAGTAGCACTCTTAGGAGTACAAGACCTTTTCTGCCTCCCTTATTAAACTAGGTATTTCAAATTAATTTCAGTATCCCTATTAAAGTTCCTATATACTATAACAATTGATATTCTAGGGGGGATCTATTAATATTTCTTTGTAATATGAAAATGGAGTACTTACATTTTTGCAAATAATTCAAAGAAGCAGAGGACAGAGTTAGATTAAAAAGCAATTCTGTACAGTGGTAGGCAGGTTATTCACCTTCAATATTAAAAAAAGTCTGTTTCCTAACTGTAAGTTTGATCTACCTTTCAGGCATGRATTTTAATCATTGATTTAACCCATCTCTCTTCCTCTGGTCCTCGAAATATGGTTATGGATATTAATATTCTAGGAACAGGAGACAGTGGAGTTGTTTACAGTGCAGCAGAGCAATAACTATTAAATGAACTTGCTGGATGAATAAAAGCAGTTCAGAACACTGCAGAGCTCAACAGAGGCTAATTTGCTGTGACTTTCTGTAGCCATCAGCGGAGACCCACACGGGGAAAAAAGCTGCCAACATCGTGGTTATGGTTCCCATGTGGGTTCCTGATGTTCAAGTGACTGTTCTTTACTGCCCAATTTCCATGTTTTTCAAACAAACAAACAACCCCCAGAAACACAGTCAGTATTTGGTACTTTCACATCAGCTAGTTAAATTGCAACTATGAATTGGCAGTAGTTGTATCTTGGTTTTACTTGCATTGTCAAAAATGATCAATACAAATATTTCTACTTTTTTTTTTCTACCATTTCTTYATTTAGAATATTTATGCACTATCTGACAAGGTTCTGACAAGTGTACAAAGCACACCTGAAAATAAGAATACACTGTTTGCTTTTTTAGTTTCATACCTTACTATTTAAAGCCACAGGTATTCTTTTCACAGAGTCTAATGAATTTGTATCTACATAATTTACAAATATTTATCATTTTTTCAGCCAGTGATACCTCTGCCAAAACTGGAACCTGCTACTACAGAAAAATGCAGTATGTTGTTTTAAAGGCATTATATGATTTCTCAGTGTGTTGATCTCTTAAACTTCTCTAAAACAATGAAATGCATGAATAAATGTTGTGTCAGCCTTTAAGATGCGAATGATTCTTATAAAAAGCAAACAATTTCATCTGAGGTTTACAAAGTGTGTTTACAAATATTAAACACTGACTAATATCTGTGGGAAAAAAAAGAAAAAGAAAACAGATACCAGCTTATTTCGCAAAGTCCAACTTCAGTGGTGATCTACATTAAAACCATTACCTTCCTTCAATTTTCAGCCCTGTCTATGCAGGCCAATATTATAGCATGAGAATGTCTAACCTGGCAAACAGTTCCCCAAAGACATGGAAATCGAAATAGAAAATTGGCCAATCAAACTCTGAGAGGAATATTGTGGCCAAGCAGGCTAATGATGATAATAATGATAATCTCTGATGTTCAGACAGAGCTTACACAGAGACAGGAAAGTTATTTTACCTGATTGAGTATTCATACCACTATTACTGGAATACGGAATCATGTTTTGATGTTGAAATTTAGTAAAAAAAAAAAAAGAGAGAGGCGA
>NW_020455832.1:3544634-3568573 GCF_003342845.1 Nothoprocta perdicaria | reverse complement strand
AAAAAAGAATTGAAAGGAGAGCATAGAGATCCCATCAGAAATTCCACCAAGAGATAACTATGGTGTGATTTGATCTTAATTTATAAGAATGTGTATCAGAAGACAAGTTAGATGGGGCTTTTCAGTCTACCAAGCAACAGTGTCATACATGTAATGGCATAAGATAAAGCTAGACAAATTTAGGCTACCAATAAGGTGCAAATGTTTTTAAGAGGAAGGTATTTAGCTACTGGAACAAGTTATAATGGCTCTAGACGATTTTCCATCACTGGAATTTTTAAAGTAAATAGTCAGTGTTTTTCTAAAAGATAGACTCTATTCCAAAGAGAAGCAAATTGAAGCAATGTCTAAGCTCTGTATGAGCTTGGCTGATCAGACTGCACCATCATCATAATCCCTTCTAGTATTATAATGTATGAATCCATGACCATCTAAAATGAAAATAGTGCCTGATTTATAGACCTATAGTCTTATTTAGGCTTTTTAAATATTAGCACAACATTACCTTTCYTCCAGTGCTTCAACTTCCCCTGTATTACAAGACTAGTCAACATTTAGGAGGATATTAATTTAAATGTAGCTGTCTAAAAGTTGCTCTTGAGTCTGAACTAGTCACCTAGGTCCCATCCTCTACTCAGTAGAGAAAGCCAGGCTCTTCACAAGTCTATTCAGGCCCTCACAAGCCTATTCCATCCAGATGTTTTCGACACTTACTTGCAGCTAGCGTAAGTCTACAGGTGCCTCTCTTTCTTCATTGACTACACAAAGTGCCTTAGTTTAGACAACTTTGAACTACACACCTAAAAGTGGCCAAGTTAGAAAGGAATCCATCCTTAGTGTTCCATGGATTTTTTTTTCAAAACCCTGTACTCTAGTTAATTAGATCCAGAATTAGATTAGAATTTAAAACCTCTGTCTTTACTATAACAGGTGCCTGTTACTGCTGGGCAGATACTATTTCATTATCATCGTATCATATCCCTAGCAAATAAAATACTTTTGAATAACTCTAATTGAACTATTATTCAGAATTCTGTCTCTCCCATTTAATAACAGACCAGACTGTATAGGCATTCTATATGGGAATTTTTGTTCCTTCCTGCCTTAGAATGGTATATACCTCTCTAAGCATAGGTACCTATAGTGTAGATGTGTAATTGAAATTGTGAACCTGGACTTCTGTTATAATCAAAAGAGACCAGATAGTATTGTCAGTAGAGAATGAGGGGCCTTATTTTAGTGTAAATTAGAACAGAAGAAGCACAATCTTCTGTGCTTCTTCTGGAGGTCTTCCAAAGCTGCCTGGATGCTCCGTGCTCTGGGTGTCCCTGCTGGAGCAGGGGSTTGGACGAGATGATCTCTAGAGGTCCCTTACACACTGRTTTCAGTAGGAGTCTGAATGGAAAACAGTTTTCTTAARGAGCTGGACAGACGCCTTCTTACACATTCACAGTTATTCGGTATGTTTGATTGTGCACTGGTTGACATTTTTTTGGTGTGGATGGTATGGATGGCTGGTTTGATTTGGTTTGTCTGAAAATGCACTCTGACAAACTACCATTATTTTTGCTTTTGGGGGGACTGGTTAATGGTTAATCCTTCAGGTAAATTAATGGCTTCCAAGGTTATTTCCACTTTACTGCCTGTAAACAAACTCTGCAATAAGGAATCTTGATGTTCCTCTTCCTGGGTATGTATTTGGTTCACAGTCACCTCTTGGCTATGGCAAGATTCCAGCCTACCAACCTGAACAGCTTATGGCATGAATCAACAGTGGGGCCTTTTCACATTAGAGACRATTCCCTGGTATTCTGAATGACTTTCAAAAATCTATCCCAATGCTTTTTCAAATTGTGATATTTAGCAGGAATTCTAGGTTTTTCATGGTAAAGTGTGCTCACAGAGTTTTAATTTTATTGCTCTTCTTTAACATCTTAATTCTTGATCAGGTTTGGTTGTATTTTTAAACATTCATTATAGAACCAGTCTTTTCAGGAACATCAGTCTGCTTTCCTCACAAAACTCTGAGCTCTTGTGAACTGCAGAGGAGGATAGCTAAAGCTAATCTTYATAGAGTTTTGAAGTACTTAAAGTTAAGCAGGGTAACTTAACATCTTTTAGTCATTCTTATTTGTAGACAGTCCTAAGAACTCAACCTAACTTCTGTTCATGGAATGAATATTCCATTTCTGAATGATACAGAACAGAATGCAGACCTTTTATTCTACACGTTGCCATAAGTGTCTAAACAAAAGGGTGATTGACATTGTTTCTTTTGAAAAAYCCACTTAATTGGATTTAGTGAAGAAAGTTCCTTCCACATTAGATGGGGACTAGAGGGGATGACTTCTTCTGGACACTGGGAAAATCTATTATCATAATTGTTTTCCTTGATTGGATTTGTCCTGGGTATGGGGCAAGTCCMCTGTTAAACTGTAGAATATTCCTCAGTTATCAAAAGTGAGAAAAGGAGGAAGCTTGCAAAGACCAATCATTATTTTCCTCTTTTGATGAAAATCATCTGAACCACAGACTCATTCAGGTTAGAAAGGATCTCAGGAAGGTTGGAGGATCTCAGGAAGGTGTCTAGTCCAACCTCCTGCAGGATCAACACTGAATCCAGACCAGATGCTAGATGGCTTTGTTGAGTCAGACCTGGAAAACCCCCAAAGATAGAGATTCTAGAGCTTCCCTGGGAAACTGCTCCAGTGTTACATTATCCTCATAGTGTTTTTCTCCCCCTTATATCCAGTTGGAACTATTCTGTTTCAATTTATGAACCACAGTTCATGCATACGCTGGTTCACATGCTGAGAACAGGTCATTTATACCCTCATAAGTTCAGATAAATCGTCAATTATGAGATGGGAAGCAATTCCACTTGTCTTTTTATGATAGACCCACTTAAAATCATGTGGTCATACGCTTGTACACATGTTATCTTTCTTGTAGACAAAAAAGGGACGTGCACATTAGCCAAAAAGTTTACCCCAATACCTATAGATGCAAAAGATTTAACCTAGGTTTCTTTATTTTGTACCATTATCAATTTATTTTACTAGTTGTATTTTCTCCCTCTTAMTATCTTGTAGATATTTCAGAATATTGTATTTTTTAAAAAAGCAAAATCATATTTTGCTGCAAATCTCTGTTTCCCAATAAGAGCAAATAAATGCTTTTAATTAGTCTAAATATTTTAACTAGGCCTGAAGACTAAAAATTAACCTACACCCAGCTGGAATTAYGACCAAAGCATATCATCAAGATTGTTTTCATACAATGCTTTCAGTGTGTTACAGCTTGTAAACCTAAAGGACCTGCATAATGAAGGGAATGAAAATAATAGGTCACAGAAAGGCAGACAATAGAAAAAGGAGGGGGACACATKGTGGTTTGTGTCAGCTGAATGGAAAAATAAGCAACAACAGAAGTCATCAGACACTAAAGTTTGAAAATGAGCTGTAATAGAGTATATATTTCCCTGTTCTATGTAGCTAGTATATGGCAACTGTGATGGGAAGAGGCTACTGAAAGCTGAGAGAGCAGCTTGGAAAGATGAGTCCAGCATTGTGACCAGCTGAGTCTTTCTAACCAGACTATTGCCAACTCTAGATACATGTATGATCATGCAAGGCCTTTAAACTGTGCCAGAATTGAAACTATTTATAAGCAAATGTACTATCATTACTGTAGGCATAAATTTAACATTAACAATAAAATCGTATAATTTAACTCTTAGTATCAATACATTTATCTACATGTTACAGAAAAACCTGCAAACAGCAAACTTTTCAGGAAATTTATGAAAACAGACAAGTCCTACAATCTTCATTTCTAAGACTGTAATCTTTATGCCTCCTATGCCAATGAAATAACTAACTCTATTGGCTTCAATTTCTGAGATAAAACCAAACTGGAAAAATCTTTCTGAGCTAAATTCATACTAGAGAAAAGCCTCTGGGGAATGTGCTCATACTTAATTCTTAAAATAAGATTTTTTTATAAGTGAATACTGAATGCATTCCAGGTGAATGAAGCTTTGTATTATTCTACCTTAATTTGGCCTCAAAAGTATTTTATAAGTGGACACAGTTGCACTGAACTCCTAGGTGGCTTTCTGCCATACCAGGCAACTTCCATTAAGATGACTCAACTTCTTTTGCAAAAGCCACTTGAAAATGATAAAATGCTGATTACCAACCTAAGTAAGACTCAAGTAAAGCATTCTAGAGGTGAATGTCAATATCATATGTCCATACTGTAATAATCATCTAGCTGTGAGATCTTCAGAACTGAAATATTCTTTCATAACTCATTGTTTAACCGAATGTTTCTAGGATAAATTTGAGAAAATTTGAGGTAGGCAGCAGTATGCTAAAATATTTTCAAAAGTATTTCAAATTATAGCACTCTCCTTTTTCATCATGTCAAACCCCTTCAGTGATTTGAACTCCAAAGAGAAAAAACCTTTCGCCTCACCTTCACCACTCCGTTTTCATGCATGGTGATACAGTTGTTGGGATCCTCTGAAAGCTGATATAAAGCCTGAGCTGTAGCTCTATGGACTGATGGATCATTTGATTTCAAGTAACGTACCAAAGGAGCTACAGCTTTTGTCTCTCCGAAGGTAATTCGATTGCTTCCCCACATGCAACAGTGGGAAATGGCCTCTGCTAAGTGACGTCTTAACTTGTCATTGTTCTGAAGAAGATAAAAATATAATACATAAAAAATGTGATATGTTAAAATGGGTTAAAAATTTCATAGGAAAGCAGAATTGTATTCTCAAACACCATAAGGAATCCCAATTTAATTGTAAYAGTATTTTAAAACTAGAGAGCACTGAGCTCTCTTGTTAGCACAGTAGAGCTATAGAGCTAGCTCTTACTATTATCTTTGTAAGAGGTGCTGGGAATTTTTTATATAATTATTTTTATATTATTTCAAAGGTGTTTTTAGAATGGCTCGAGATTAGCATTACAATGTTACATATAGTCCCATCATTGAGACTTTCTCTGTGGTTCAGATTTATTGCTCTCTCATCCCTTTTCATTGCATCTCTTTTTCCATAGGACAGCTGCACCACTGGAAAGCCATATTCAGCAATAGGGATTACGAAAATTAAGCTCCTCCACAGTAATTTTGGAACCAGCTAAGGAATGTTTCCATATACCTCTCTGATATACCTCTCAAAGAGAAAGATTTTCCTTTTTTTTTTTTTTTTTCTCCTCCTTTATATTTACTGTTCATGTCCTAACTTTTAATGTCCTAACTTTTTATTTGGGTATGATGCAATTTGACCTAAAAAAAATCAGATACTTAGTACATGTTTAGATGGTACTTACTGTGTTTGCTAGTTTTGACAACAGAGGGACAACTCCATGGTCTGTTATAACAGCTAAATTTTCTTCATCTTTTGCTATATTTGTAATGGCTGCACATACACTTGCTAGAACTTCTTTATTCTTTGATTTAAGCAAGTTGACTATCAGTTCCAAGCCACCAACAAAGGACCGAACCATTTCTCCAGAATCCTGATTGAGAATAAAAGAATCCTTGTTTTTAAATATTCAAGCTCTATTTAACAAGCAGATCTTAAAAATAGGAATGGACATGACAGTTATCCAAAAGACAGCAGCTACTGCTGTACGTGGCCTTCACCAAGAATCACGGCTAATTCAGCTCTCCTGATTGACATATGTGAGTTTGATTGTTCTACAGACCAAAATCTAGGAAGAAATTCAACACCTAAATAAATGTGATTTATTTTAGATGCCACAGGGTATTGTTTCCAAGTTCAAGCTGTCACTCCAGAAGAGCCCCTTATCTGCTGTATCGTATTTGCCAGGTGCAGGTGAGTGTCTCACATGCCTCAGGATATCTAAAATTTCTTCATCTGCCACAATTTCTTCTGTTTCTCATTAGATCTGACAGTGAAGAAAACGGAGGGGTAGTATTACTTTCTTATATCAATAATAAATGTGTATTTGGGAATACCTACAAATCTATACAAAAGAAGGCTGCAGGAGCTGTCGCATTTCAGAATGTACCCGTTTGATCAAGTTCTAGGGGTTCYGAATAGCATCAGAGTATGAGTAATCAACATAAACTATAACCAAAGGTCACTAGCTGGACTCTGAAAAAGTATGCTTTTAGAACAGAAATACATGTCAGAGAGCATCATTATGTTTCTGTATAAATCCATACCATGTCTCAGTCTTGAACAGAACACTCAATTCTACTACATCTTACCCATCTTAAAAAAATACAGTAAAATTAAAAAAGGTTTAGAAAATAATAGAAGGGATAATCAAAGCTAGGGAACTAGCTTTGGAACTAACCAAGTAGGGCATGCTATATAAAAATGATGAGGAGGATATCATAGAATTATATAGTATATATTCTTAAGTATATAGTATATGGCCTTTCAGAACTAGAACATTCCTAGAGATCTCAGCATTGCCCTCCAAACCTTTCAAAGTACATCCTTCTCTATGGGGAAACTAGAGATGTCCTCAAAATGAGACATTCTCAAAAGTGACCTCTACAGCCTAACATGTAGCTGTAGTCTTGCAGACTCTTAAAAATGGAGTCAAGACTTTTTCCTCAGTTCAGGCTGATAYAGGCCTGAAAATGAAATCATATCGGTAAGAAGTTTATGGGCACAGCTGACCATAAGTTGACCATAAGTGTCATAAGTTGACCATAAGCTGACCATAAGTGCCAAGTTACATAGTAAGAATGCACACTGATAGAAGCAAAAAAAACTGCGTATAAAATCATTTAAATCTTTTTATGAAGTTTGTAGATAAAATGATTCTTTAGACAAGCTTATTCTTCCTATGGCAGCAGAATAATTCTTTTGACAAGCTTTTCCTTCCTATGGCACCAACTGCCAAACATACTAGGTTGCAAGGAAMGGAAGAAAGGAAAAGCTTGTGTCTCTTGTTGGGATGAGAGACATACCCAGTATGTAACTCTGCATGATGCTGGATTTTGCCAGATGAGATGGTTAGAGTCCAGAAAACAGAGCTGAATGACAATGACACATCTGCAATATAAGGCAAAGTACAAAGCTTCAAGGGTTGATCCTATTTATTAGTTCTAAGAAAGCTTTGTAGTCACCCTGTGATTGGCCTGGGCTGTTGTGGGATCCATCAGTGCCAAGRATGTGTTCCTTCAAAAGGAAATGTTAGAAGGTTTCAGGAAAGAGGAAGAAACGACTCTTTCTGTTCAGTATCTGTATCATATGGTGGCATCAGATGGCCTGGTGTCTAACTGTTACTGAAGTTGGAAGAGGGTTAACTAGTCAAATGGTCAACAGTAGAAGRAATTTTAGCTTGTGCACTTCAATGATAAAAAAGTAGAGGTAGAAAGAAATGCCAGCCATTGGAATTTCATTTCTATGCTCACCTCAACAGGCCACTAGGAGAATTTTAAGTAAAAATTACCAGATATCCTCTTGAAATCCTTTTGAGCTGAAAGGTTTTAGGAATTCATGGAAGTGCAGACAGGGAGAGTATGAATTTTCCTAGAGCTAGGGAGTGACCTTGAGACAAAGAATGGTTTTGATTGCATTTTGTTCTTTTCGGGGCTGATTTACGAGCAGAGGAGTGCTCCAATTGTATTGTGTTAGCTTGGCTAAGCCAATCCATCAAGTCACTCAAGGAGAKGGTAAATAAAAATTCCAGAAGATGCTGCACTCCATTTTTTTAGTTATGGGACTAAGTGCTAAACAGAACATTTAGCTGGGATGTTTCCTTCTGCAAAAGCAGCGGGTGTGCTCATCAGGAACATAATATTTTCTACCACAGGCAGGACAATTCTTGAGAGTGGAAGGGAGAGGTTACTGCCATACAATTCGAGGGTCAAAAGTAGCCACCAYAGCCTGTGGAAAAAGGGTAGAGCCCAAGAGCAAACTTTGGGCTGAAGTCCTAAATATAACAGAATGAATAAATAACAGAGATAAATGCAGACATTGAAAGAGAATCTAAATGTTTATGTAGAAGAAACATAGGGTTATGCTTCTGATAACCCTACATAGTCAAAAAGTCAAAAGATAAGCTCAAAGGAATAGAGGAAGGGCAACATTTCTGCCAATTCTATTACCAGGCGAACTGCACAGAAAGGGAGTTAGGCTTACAGCAAATTTCCCATGTATATTCTGGGGAAAAACAAAAGCTTCTCTGACTGCCATTGCTAGTGTATATGTACCACCTTGTAAATGTATAGTCTATTGCTTGAATAAAAGCAAAACTTCTTGATAGGGATTTTCACCCCCCACCTGAAATTTTTCATCTGGACCAAAGACACTAGATAACTAGATAATAGAGATAATCTCTATGGATTTTTGTTTTTTTTTTTCTCTGTGAAAGATATGCAGCTAAATGGTTAGATTGAGAGGTAGGAAAGGCAGTATGACATTTAAAATTAGTTGAATTCCTTGAAACTTACTATRGAAGTGTGACTGACGCTGTGTCTAAATTTTGGCTCAACAAATGTGCAAAGCTCATTTCAACAGGCAAACTCTACAGTCAGCTGTCTAGATTTTGAAAGGTGGCCCAGGCAGATATGCAAATGATTCTTCTTTTCTGGACGGTTCAAATACTCAAGCAATTTTTCTTCGTGCTCTTGAAAGTTCTTCCATGAAGAGATAAGATAACCTGTCTCCCAATTTATGAACTGATATGTACATTTTGTATTTTCCTATCTATGGAAATTTCATATCTGCCTATAATCCCAAGTGATTACAGCCCTCCTTGTTACGCTTCTCTTTTGACAAGCTTAGACTTTCCACCTTTTGCAAAGCAGTACTTTGCAAATTAAGCTGATGGAATGCTATGTAAACAAGCCAGCAGCAAGTAAAAGAGARGAGTTTCAATAATTGTCTGCGAAACCAGCCATACACAAGGACAGAACCTTCTACCAGTGATGAAAAGCAGAGGGAAACTACAGAAACCACATGTCAGGAAAGCTTCCCRAAAGCGGCTGTGGGTGTAGTCTAGGGCTCTGAACAAGACAAAGGACAAAGCAGAGAAGCAAAAAAATTGAAGAACAATGAGCAGAAATGACTGAAATGAAAATTTTTAAATTTAAATTCTTACAAGACTTTTGCTGAGTTTTTCTTTCAAAAAAATCTAAATAACAAATACAATCATTTTTGGTATCATTTAGCAAAGCCAAAAACTTACTTTGAAGAGTGATTTTTTCTTTTATTGCAACATATGTGTTTTTTATATACAATTGCCATTCTTTAAAGATACTTTCACAAGAAGAAATTATATGAAGTTGTGACTGAGATTGCAAAGGCCGGGAATCAATTCTTCCCATTCCATGTTCTCTGAGTACACTTGTATTAATGATAAGATACTTATTCATACTACAAAGCCTAAAGTAATTTCTCCATTCCTGGTTTCTAGATACCTTCAGGCATTTTCATCTATACTTAATTTTCTAACATAACTGAAGAAAAATCATATTTAATATGTCTTTGGAAAACTCTTTTGCACTTTCTTCTTCAAATCAAAAGAAAAGGAAGCTTTAAAGTCCACCTTTTAAATTAACTGAGACATAACTATTTTGTGAAACTAAACCCAAAACATTCGGCATTTCCAYATATTAATGTGTGAAGCTTTAATGTTTACTTATTCTCCTTCAGTCTTGCAGCAGAAATGCAAATAGTATTTCAGGGTCTTGCCATGCAGTTAGTCTGCTATTGGGGTATAACAGAATTTTGATATTGAATGTGGAGTGGACAGTGCTGCATTTCAAGCCTAATACTAAACCACTACTTTCATAATGTAGCACTTATGTACAAGAAAATAAGAATCTATTAATCTAGGCACTTTCTTTTAAGATACATATGAAGACATTCAACAATGGAGTGCTAATGCTAAGTTTTTATCTAAGTTTTTATGCAATAGAAAGTATGATGAATATTATTTCAAAACTGGTTCAAAGGAGGAGTTTGCCATTTCAAACAGTAAAAAYAAGTAACTGGCATAGATGGTGAGGACTGCAAGGTCACCTACTATGCAAATAAAAGCTGCATCCTGTTGCTCTTTACTTGTGATACTTTCATCTTGTTGAACTTCATAACTATTAAAAAAATCTAGTTAACTTTCCCTTCCTTCTAAATTAAAAAAAAAAAAAGTCAGCTAATTCTTGGCTTCTCATAACAGCAGAAATACCATGAGATAGACCAGCTTTACACTGTGTTTTTCTTTTCTTTTTTTTTTTTAATTAGGAGCAGAAAGTACTACAATACTTGCAGAAAAGGCAGATTTGGAAAAATAATTTGATCTTTGCAGTATTTACACAAGGAGAACATTTGGGATTTTCAAATTCTCTTTTCATCATATTATATGTATTTTTGTGGTTATTTTCATTAAGTAAATAAAGTTCATCAGCCTTAAGTTAAGACATATAGTTCTTGTACAGGAACTATGCAAATCTTTTGTAACTGGATTCCTTTCCTATTCCTTCCAAAGCGAATGCTGATTTTCTTGTTTGAAAGATTTAGAACTAAATGCTGTATTATGAAAACACATTGTGTTTATCTTCAAAAATACTCTGTTCTAAAGATAAAAGTTTCTCCATTAAAAACCAGTAGCAKTTTACTCTTAGAACATCTTAAAAAGCTTAAGATGTCACACCTGATTTGTCAAATCCAATTGCTTTTGCCTCAAAATGTGATGGTATAGCTGCGCAAATGAGTTCTAATTATCAAGAAWCATCTTGAAAGGTACCTTTAGTTTAAGGAAACAATATGTCCATTTCCATCCTCTACTGTCCCTTGCATGACTTAGTGAACCACAACCAAATTCAAAATACAGAATAAAGAAATGCAACTGGTAATGTTCTATATTATAGTTGTTCAGTGAAAAGGGGGAAAAAAAAATTTATAAATGGAAGTTTCTATTCATTTTTCGTATTACACTATCTAGTGTTATTATTCATTCAAATTATGTTATATTTAAAGGCAAAATTTATCTTTGTCTATACAGCTGTGGAGATTTCCAGTGCAGTAGATGAAGGACAAGGCCAGTTCACTACATTTCACATCTCTGCCTCCGTACCTGTTGGGACAGGGAAGGGCTGGATACCAGTGATAACCAACATGGATTTTCCTGTCCTATTCACCTTGCTGAAGCAGCTACAGCTAGAGGGGGCTTGGTTTTACATTAGCAGCTATAAAATGGCTCCAGGGCTGCTGTGCAGTTTGGAAGAGAAGAATTGCTCTCCCCTGGCTTTCTCCAGGCAGCTGATCATCACACATCACACATACTTGGCAAGTGTTTTGCTACTGATAGTCTCAAGAAACAAAGTCCATTAGCCAGCTGTAGAGCTCAAGAGAGCATGTGATGCATGTTCTCAAGCAGACGATGGGGGGAAAAAAAAGAAAAGAAATAAAAGCCTTCACATTTGCTAGTGCAACTGCAAGTCGTCCTTTCAGCTTTGGTTCTCTTTCTTTTTCTGTCCTATCTTCCTACTCGCCCCCCTCACTTCAGGTCTCTTGAGTGAAGGCCAAGCTATTTTTTTTTTCCACAGAAACAGGGAAAACAGTAGCATCAGGGTCCTTTGAGGCCACAGTAGAGAACTGTATGAAACTGTTGTTTTGCATTATCTCGAAAAGCATTATAGTAACAGAAATATGGAAAACAGATAACACAGAACATAGATCCAAGAAAGTGCTTAAGCATATTTCGTAAAATTATTGATGTATTTATGAGACACCTAACACTACTTCATAGTTTAGCATTGCAGAGATGCAAGACAGCAAGACCAATAGTTTCTGAGAACAGCCTAGCTAGATAATCAATGCAGTGAAAACACAAAATAATAAATTATTACAATTATTGGCTTTGTCTTTTCAACCCTGGCAAGTTTCCATGAACTAGAGAGTTCTATTTGTGGAGGCAATCATATCATATTGTACCAGTTTTAATTGCAGACCACTGAGAATTTGAACAAGCATGAAGTATAAAACATATTATAGTTCAATCAAAAGCTTCTGGGCCAGATAAATGATTGCTTGAAATTTTCTGGTTTATATTATACGGTAGATCAGACACAATGATCTCAGTGCTCTTTTCTTGCCTTGGAATCTATGAAAGTCCCATGTGGTAAATGAGAGGGCAAAGACAGAATGACTGGAGATGGACAAGAAGGAAAACAAAGAAGAAATGAAAAAGAAAAAAAATGGAGGAAGATGGGATTTAAATTTTTTACAGATTTTACATTTGATTAGAAAGTCTAATTTAAAAGTACAGAAGCAACATGACAAGCTGTTGACTAGTATGTGTAGTTATTATAAATTAAGTTAAAAGAAAAGCTGCTCAAATATTTTCCAGTGGAACAATATTCCATCAGAAAATGCTAATGGAACAGAACCAAAACCTTCCATAAGAACATGACAACTCCTCGAAAAGTTTTGACAGAAACCAGGCAGAAAGACAGATTAAATTGCCAACGTGCCTCTTCGTCTCCTGTCAGCCAGATGGCTGGTTAGGAGCTTGCCAGGCTACTTGGCTTCTGGTTTTCCCTGATTTCTTGCTTGATGGGCTGCCAAACAGCTGGAGGGCCAGGTCCCCAGAAGGTCCTAAGATTTTTGGCTTCTTATGTTCCCCAAGCTCCCAGGCAGCTGCTTTGCATGGTGTTTAGGATCTGAGGCCCCCAATGACGGAGACGTGGGCTGTGCTCTAGTATCTCCTTCCCAGCTTCCTGGCTCTGTGTTTGGAAGCAAACTGGGCATCAATGGTAGGTTTCAGGAGCAATTTATGGCAGTCCATTCAGGATCTCTAGGAGAACAAGTCTACGGGAGCCCAAACTCCCCAGGGCAGCTGATTCACTGAGCTTTGAGGCCGCCTGTGCCAAGAATGCTCAAAGAGGCTGGCACACAGGGCCCGCAGCTCCCAATTCCCTGAGCCAGCTCTGACCGCTTGCGCTTCCTAACTCCCCAGGGAGCAGGGTGCTCTGGAACTCCTGAAGGGCAAGCCAAAAACTCCTTTAAGATCTCTTAGAGCAGATTTTTTCAAGGTTCTGTTTATAATAAAGGTTTTAAAATTTAGAAAGTGGGCATCCAGATATGAGACATAGACATATGTCTATATGAAACACAGAGAAGCAAGTATGAATGATGCTAGAAAAAAGGATAACGTTTAGAGAAAACAAATAGGAAAATGGAAAGAGCAGTAAGAGCATTAAGTTTGAATTGCCAATGTTTCTGTATATGAATGTAAGAAGTATAGCAAGGAAAACAAAGAAAGTGGAAAGTGCTGTACATACTCAAGCAGGGGATTTTGACATCATGGGCTTAACCAAGGAATGGTACATAGACAGAAATGTACTGGTACTATTTAAATATAATTTATAAAATATCAAAACAATCGTGTGCATAAATAAGCAACCGTGTGCATTGTGGGAACTACTGATCTTTATATACTACATTTTTAATTATTAAAATGTGTAAACAAAACATTTTAATTCATTTAAAACAACTGGTTATAATTATTTGTTATTTTTTATTATTAAAATGTGTAAACAAAGCATTTTAATTCATTTAAAACAACTGGTTTTATTATTTGTTAAATATCAGAAGATTTTCCAGGTTCAACAACCTTTATCTGTTACTTTTAAACAGAAAGTTTAAACCACTTAAACGTCTTTTAGTTTTGGTTTTGTTATTTTTGGGCCAACACGGACATTCTCTTTCCTCATATATAGGAGAGACACAGGCATCTTTACACGGCTGACTATTTATTCATCATGCCTATGAAATTCCAGTCCAGGATTGAAAGGGATGCAACAAAGTTGGAAAAAATACAAACCTCCTTTATCACAGACGCATGAGATGTCATTTTACAAGCAGACGATATGAAAATAGAGTAAGTGCCTTTCCCTCTTTCTTCCCTCAAGTCCCCAATCCCAGACTGTTTACTTAAGTTAGTTTGACAGATTTCATACATAATGAGCTTCCTTGATTTCTTTAGGAAAGCTTTTACAGTTGTAGCAATAACAAAGGTTAAAACTGAAACATCCGAAAGCTGATATGTAAGCACAGACAAAAGACACAGGAAAGACGTGGGTCTGACATTACCATTCCTATTGAAATGCTTGTTCCAAAATTCTACTAAACACAAGAAAGGAGAATAACCTCTATAACATATATACATATATTTCTAATTTCAAGCCATGCTATTTAAAGGTTACTCTCTGAGGAAGTAGGTATTTTAATAGAAACTGAAGTTGGCAGCACCCCTGTCACTGGCATGATGCCTTTGGATGAGATTTATAATGGTCCAAATAACATCTTTGTAGAGTTTCTCTAAATTCTTGTTTGGACTGATGTACAGGATAACTATAAATAATGCTTTTCAAAGTAGCATCATAACCAAATGTTGCTGTTCCAACATCAACAGAGTTCAGGAGACATTTCTGAGCAATTTTTCACAATCATGTGTGTTTCTTGGACAGTTGCTTTGACAGTGCACTAGTACTTTTCTCTTACCAATGTGCCTGTAGTAGTAACTTTTCCTTTTGGAAATAAGAAATTAATTAGTACAAATCTGTTTCTATTAAGATATTTCTAATTAATGCTTTTCTATTTTCTTGTTTTATATTTTAGAGAGATACATAAATTAATTTGTCCAGGATCACAAYATTTGTCTAAGACTGACAAGTAGCAGTGACAGGTGTTGAACAAATTTTCCTAGGCCATTTCTACCACTTAAATTATATCATTACCAACCTCAAGATCTTTGTTCTACAAAGARTCTTAAGGCTAAAAATTACTTAGAACACTGGTAAACAGAAGTGATGACTGACATCAAACTGATACTTAATGTGTYGGAGCTGAAACAGTCTATACACAAGACTATGCAACTTACCTTCTCTATTTAAGAAGTTTTAAACCTGTCATGAACCAAATATCACTAACCTAAATCATGCTGATGCTCGAAGGAGTACAATCATCTCCAGTTCTACAATTCTATTCTATAGGAAAYACTCCAGCTGCCATAACATAACCCCTGTCATACATAACCTAGGACTAAGGACACTTAGAATCTCTACCCTCTTTGCTATTAACTTCCTGTCTGAAAATGGACAAATTAGTTAGACCAGAAGTTCAGAAGTGACCTACACTCACATTAGAGATTTGAGGCCTTGGCATTTTGTGGCTTATATATCTCTGATTGTAAAAACAGAAGTGGCAGAACTCCCCATCTTAAGAAGATACAATGAGAGTACATGAGAGATGCTCCTATGTTCACATACAATAACCATAAGAGCCAGGAGCATAGATTAGCTCCAGCATAAATGTCACGGAAAACAACCTTTACTGTCTATGTATACAAAGTGCTTGTGTGGGAAAAAGATTGCTGTACAACACTGCCAGAAAAATTTGCTTCTAATATTGGTAACAAGTTCTGCTTCATTTGCCAAATTCTGCACTGCAGCTTCTCCAAAACAAAACAAAAAACAAATGCAGAATTCAATATCAAAGCTATTTGAAACATGGTTTGTAGTCTCAAATACAGGCTTGGAAAAGAGAGAATGCACATAATCCCTTTAAAACTGTACTGTCATCACTGACTTCAAACCTAGTGAACTGAGTTGTGCTTCTTGAAAAATCATGTAAATAGTTAAATATTTTTAACTGTGAATAAAAAAGGTCTAAATTTTGCTAAGACAGATAGTTCCTGCATATTCACTGTGTGTCTAGAATAGTTTGTTTATACACCTCTCTCTCATTCAGTGCTGGAGGAAAGGGTATTGGTAGGTTTGTGTCAGTGTGCCACTCTGCCTCAGTCTCATACAAAGGCCTCTTTGTGGGGTCACCGATTAGCATTTGGGCAGGCAGCCAGGAGAGATGAAAGGAGGACAGAGACACTGAGGATGTACATAGCTTAAGCTCATTAAGTAGCCAAGGGGGAAAAAAACAAGGAAGAATATCCATGTAGCCTATGATTTCACTAGCTGTCCCCTACCCTAGAAACTTCTGAAAAAGGGTCTTTAAGTGGGAATTCTGGTAAAGTGGATCTCTGTCCTGGCGCTATTGCTCATGCATAATAAGTATTGCCTCATTACTGAGAGATAAGGTGGCACTCTAACATTTAACTACAGAAATATCATTAGAGAGAGGCAGGTGTAGCTGTATCTTGCTAGAAGAGACATGTAAGAACCACATCAAGAGATAAAAGGGCTTTTATATAAGGTTCTATTTTCAGAATAAAAAAAATGGAAAAAGAATTTGGAATAACTGTCATGTCTGAGAAATGGCGAGGAAGCTGTTGTGGTAGGAAAGAAGGGAAGAAACAGAAAAGTAAAAAAGCTTTTAATTTATAAAAGGCAAATGCTCTTTCAATACCATAATAAATATGTACATCTATCTATACAGTCTACATCAACATAAGTTAATAGCAACCATATAGTGCTCAATCCCAAACAGGAAATATGGCTTGCAAGGATGCTAAGGTTATCTAGCGTTTCTCAGGTGCTCTAACTTTCTAGAGGTTCAAGTTCTCAAATGACACCTGGAAGGATATGTGTTTGTGGTAGAGAGAAAAAACAAATGTTGTATTAATTATGGATGCAAATTAGAATGGGAGATAATACTGCACAAGTGTTAAGGCTAAAAGTATGCTTAGTATTTTAGAGAAGTATTTTAGAGAGCTTGTAATGAGAAACAAATCCCTCCCCACTTATTTTCTACAGGTCAGTGGTACCAATTCATGAAGAAGAGTTACTGGTTATACTTGCTATTTTATCTCTTTGGAAGCTGATGTGAAATAAATGAATAGCTCAGTCTTCTGTACACAGCTGACCCACACAACCACTATTCACAAAAATGGCACTTTTTTGGCAGTCTGAGTAGAGAATCTAAGGATTACATTGGCAGTGAATCTAAAACACACTCTGAACCCAGAAGATTGTCTCCTGAGAACAGTTAAAGTACTCATAGGGGAGAATTTCTACAACTACCTGCCCTGATCATAGCCTATCAATAAGAAGAGTTCTGTTTCCTTCATTATCAGATTAGTGTTTTTGATATGTTTTATTCGGGAGCAGTCTTTCTGGTTCTGGTAAGTTACAAAAAAATTTTTTTTTTCCAAATAAAATAAACACTGTAAAGGCAAAACAGAATGCTTTAATGAGCAATCGATTGAAGCCTCCTGTTATGTTAAAAAAACAAATACATCAATATTTGAAGCAGTTAAAAGAACAAAGTAGAGAAAGGGTAAGTAGAAAATGTGATAGTATTGTTGAAAATTAATCAAATGTAATAATTACATGCAAGTATACAAGCAACAAAAATATTATTTTAAATACTTTCTCACCTTAGCATTTTCAATGCAAGGACAAATAGCCCAAGCTGCACTTGCTTGGACATCCGGATTAGGATTTTTCAGCAATGACCATAACAAACGAACTCCATCTAGACGGTCAATTATCCTATTGCAAAAACAACAAAAAATGATCATCACTTATGGAGTAAACTGTTAAATTTAACCTATCATCTGTTTGCAAGAGTTTTAGAAAGATTGGTATGATTTGGTATCATTTTCCTCAACATACTCTTTTGTTTCATGTAAGTGATTGTGTTTTACTGTCAGCTAATTGCCATCCTCATTTTCTCTAAATACCACTTACTATCACAGATTGCTGTGAACAATTGATGTAAATACAAAATATGTTTTCTAAATAATCTCATGAATATTGCTTATTTTTGTCAGTATTGTGATTTAAAATGCTTATAAAAGATAAAGCAAACTGCATTATAACCACGACCCATGTAAAGCTAAAAACAAGCATGTGACTTTTTAACGAGCTGCATGCAAAGTGGAATCTGAACTCCAGCATACTGGCTTCTTTCATATGGTGACAAATAGTTTCCAAAACAAATATTTATGCCCAAAACTATGTACTTAACTTTTTACTCAGACTATGTTTAATGTATTTACCTTACTGTATGACATATTTTCAAGTCCTATGTTTCTAATCTAGCATTAGGAATTAAAATGGTTACACCACAGTGCATCCTTTGTTGCATGTGAAGAACGTGCAACTTGTTTCCCATGTGTTCCTTACCAACAAGACTAACATTGAATACTGTGTTATAATTACTTAAACACACTGTAATCAAAGTACTTCATGACTAGCTGAAAAATGAATTATCAGAAGCATCTCTACACCATCTGCCTTATGTTTACAGAACAATCAGCGTTGGGGATCACAAATTCACATTAGGATCCAGTGAATACTTTAAATGGAAAGGAAGGCCAAACAAACTTAATATCCTTTACAAACATTTTATTCTCCAAAAAGATATGTTAAACTCAAAGTAGATGAACTGAAGATAAAGAAAACAAAAGTATACCTTGGTTTTCTAAAATCATGAGCTTAATTGTACAGTTATTCCATATCTTTATACTGTAAATGCAGTATGAGAAATAAAATATAGATTACTCACAATAAAACACATAAAATATCACATTTGCATTCACTATATATGTTTGCAAAGATTTTTTAAACTAATTACAAAATCAGCTCTGTATGTAATCCTGCCATGATTTGAAGCAGAAAAAAAAAAAAAAGCATGAACTCTACCTAAAATAATTTAATGCAGTTTTGCATAACTTTCATGCAAACTGGTTAAACAATTATGTTTTCAAAACCTTTTTGCACAAAAGTACAGKTAAACTGAAATGCAACAATTTTATCAAGGTTTAGTAATTTTAACACAGCTTGTTTGATTTAGTCAGCTCTGGATCAGACACAATAAGTTTATCACTCAAAAGACTCAGAAATCTTGCCATAACAAAACAAGAGCATGATCTAGGCAATTACACATATATATGCACATAGTGAGGATAACTTATGGAATAGCTTCAAAACAGGCTTTTAAATCCCTCCAAGCCACCAAAACTTTTCCTCACTTTCATTATACCTTTCTGTCATTTCAGAAAGCACAAGGATTTTTTTTCCTTATACTGGAATTACTTAATTAATAAAGATTCCATGAGTCTTCCTTCTAGTCAAGCTGAGCAATGACTATTAGCAACATGCGCTATTCTCAAGAGGGGGTAAATATAAATGACCTAACTCCAACCAGTACATAAAAATCAAGAGATAGAAGCCAAGCACTGAGCTCAGATTTTTCCAACATGCTGAAGAAAACAATCTCTAGGCTGATTTACTTTTCCTTCTATTTTTTCCAAAGCTCCTTTTCAATTTAAAATTTACTTTCATTTTCTTTTCCATTTTTTCTTCTCTTCAGCCTCTCAAGCTGTACTCTCTTCACAGTAGAGTTTGCTTTCTAAACAAAAGTTTTGCCTTTTGTTTCAAGACCAGAAAGAGGCTAAGATATCTCAGATAGATATCACAGGATATCTCAGAATATCTCTTCAGTGGAGACCTCAGTCGATTCAACATGTTGAAAACGAACTCAAAACCTGTGTGGGCTGCGCAAATCAATCTTTAAATTACATTGTTTGCTACTGATTGCTTCCTTCTCTCAGTTACACTAGATTAACCCTAAGGAAAAGACTGGAAGAGTTGAGGTTATTTAATCTTCATATGAGCATGAACTCTTTTACTTTCATCTTTCTGAGAAAATATATTTGCCAATTATTAAAGAAAGCATTGGTAAACAAGTGACTAAATCTCTTTTCAGTTCAACTTTTATCTTCTTTCGTTTCATTGCATAATGTAGGAGGTGGAGAAAGTGGACATCAGGAATGCAATAGAAGCACTAAATAAATAAAAGCAATAGAAGCACTAAAATAAATGGCCTGAAAAGTGGTTCTCCTATAAACATGCTTAGACCTTAGGTTCCTTTCTATATAATTTTTTTTTTTTGTAAATGGATAATATATATATTATTTTAGTCTTCTTTAAAAAAAAAGAAAGAAGGAGATGGAAAATGATCTTTGAAAGTTCATCTCTGATGGCATGACTCTAAACAATATTTTAGCTTGCTTGCATATCTAATCTTTTCTCAATATATATGATAATATAGTTACCAAGATGCTGCAGTAAAGCTATCCAGAAAAATAAATACAAGTAAACATACTTTACAATTCACTTGGTTGGCATTCAATTCTGCATTGATTCATAGCTGGTACACTAGTTACCTTGTGGTTAAAGTCACTTAAATGATACATTTTACAATAATTAGTTTAAATTATAAAGACAAAATTACACTATAAACCTGTTTGTTTATTGTCAACAGTTATTGAATAAAGATTTTTAATGTTATTTCCTATAAGAACCTTCAAGGTCATTCTCGTGCATCTATGCAAGAGCAGGATGACAATTCTAGACACACACACTGATTTTTTTTTTTTTTTTTTACATCTTTAACAAAAGCAGTAACTGAAAAAGTACATCCCTTTTGAATCCCAGTGATTTAATATTAAACATTTCCAGTAGAAACATCAAAATGAATTGCTGAAACACACATGCATACACAAAGCCTAGACATCTGTTAGTCATATCTATCATCTTTTTTGCTCAACTTTGCCAGAACTTTTGAGAAGTCTAGTCTTCTTGCCTGCCAGTTTAGACCACAAATACAAATGTAAACAAACAATGCCATACTGATTCTATACTGCTCTCACTGCTAAGATTACAGGGTTTAATCCTAGCAGAATGTAATCTTGTCTTTTTTGAAACCACAATTTCGCATGTTTCTTAAAACTTCCACTAGTTGTTGCAGATTGCAACAGTATTAGATGCCAATGACTCAAACTCCATCTGCTCGGCTAAAATAATTGTACATCTTAGTTTGCAAAGATTGTAATGCCTCAATTTTGTGTATTAGAGATGAATCCTATAGATTTTCAAATGAAAAGAGCAAAATGAAAAAATAATGAACATTAAAGAATCAGTCTTAAAGAGTAACTGGGAAAAAAGTTTCTCGAGAGGAAAAGCATACAAAGTGATGTATGGAAGATTAGTGGTCAGAGACCTTGCAGCAGACTGAGTAYAGGGAATAGCTGCAGACTCTGCACATAATACTAATAAAGTTCAGTCACATAGTTATGCTGTTTAAAGAAAAGCCATYCTAGTGTTTGCTTGGCATTGTCTCACAGCTGTATGATTCATTCTTTTTATACGTAGGTCAAAAAAGTAATTAAGAATGATTTATTTTCTTGAAGTTGCCTCAAAGTAAGGACTTGGTGCAGAAAAATATCACTGTTGACCTTCCATTCTGTAGAAGTTAGAGTGTCAGCTGGAAACATTTCAGAGATATATAAAAGACATAGATTCACCTATGAAAAGACATTCAGATTCACCTACGCCTATYTACTACTCTTTTCCCTTTGCCAATGCTGACTTCATCAAAGCAACGTACGATAAATACACAACTTTTCCATCAGAAGGGAGTTCTACTATTTCCTAAAGCCTTGCTCCTATTTTTTCCCCCTCGCAGTCTGTAATAATACATTATTTACTTTTTAATCCCATCCTCTTCATTACATACCCTTGAATCATTCCCATAAATGACATGAGTTCCCTTCTTAAGCATCTGTGTAGTTTTAGAACTAGCAGTAGTGCTAGTAGTGGTGCCTACTACTTCAAATATAAGCACATAACAAAACAGAAGACTGCTCAACTGAAAGATTAGTCTCTAAGTTACACTTTATTAAACATATTTGCAAATATGTGCAAATATGCTTGCAAAAACTCCTGCAGAGGGCTAGCTACTCTGCAATTCTCCTGCTTTGAGAGGCTTTTTCCTCTTCAGTGAAAACACCAAAGACAAGGACAACAGAATCTAGAAGAATCACCATATTTTTTGAGTTTTTCTAGTGGCATTAGAGTAAAGCAATAACTCCTTAATCATTGCCAGCCAAATTTGCCATTAGTTTTTTGCCAAAAGCWAATAGCAGAGAACAACTCATCTTCTGGAAACTGTCTGAAACCTTTCCATGGAATAAATGATGATAAAATAGGGAAAGTGATAGGGGTTCAGTCAGCTGAACCAAGAAGACCAGAAACAAAAAAGCATCAAACTGCATCCAGTCTTACAAGCTACCAGGAGCTTTGGGTTGCTGTCCTCTCGAAGGGGATTTTGGCTCATCTCCACATCCTTAAGAKTGGCAACAGATTGTAAGGAACAGAAAGCCTTAGGAGAGCTCAAATTTAGTTTTTCTGGTTTAGTTATTGATAGCTATTACCACAAATAAGCAATTCATGATGATGCAATTCCATGGGGAAAGAAAAAAAAAAAAAAGGTGTAAGGCAAATAGTGGAATGAGCTGATAGAGTTGCTCATGAAATTAGTTATTCATACAATGGGAAGACAAATTCTCTACCACCTTGGTCATTCATAACTCTTAGCTCTTTGGAAAGGTTAAATAAAGTAAGGACACAAATAGTGGGACTGATGACAGGATAGATACCTGGGCTACTTTAGCATCATGTGACAGGAATATTTTGCATTGTGAGAGTTCACCAAAAAGGCATACATTGAGAAGTTTTTTAAGATTAGAACATAAGCCCTAGAAGAATAGTGATTTTTTTTGTTTTGGCTTTCATAAAGTTGTAACAATAATTTTCTGAGTAGAAACTTCTACATGTGAAATAATATTAAAATAAGTTACCTTAATTATGGTCCATTATCCTCTTCTATGATACARGATATATATTAAAAAAATTCACACACATAAAATGCTTCTTTATCTGAGAAACTCCAAATCCCCTTTCCATAATTAACAGCTGAACAACTGAAATTTTGACAGATTTGAATGCCACAAGATGCATCAAAACTGCATAAGAACTCCTCTGCAGTCTGACTGAGAATCCATGATACCAGATCAAAAGGAAGAACTGTCACATTATTCCATTCTCTGTAATTATTATCCGACTTTTGAAGCAACTTCATTAATTTCCATTTCTCTTTCTACTTAAGGAATTTACATGCAACCTATGGAATGCCATTTTAGTCAAATTCTAATATCAATACAAAGACAAATTTCTCACTTGTTTCCCTTGTGTGTACGATGTAACTCATCTGTCAGGGAACAGCAATACTTTGCAAAAAGAATGGATTTTAGAAGGTCTAATAGGCACACTGATTCACTGAGGTTGCTAAACCCTTTTCACATATATATGTATATAAGTATATATATGTATATTTATGTATACATTTATATAAACCCTTTGTAATTTTGCTTGACACAACCATTCAGATCATCTCTCTTTTTTTGGTAGCCTTACTGAGYTAAGCTAAGGGGAAGATTCTGACACGAATGTGGGATGTTGAAGCAGTATAAGAATGATTAGGTCAATAGATTGAGGTAAAAAGCCAATATGCACCCTCCAGAAAACGCAGAGAATTCAGACTTCTCACCATGTCTCACCATTTCTGATTTCAGCAAACATCTATGCCAGTGTCCAGTGAAAAAGATGTTTGCCTACCCTGCCAATGGCACTGGAGTGCTCGCAGAAACACCACTGCTGCAGCTAATGGTCATCCATGAACCGGAGAAAGTAAGAAATGAGATTAAATGTTCCAAATTCTTCATTAAATCTCTCTAATGTCCCTGAGTCCACACAGATGACCTACTTACCTGCATTGTTTTAAAGCTGCAACACAGCCCAAGGTTGTTACCAAGGTGGCAAAACACRCAGCCAAAGGAAAGCAGGCCAGGCCTTGCCCATGCAAGTCAGCCCAGTTCTGCTTATGCCTGACAATATGATCTGCAACTGAATGATCACATGCCTGTTCTTCTCTAAACTCAGTCAGTGAATGGGATGGAAATACTACGGAGAGAAGTCAGGGTTGTCTTTTCTTTTACACAGCTGTGAAATTCTGTTCCATCTCATAGTATTTATAAGGAAAGGAAAGGAAAGGAAAGGAAAGGAAAGGAAAGGAAAGGAAAGGAAAGGAAAGGAAAGGAAAGGAAAGGAAAGGAAAGGAAAGGAAAGGA
>NW_020455832.1:3505266-3544149 GCF_003342845.1 Nothoprocta perdicaria | reverse complement strand
GATTTTGTCTGGGTAGCTGAATCCTGATTAATCAACTGTATTTGACTGCAGACTTTGCTATGGAGCTGTTGTGCCAAACAAGTCATCAGGTCCCAGGATAGCAGCCGTAAAACTGCTCTAAGTTACACCAGGACAAGCAATGGTGGAGAAACAATCAAGTCATTGTATGYTTGGGATGTGGTCAAACCACATAGCTGTGCAGTGGAAAACCAGTGCTAGAACCAACTAAAACCATAGTTACTGTGAACAATGTCCCTTGGGGGCTCCCCCATTGTAGAGAATGCTGGGGAGAGAATATGGAATACTTTCCACACAAAATATGGGTTCACCTAATATTTTTGGTTAGAAGCTTCAGAAAAAGTTTACAGAAAGAGCATGAGCCCCCTCAGTACTTTTAAACAAGACTATACATTGTTTTAGTCCCAAATTCTGTATTTGGCACAAAACAAGATTGTCCCTCATTTCTTTGGTGACTGACTTAATAAAATTGGATGAGGCACTATAGTTTCAGCTCCTGCTATACTGGTCTGAACATAAAGAGAAGGAAGATGAATGGGTGGCCTGGGTGTTTGTTTGTTTGTTGTGTGAAAGATTAACCCTGCAAGATGCAGAACACCCAACCAAGCAAATSATTTAAACAAGTGAGCAGTTCCATTGAGATCAAGGTTCAAGCTAAGCATTCTTTAAACAGTTTGCTGGTCAGGACTAAAATTCTTCCTACCTGCCTGGATCATGCCTTGGCAAAAGACTACACCATGCTTTCTTCTAGGGCTACAGCTCTAAACTTGATTGAACACTGACACATTGCTTCAAGTGTCTTGCTCTTCCTATGAATAATAATTTATCTGTAATGTCTTTTATATAGTCACTAAAAGTACATTATATTCCTGGAATAAAATCTAGCCTACCTACTTTTTCTAAATATTGCAAACCTTCAACAGAGAATTTTTCCATATGAACCTAATTTGAGATTTGCTTCCTTCGTCCACTCTTGGCAAACTCCTTAGAATTTCCTCCCAAACAACCTATGTTTTCTCCCTCCTAAAAACAAGATGGACTCTGTTTGCTTACAATTTTAGCAGCGACTTGTGTTATTTTTGGGGCTTATACCGACCACATTCCAGCATGAAGCTCTCCATACTGGGTATTACAAGTGATAGTGCTGCGGGCTGCAGTATGTCTGAGGTTTTATACATGTCATTTTCTATTTATTGGCATTYACATTCCTCCGTTGATTATGACATTATTTGTCTTAGGTTAGCAGAGTAGAGCAAAGGCTTATGTTTAATATTCTTCATTTGAAATACATAGTGAAAGTGATTTCATTTGTATATACATTCATGCTACATGGCTAACTGTTCCTATAAACCATGTTTACCGTTGTGCAGCATCTAGCCTTTTGCCACTGGGTGACAGCCAAAGCATGGGAACAAAAGCCCTATTCAGGCAAAGAATTCCCTGCACTGCTATATGAATATCAAGCGAATTATGCAAATCAGAACAGGAGGAGCTTAATAAAATTCTCTCTTTCTGACCTTCCTTACATATAAGGAGGGAAACATGCCCAAAATCTTGAGGTAAATATCCCTGTAAAGGAACAGCAAGCACAGTAAATGCCGACCTGAATATTTTACTGGAACACTTAATCATGAAATTCAAAGTTTTTCTGTCAGTCACGCAAATCTACATCACAAAACTAGAGAGAGCAACAGCTCTCCCAGTAAAAGACAGCCTTTTTCTTCTCCTGTTTTTGAAGGAATAGAACAGGAAAAAAGAGTCAAAAAGAAAAAGTCTGAGTTTATAAAATAACCAAGACAAAAAAGTCAAAATACAAACCATATTCTAATTTTAAAAGCTTTCAAAAGATTGTTCATGAGAGTAAACACATATATTTCTTTTGGAATTATTTCCTTAATTTACACAATTATCTATGACTTGAGAATAGTAAAAGGAAGAAAAGGAAAAACAGATTATCATCATACAGTACTTTAAAATGGTGCTCTGTAATTTTGAATCTTAGTTTTAATAAAAATCAATTTATTACAGGCTTACCTGTTTTTCCAAAAAACGCCTAGCTGTTGTGTTCTMTATATTAATTAAATATTTCTGTTGCCATTTAGCACATTATGCAATAGGACATAACTAACCTACACAGCTTGTCGAAAACAAAATATCTATTAAACTCACATTAGCACTGATGAAAGTAAAACCTATTACTATGTTTAATAGGAAATAAAGTCCATTATTAATTCAGATGTTTTTATACTAAATGGTACATAATCCATCAAAAGCCTGAACTAAAATAGTACCAATATGACAGGGCTTTTCAAACATCCCTATTACACAGAGTAACTAATTTGTGAATTCAATGCCATATCTGATATGGCAAATATAGCTACTTACTTTTTTTTTTTTGTAAGAAACTATCTTTACCTTAGAACTTTAAATGTTGATCCACCAAAATCATCAGCTGGAATTACTCAGATTATTTTCTTGCAATATTTCAAATGTAGTTATTACATATATTTTCTTACATCATACACATACATGCAACTTACATCATATTTTCAGGTTCTGTTGCACAAGCTCCCACTGCTTTGGTGACATTCACAAGGAGTGCCTGATCGGTTCCAGTGAGCAGCTTCACCAGAGGTGGGATTCCACCGCATTTGCGGATAATAGTTCGATTTATTTGCTCTTGGCAACATTCTCCCAATGCTCCAACAACATTTACAAGGACTTCATCAGGCTGATCAGTGAGCAGTCCTACTAAAGCTTCTAAGGTTTTATATTCCTGAAGTCTAAGTGACAGCAATAAAAGGAAAGACATTATTTTCCATATGTTACTGTTGTGATGCTTAATTTTGTAAGCAAATTAACCTGTTAAAGAAATTACAATACACATGAACCCTCCCAATCACTTCTTGCAAGTGCTATGTACAGAATAATTTCTTATTCTTTTCTAAAAATAGGTATTTTTCTAGGAATCTGAGGAGTAGTTTGAAGGTTGCTTAAAACTTAACATGTGGATGCAATAAAATAAAAGCTGAAAATGMACTGGAAGACTGGCAAATACAGTGGCATTGTAATTTCCACTGCTTTTCCTGCAGGAAAAGCCAAAGGATCATTCTTACTTTTCACTGAAAGTCAGCCTTTAGTGGGTTTGTGCTCACAACCTCTGTACCTAGCTAAGACCTAATATTTGCATTTTCTTAAGGTCATATGGATAGTTTTTGTAAATTCCTGTTGCATTAAGTGCCATTCCATTTTGAAATGAGGGAAAAAGTTGACAAAAGTGGAACGTGTGCAACTTGAGTCAACTGCAACACTAATACTGCCCTTACTCTTCACAGCACTTTTGATACTGAAAAATCAAGAAAACTATCTTAAAACTCTAAGAAGTCTGTTTCCTTCTGCAGGTCTCATCCTACAAACACACTCATGCTAAACCTCCAAGGTTCATCTCTCAGATCAGGACTTCAGTCCTCAGTACTAAGGTCATCTTCACGTTTTGTTCAGAACTCAGAGGTTTCTTAAGACTTAACATGACTTAACATACTCTGCTTCCCTCTAGTATATTCTCTGTGATGCACCATGACAATTTGGCTTGGGATATCAAACTGTATTTATCTAATAACTATGCTTTGACTTACACATTTGTGTAAATACATACATTTTCTCCCATAATGAGATCAGTTCTCTGAGGGTAGGGTTCTTACTTGTGCTTCCCTCATGGCCCATAACCTCTGTTAGTGTGAACATGAGCTATGTATTCTGAATTTTTCAGGAATCAGCTGTACCGGTGATTTTTCTTTCACAGAATTATCTATCTATCTATCTATCTATCTATCTATATGAAGTTTAGATAGCCAAATTAAAAACATTTTGATAAAAGTTAATCTTTCCAAGTTGATTCATTAGAATTGCAGTACAATTAATACAAGAAAGAAGAAACCTTCATTTTTCATAATTCAACCTTTTGCCTTGCAAAAACCATCTTCCCCTGTTCCTTGCAATTTGGAAGAGCCTCTAAATTTCATTCAAGACAAAATGTTAACAGCACAGAAGAAAATATTAACAATGGCATTTCCAAAGTATCAATAAAAAATGTTGATTTTCTTGGGAGAACTTGATCTGAGTTGCCGATCAGAAGTTTCCCAGATGGAATAACATGGGCTGGCTCTGCGACAGGCCGGTTGCTCTCAGACTGAGCTGCTGGCTTGGGCCATCTTGTGTCCAGAAGCAGTAGGGCTGCTTGCACTCACGTGGAAGCTGGGCTAGGAGGTAGGAGCCCCGGCACCTACGTCAGCTCCCTGCTGCAGCCCAGCAATCTGCTCCTGGTATGGGGAGCACTGCACAATAGTTTGAAGATGAGTAAGTAGCTCCGAGAAACCAGCAGTTTGTTAGTTCTAGCCCTATGCCAGATTCAAGCTTGTCTCTCCAGATTTACATTTGTGTTTCTGTTTTAGCCCCTCTCTCCTTTCTGTAGTGTCCTCCCACCCTGCGTTTGGACAGGGTTTACTGCTCCAGCCTCAGCACCAGAATATACGTGAATCCAGCGGAAGGCTGGAGCTGCGCCTGGCTAGTAACCTTCGTGGAGCTTCAAGCACTTGCCAAAGATATCTGAATAGCCCAGGAAAAATCTGTTTGCACTTGGCCAGAATTATTGGCTAGAGCTGTACTAATAAATAAAGCAGACGAGGGCTCGTTCTGTAGCCCTGAGGACAAGAGGCACAACATAGCATCCATATGGCTAAAATCTCTTATCCTCACAATGCAGGGTGGCCTCACCCTTTCTGTCTAATGGGAACAAGCTGCTGCCTTGTGCTGTTCCCAAGCAGTGTCTGGGCACTGTCTGGGGGGCTGCTGGCCAAACTGTATGAGGAACTGCGCTAACCCTTAAACATGGGGATGATCAGGACATAGCGCCTGAACCCAAGCTTTGGCCTTGTCTAGCTTACAGGTATAGGCCAGAGCCATTCACTCACCTCCCCACAGATTGCTCCAGAAGGAGAAGGCCTCTGTGCAGACACCAAAGCTCACGGTGCTTCTGAAGTTACTGTGCAGCCAAGAATGCAGAGCAGAATATGCAAAGACCAGAGCTCTGTATACCAATACTTGGGGAATTCATTTAGCAGAGCAAAAAGCTGTACTCAAAACCCTGGTATTGGGCTTTTTACCTAACATATCAGCATGTCCAGCAATGCATATCAAAATCAGGGCTGCAGGAGGGGTTTACTCTTACTAGTTTTCCTTCCAGGCAATGAATCTTGCACTCCTCTGTACCCAACTGCTTAGCTTTAGCAGGAATCTACCACAGTGATGCTAGATTTTAACATTTTCTTGAGACAGGGCACATAAATGATGAACAAATTTGAACAGAGGGAGCCTACTATTCTTAACTGTTAAGTTACTCCATGAAAGGTGGACACTTAACTCCCTCTGTCACATCCTCAATGACTCCAGGCTCTAGTACCAGCCTATAGTCGAAGTCACTCATTTAGAAGCTGTGTCCAGACTAGGTTATGCAGCTGAGAGGTTTCTCCAGATGTTACTTATCCAAGCTCCACTATATTACTAAATTAGGTGGACCTAACATAATTTAGCTATCTACTCCAGAATGAGACAATCTGCTCTATCAAATGACCATAAAGAGTACTTAAATATGTATCTACAATACTAAAGTTAGGTGTTCTCTCTGGAGAATACCTGGAGCCATGATTCAGATTTCTAAGCTGCAGACAACAAAGGGGGATATTGGATATGGATTCAAGTCAAATATTTTCTATGTGCGAGTACCCTCCCTGGCTCCATGTCCTATATCTCAATTATTCTTTGCAGGCACCGGTTCTCGCTCTTGACTCTTAAGATTCTAGAAACTTAACAGTCTCCACTGTACCCTGATGAGGTCAGGTGGCAGTCTTTAGGTACTGCAGCATCTAAGTTGAAGGCACAGGTGATTATAAGGTATGGCTTTGCAGAATCAGGGCCAAAAAGAAAAAAAAATACACCTGTAAATTCAAAACATAATAACATAAAAAATATTTGCAAAATTAAATGATTACTTTGACACATTTTCTCCACTGATTGCACATTTCCAGATTGCTCCTGTCACAGCTGCCAGAAGTTGCTTATTTTCAGTGTTACCGAGCAAAACAGAGAGTGGTTGCAGGCCTCCATGCTGTCTAACCAGGTCACGAGTTTCTTTATCTTCTGCACACTATGCAACAAGTTAAATACATGCATTACTGAAAATGTAAAAGAGACTGTCTTTAAAAGCTAGATGTACTATGTTGCAACTATTGAAAACTAACACAGAACAAACTCTGCTTATTAAATACCTGAAAATGCTAGCCACTCACTAAGAGATTGCTGACTATAATGAGCTACTTCATGTTACAACATTTATATTTTTCCCCTTGTGCACAAATAAACAGAAAATATTTTCTGCATCTCTTTGCACTGCATATCCCACCCCTCTCCACTGGTTACCTGTGCAATTTAGGACCTGCATGCAAGAGACTAATTCAACTAGGATCTGAACTGCAATATTAAACRTACAGCTAAAACACACTCATAAAAATTCAGCCACAAACTATCAACGTTTTCTGCAAAATAATTTCTCACACCTTAGAGAAATAATAAAACTGAGAAATGTTAATATTAAGGTGACAATGATATGAAAATCAAGTGCTAATCCCTCCCTCTGATCTACAAATTGAAATAATAAAATTACCTTAAATATGGCACTTGCACAAAGCATCTGTAGCTCTTCATGTTCACTACTTAGATTTTTCACAAGATCTTCAATCATTCCTTCCATCCTTATTGCACGTCTGTAACTTTGCTGAAAGATAAAACCCATTTTAACTCCTCCGTTCTAGTAGTTAATAACACCAGTCACAGTAAGAGTGAAGTCCTATAATTTTAAGCTGTGATTTTGTGGAGCCCTGTACTTAATTTTAAGCAAAAGTAGTCTRGGTTGCCTGGAATATACCACATGTGATGTTTTCCATCACAGGCATAAAATCTCTGCAGGGCTGTGATGTTACTATTGGCAGTACAAGCAGGTGCTGCAGCRCTCACTTTGTATGAACCTCACTGGCCACTCTGAAAGGGGCTCAGGTGCTCATGTGTTTCTTTACCTTCTGCACAGTATACAATAAATAAAACGTAATTTTTTCAAAATGTATAAAACAGTGTTTCCATGTTCAGAATCAGAGAAGGAAGAGATGCTCCTGAAGAGGTCAATAGGCATCTCTTCATTTCACCGAAAGCCAGTAGCCAAAACAATAGATCTATTCCCAGAATGGGGTTAGGAAAACACGCTATTAGCATTAAAATTTGTCAGTATGCTTTCTTCCAAATGTTAGCTCACAAGGATTGTAGATGGAATTACTTTAGAAGAAGAGATTCATTTAATCTTCCTTGAAAAAAAAGTGTTCAAATCTGGCCACATGACTCTCTTTTCCCCTTAAAAACTGAACCTCCTCTTTGTTCAATAGAGAATACTAAAATTAAAATTTCTCGTGTGTGTGTCTTCATGGGGCCTGTGTGTTTTAAGAAATTATTTTTGAACGTACCAAGTGTTTTGTAATGTAAAATCATTTGAAAAAAAATGACGTCTTCCATGTCTCAAATCAGTCATAAAAATTAATGCCTATTTTTGAGCTTAGGTGCAATGTGTCTGAGTTTCAAATATGTTTCCAAAAATGGGGTAATATCCACTCATCTCAGTTGGCCACACTAGAAATAATTGTCTTCATATGTGAGAACTGAATATACTCAAGGTTATAAAAMTTGTCATAGAAATCTGTAGAGAAAACTCATTCCTTTCAAAAATGATTACACTCTGTCTTCCCAGTTCACAAGGACAGTGAAATCTACCTTGTGCTGCATTGGTTTATCTCCGCCTCCTCACTAGATTAGCTTTGTACAGTTTAAATATACCAACCAAACAGAAAATCATCTCAGAGGTTGCCAAATTTAATTTCTCAAGAATGGTGAAAACATCAACAGAAATTTTAGCTTCTAAAGGCCAAGAGTAGTCTGTGGAAGAAAACATGCAAAAAATGAAAAAAAAATTYACATATTTTCTTCCACGAGCTACTTTTGGCTTTAGAATAAAAATTAAGTGGGTTTTATTTTATCATACACTGTAACCTTCTTACAAAATCTTCTGCCACACCCTGGCATTTACACTTCTGAGTCCAAACTTCGTAATAAAGTCCCTGTCCTAGACAAGGTTTGTTTTTAAATGGCAGGCAAAGGTAACACTTCCTTTTATTGGCCATTTATTTTTATGATTAGAAACACGTCGGCTGTACGTGTTTACTTACCTCTGAGGCACATTCTTGTAGCGTCCCCACCACTGGGGTTAAGATGTTGACATGTGAGCACTTGAGCCACTTGGCCAATAATGGAATGCCACCAGCCTTAAGAATTGCCTCTTTGTTTTTGGTGCTTTTGCTGCAACTCCAGAGAGCCAGAGCGCCGCTGCGCGCGATTGCAAAATCTTTCGCCTGGGCTGGTGTTAGAGCAGATGAGCCCACTGGAATGGGCTCCAACAGCCCAACCTAACAAAAGAAAACACAATTCAATTATGAACATCTGCCCTGTGAGGAAAGGCTGAGGGAGCTGGGCCTGTTCAGCCTGGAGAAGARAAGGCTGAGGGGGSACCTGATCAGTGTCTATAAATACCTCAAGGGAGGCAGTGAGGAGGAGGGGGCRGCCTCTTTTCAGTGGTGGACAGCGATAGGACTAGAGGAAACGGCCACAAGCTGAGGCACCAAAAGTTCCACAGGAACTTAAGGAAGCATTTCTTGACAGTGAGGGCGACAGAGCCCTGGAACAGRCTGCCCAGAGAGGTTGTGGAGTCTCCTTCTYTGGAGATCTTTAAAACCCRCTTGGACGCAGCCCTGTGCCACKTGCTCTAGGTGACCCTGTGTGAGCAGGGGGGTTGGACTAGATGACCTCTGAGGTCCCTTCCAACCTTAAGCATTCTATGATTCTATRATATGTGGAGAAACCTGGTATTATACTGCTTTTTAGTCATAGTAGACACTATCTGGACAGTCAGGTACACAACAAATCATCTACTGTCATGAGAAAACATACACRTGGAAGGAGTATTGATTTTAGTATTTTCTTACCAGCCTCTTGATGCCTCCATATTGCCTTATTGTTCGTCGTGCTCGTTTAAACCTAGCAACATTAGCAATTGTTTCAGCTGCCAAACATTTTAGGTCTTTATCTGGAGACTCTAGTATTTTCACCATGATCTGTAATCCCTCAAGATCTGCAATTGCATGTCTGATCAGTGAATTCTGACTGATTTCTTTCAGTATTTTTAAAGAACCAATCTAAATAATGGAAAACAATAGACGTTAAATAGTATTTAAGAATACAAAAGCAGGAAAATTATTTAAACTGTAAAAATGATCTAAAACATTTTATCTTTTAAATCAAAAATCTGATTTTTATACTATAAAATCCTTCAAACTTTATTTTGGAAAACAAATCAATTTTCTTTATCCTACATAATCTTGAAATTTGAGAAAATATTCTAATTARAAAAAGCACAATCCCTGCTCTATTTGACAAACCCACTTACTTGACATTTAATTTCTTCTGTATCAAGTAAATTAATTAACACTTCAAGACCTCCGACATCTCTAATGGCCAGCTGGCACGTTTCTTGAGCCAGATTGAAATCTTTCATTGAACATAATGCAATTACAGTAGCTGTTGGATTACCTCCCTAAAATAAAACAAAACATTAACATATGTAAAACATTTAATGTAAAATTAATCTCTTCTATTAGTGCTGATAAGACTACTACTAAAGGAGAATCCCGTTASAGTATTTCTTGAATCTATGATATTAAATGACATAGACATAATAAGAAATGAAATTATGATAGTCTGAAAATAGCAAAAAGTCTAAGGAAAAAATAAATACTGCAGATGACCGATGACTAATACAGCCTGCTGTGAATGGACTGATAAATTAGGCAGAGTCAAGTACCACAAATTCCGTGTTTTGATTTAAGAGTTTTGTAAAGAGTAAAAGAACATAAAGACATTTCAGAGAATCTATCTGCATTCCTCACATTGATGTTCATTCTGGAAGAAAACAAAGTCCAAACTGGAATCCTTGTCAAGGACATTTGGGATCTGTCCAAAAGCTGTAGTCAATGCAGAAAAGCTTATTAAAAAAAAAAGTGACAGAATGASTAATAACAATTCACCATTAGTAGATGGTRTTCGCCCAGGAGGTATTATGCAGAAAAACAAGGCAAAAACAGTTGAACAAGTGCTCTGTATCCTCTGACTTCAAACAACTCTGCATTCTGAGTACTGGAAATGTCATGCCAGCTTTGAAAAGTTACTGGGGGGATCCAAGGCCTGTTAGATGCCTGTGCTTGACAAATCAGTAGAGTGTAATAAAGAACAGTTAGCAGACATCTAGTAGTTGGGGTATTTGGAAAAAGATATACCTAAAGAGTCAGCAGAGATTTGCTAAAAGAAGCATTACAAAACCTGCCAAACTCTTGGATAAGGATGAGCTAGTCGGTGTAGTCTAATGAGGCCCCATAGGGCTTTCCACAAAGTCCCTCACTCGCTACACATAGTTTCTCACTACTAGAAATTATGTACTCAAGCTTTTCCCATTTCTGGAAATTAGAAGTCAGGAAATCTGGAGTGCAAGAGATGAACCTCTGCCACAGAGAGCTTCCTTCCTGATCATACTGACTGCAGTCAGATCTTCAGCTACACTATTGCTTTTGATCTGGTCCAGTATCTTTTCTTTTGCATACAATTTTAAAATAATAAATACACAGCAAAAGAAAACAGCATATACCTCAATGTAAGAGTTCTATCCTCAAAACGAGGGCATGTGAAATGACTTGGGATCTTACATGCGAATTTGAGATTACAGTGTAACATTTGACTACAAGGATGAATTTCTGGATGTGTAAGTGATAGTGAGAAAAAGATAGAGATTTTCCCCTGTGTTAGGCAGAAAGTTAAAACATATGATAACAACAATTTCTTCTGCATCTATAAGATAGATGTAAAATTAATCAAATCAAGGACAAACCCAGCTATTGCAGAAATGAGGGAATCTGAGCTACCAGAGCTACAGGAGACGTGGGAGTGCACGAACAATGTCAGCTGGTGCTAGTGAGTAGGCTACAGTTCAGTGCAGCTATTAATCAAATTACAACGTCTGCCTCCCAAATGCCTTTGAATTCCAAGGAAGCTTGGGCTCACATCCAGGTGCGAGCCGGGCTGCAGCCTCTCTCTTTTAAATGACCCTTTTGAAAGTGTAAAGAACTTTGAATCCACTCTTCCCTGAGGAAAACAGCTTGCTAATCCATGCAGATCATACTGCAAGAGACAACACTGAAAAACCGAGTGATGCTTGCTAATATTTTTCTTGGGTCTATTTGCTTCATATTTAGTTATGCATCACATCCCTTAAGCATAAAGAAATCAGAAACAATCAGACAAATACAGAATCCCAAAGTCTTTAGATTCAACATGTCCTTCAATAGACAGCATAAAACTAGTAGAGAATTGTGAGAAAATGGGCTCAATAGAAATGTGAGAAAAAAATATCTTATGAAGGTTCAGATCAGCAACTTACATCAGACAAGGCAGTTGTGACAATCAATGAAGTGTGAGTACCTTCAAACTAGCTTCTAATTTTTATTTCTTTGAACTACAGATGTCCAAAGAATTTCCTCACAGAAAGATGCTTAAACATAAAGGAATTTTTTAACATAATATATTGTCCTAATAATAGTGTCCCATTACATTCTTGACTTTAGAAGAAACTGAGGCATGTGTCCAGMTTTAAGAAAATTTTTAGATCTATTTGTTAAAATATTTCCTACGGAATAAAATTATTGTAGCAATTTCTCAAATGTTTTCCTAGGGAAATCAGCTTATCCATACATATCAAAAAGTCTGAATGGTTTTAAAATATCTACAGGGTAGGACTGCCAAACTACAGAGAATACCTTGTAGCTGGAAAATATAGTTCTYCTTTTATGAAGTTTGTGGTCTTGACATTTATTCTAACTTTGCTTTATGATATAAACATTTTGCAACAGGTATTTAAAGAGAAAACTTTTWAAATTCTTTTATATAAATGCAACGAGTATATGGTTAAACTGGCAAACAGTATCTCTTCTTTTGAGGAATATTTATCCTACAGTAAATCTATATTTATAGGTAACGTAGTAATTCATACTTCTGTTATTTATTACATATAGAATTGTAGGCATATGATACCCAACATAGCCAAAGTTTACAAAAAATRTTTTTTCTTTTTCTTCAAACTGCAAAACCAGTTTAAACTGTGTTTCTAAAGCAAAACCAGAATAAACTATTTTTCATATTTTCTGAAGTATCTGTTATACATAATAAAAAAATACTACTGATGGTCTCAACATTTTTTTTTATTGCAGTTACCATTGCAGAAAGTCTCCAGTAATTGTGACCAAGATTTTAACAGGCATGGAAATAGTTACCTCTCCACCAAGTTAACATAAAATCTGCATCATGTTGTATTACCATTTGAAATATGATCTGCTGGATCCAAAATAAACTCTACTGGCAGATAAACAAACAATTTTAAGGCTTCAAATTAARCACAGATTTAGTTTAAAATGTGCATCTCTTTCTATAGAGCAATACAGTATAAATATCCACAAGTAAGTGAAAATAAAACAGGATCAGCACTGCACTAATCAGTAAAACTTCTCAGTTTTACTGGGAAGTAAAGATTACACACATCAGTATGTGTAATGTCTCATTTATGACAGTCAACTCATGGAGATCACAACTGAGAACTACAGAACTATAAAGAGGGCTATATGAAATTAAAATTGAATGTGCAGCAAAGCTTGTCCTGATTTTATTTTAGAAGTGCTTAACTGAATACTTTTATATTACACAGACTAATCTACTTAAAACCTTTAGCATATGTCAACAAAGTCAGCTATACTATGCAGTGTAGTGTATAAATTTGGTATCTATGATGTGATCTCACTTTCCATGATGGGAGGAAGATAAAAAGAACTCTGTGAGATCTGCCTTTGTTATTTTTTTTTCCTAGAGCTATTACAGGATGCCCTGCCTGGATATTCTTTTCCCAGCTTAAAAAGGCCTTTCAGCAATGGTGAAAGCTACAGAACTGTCATGCAGAGGTTGCTGAATTGCCTTTCCATTCTTAAACCTAGAGAATATGACAAATCAAGAATTAATGTCAAAAAGAATATTAATCCACCCAGTTTGAGTGTCTTTATAACAAAAGTCTTTAAATTTGATTCATTTATTTTTGTTATTGCAAAGTAACTCATTTGACTACTTCTGACTGGGGCATGCCTTCAGTCATGATTTAATAATGTCAAGAAATGCAGAATCTCAATCATCTTTACTATTAAAAAAATTGAGCTCCTCTGACTTCAGTTTTAGCCACTGATTCTTCAATGAGTTCTTTGTTTATTGATAACTCCTTCTTTGTAACTCCTTCTTTCTACTATATTAAAAAACCCTTTAATTCACTTTTTGGTAAACTAACAAGCTTGACTTCCTAAGTCTTACAGAATTGACCATCTAGCACTTTCTCCAGCTTTTGAATAAGCGTACATTTTGAAATGTAATTTTTTTTCCAATAGTTTTTGTAATTTTGGATACCAGAAGAGGCTCAAAATCAGTTTTAGGGGCTCCATACACCAATGTAACCTTACAATGTAACCTAAGCCTACGTACTGCCCCTGTCCGTTCATGCAACAGGACATTGGGCTTTGCCATGTAAGTACTGTTGAGTTGCTTGCATGTAATTTCTGCTTCCAGAAATTTTTAGAGGAGCTGTATCCAGAACATAGACCTCCCCTACAGGTATGTTCTGAATTCTCCTCCCTTTGGAGCTTGGAGAATGCTGGCCAGTGCTTCTGAAATACCCAAGTACTTTCTGGCACCTTCTGACAGAAACACATTCAAATACCGGTTGCCCCCACTACTGAAAGATCTCAAGTTCTGATGGCTCCTCAGGAACAAAAATGGTAGAAAAGAGTCTATTATTATTGTGCTTGTTATTTGTTTGTGCTTGTATTTTGTAAAATTAGCTTTTAAACTCATCCTACATTTTCTTAAGTCATGGAAAAAAAGTCTTACCAGGGGAAGAAAAAAAAATTAGCTGTAAGGACATGTTTTAAGACTCCTAAGCATTCAACCAATTTCTTTATGGGCTTGTTAAATGGATTTTACAATGAACAGAACCRCCAAAGATGGCTTCATACTTATCTTGCAGCATTTACATCCTAMATCGGCCCAAATCATCCTGATTCCCAACATAAATCTGGGTAGTTTGAAGACTCTACACTTTGTTGCCCACCRTGTTGCATAGATACAACAATGTTTTTAAATGGCAGTAAATCAAATAGCATGTAAATRGAAAGGTACCTAGTTAGAGGCCTAGAAACTCATCCATTGTTGTTATGTAAATCAAGGAAATAAGAAAGCATGGTTTGAAGAGAATGAAATTTAAGAAAAGAGGAAGTTATTAGTAACTTAAAGAAGTTTACAGCACAAAAGCAAATATCCCACTGATGACGAACATGAAGCAAAATCATCTGCATTAATCAAGAAAAATCCTGAGCTCAAGAAGCATACAGACATAAAGACAAGAACAAATGACTAAGAATGAAAATAAAAGAACAGATCRGGCTGGTAAAGCCACAAATCAGATACAACTACCAAGGGACGTGCAACTGAAAAACATCATTTTGTTTGCTACATTAGTAATCATCAAGACCAAGAAAATTGTTAGTTGAGGGCAATCTCCTAATAATTGCAAAGACGTTAGCAAGAAGGCTAATGTCCTTGTATGCATTTGTCTTTACTGTGTTCCAGTACTATACACTTACCATCAATGATGAAGTAAACACTCTGCTTATGCTAAAGAGCTAATTAGTCAATGAACACTTTGATGAAGTAGTGTTTTCTTGTAGTAGTACAAGAGCTTAATGGAATCCACTGAGCTTAAGGGAGACTACATTGGTGGGAGAAGTGGCTGTTGCATCGTCAGAGCCATTAGTAATTAYGTCTGAAAACTCACCTAGGAAAAATTATCTTCCAGAAAACACAGTACCTGTCTTTAAGGTGGGATAAAAGATGAGTCAACACATGTAAGACCAGCCGATGTAAACTGATTCCAAAATGGAATTGTCACATACAAGCCTTATCATACAGCTCTAATTTCTTGTTATGAAGACACTTTTCAAGATGGAAGAAGCAGCAAATGAAATATATATTAGCTTAAGGATCCTGTCTCATGCAAAATTCAGTAAAATATATCAAAACAAGGCTAGCTGGAATCAATTGTAAAAACATATTCAGACAGTAACTACAAATTGTTCACTGTCAAACTGGATAGATACATCAAGTTGGTTCCTCGTCTGTGTTCTGATTGAGACCATATGTTTCTTATTAATATGGTCACAATGATACAAATGATTCCAAGCCAAGAGAACAGGATTAGGCTCCAAAATCATAAAAATAAAAAAAAAAAAAAAAAGAAAGAAAGAAAAAAAAGATTTTAAGGGGGCATGTTTTAAAGTTACTCAGGAAAAAACAGATGTTCAAATACAAGTAAAAGACCATGGTTAGTTTGCAGCACTGCAGAGGGGGGAAAAAAAAAAAAAAAAANAAGATCTGGAGTTAACAGTGGAGCACATCATCACAGTGCAAAGAAAACAAAACAAAAAAAAACAAAAAAAAACAAACAAACAAAAAAACCCCAAAAGACCTTGACAATAAGACTTATAAACAGGTTTGCAACCTGTAAGGACTAGCAATCATCCTTCTGCTCAGCACTCCTAAAGCCTGTTCCAGGCACCATACCTCAGAAAAGCATTGAGCAGAGAAGAGGAGAGGACAGCAAAATATCAGAAAGCTGTGGTCTACTAAGCAAAACTAAAGGAATCAAAGTTCTTCATACTCTAGAGGTGGGGTGAATAAAGAGATTTTGAAAACGAGCTTTGGAAGACATCTATTCTAAATGTCCCTGTTGTTGTGGAAGAGACAAGAAATAGAAGCGTCAAGGCTGAGAGACATTAGAAATACTTCCCAATGGCAAGGATATTTAAACTCTAATTTAATATTTTAATTATAGTAAAATTTTATATAATTACAGTATTAAATATTTTACTTACAGCGTTTAGAACAATAATGAAACCAATATCACCGCAAAGAAAAGCTTCAGGAATACCTATCAAGAAGCAAGAACTGTTGATCCTGTTCTGGAGGCAAGAAGGGGTAATAAATGACCTCCTGTTTTCTGCTCTAGCCACGTTTTCTACTTTTTATTCTCCCCCCCATGAACTGTTATCTTTTTCTTCTTAATATAAAATGCTTTTGATTAGATATTTCCTTCTTTTCTTTAAAAAGATTGATCCCCAAAAGTGCTGAAGCAAAAAGATAACATATATCTTCATAAAATACACAGACTTACAACTCRAATATCACGTCTCATCCTAAATACAAGCCAAATAAGTCAACAGAAGAGTTGAAAATGTGAAATCATGATCTCAGTTCAGTAATGCTAGGGGGAAAATATGTAAATTTTCTTCCAGAGTCACCTCTATGAAGGGAAAACTGCACTCAGGCTTTTGCAGATGTTCTGCCAGCAGGCGGAAACATTGGCTTTTCAGAGAGCTGAAGCTGCAAACGAGCTGCACGGGAGACCTATGGAATAGCTAACCTGTATTTTTTCATATAGTACAGTCCACATTATGGAAGGCATTGCCCTGTTCCTTCCGTTTGAACTCTCCAATATTTATGTGGTATAACTACACCAACTGACCAGTGCAACAGGCAATAGGTTCTTTCTCTTGCAGAGACCTGCATCAAAGTTTAGAATTACCATAACTGACACTGGAGGAAAGGCAGTTTTAAGAAGAAGGCATMTACTTGGCCACAGGACTTTCCATATGCATGGAAAATATTGATATAACAACTGATTCTACGTKCTTTTCAGTTTCCCAAGAGACAACAATTAAGTAAAATGAAAATTTTACTTTTTTTTTGTTTGCAAGCATCTTCATGAATATTCAGAGTTATTTTACTAATTTAGATACATTGTATGTGGGCAAAAGTGAATACGACTGAATGCAATCAAAAAATGAAATGTTATTTTGTACTGAAATGGCAATGTGAATGATCTTTTTTGTTACTTAAACCTATGGCTGAAATTTAATTTGCCATAGTAAAAATGCATTTTATTTACATTTTTAAGTAAGTAGATACTGGATAGATACTGTAAAGTTTGCCTCTGACTGAGGAACAGGAAAGAAAATTGTTGCTTGTGGCTGGTATTGCCATACTTATGCCCAATAAACTACAGTTTTGCTTATTAGTATATATATCTATATGATAATTACAATAGACTTGAAAAAAAGAAGTCTGAGTATCAAATCAACATGTATTTAGAAAATACTGGACATAAAAAGCTTGGTTGTATGTTATACCTGAAAGACAATAGGTCAAAATGACCCTTATTATCACACCAGAAATTATTTAATTAAGAGTCATTAATGGAATTAAGCAATTCTTAGATTAATAATATTGATTAAATGGAACCTAAGCCCAATATATTATTAAAACTTTTGCTATTTCTGTAAGGCAAGTAAGCCAAAAAAAGTAGTAAAGCATAAAATGGAATTCTTAATTGGCACTATTGTAATGTTTTGATTTTTTATTGAACTTGACTCTCTTAAATCACATGCATTTTGTAATTTACTACTGGAAAATATTTTTAAATTTAAATTTCAATAAAATTTAATGAAAATCTTAGTACTGCTGTATCAATATTCTTCAGCGAGGCAATTTTTCTATGCTAGAAAGTGCATAAACACTCTGGATATTGTTTTGGTTTAAATCCTAGTTCAATTTTTTCATTTTAGTTTGTAAAAAATGCAATCTGCAACTTGTTAGAGATGAGTTATGGACAAGTATAACTGATTTATGGAATAATTTCCTGAATCCATTCTGGAGTTCTTGGGCTACTGCCTGGCACTATGTAAACTATACAGACTAATACAAAGCCAGGGGAAAAATCATGGACATCACAAAGTCAGAGAATCTAAAATATTCACATTGGACTGCAAGTGTTAGTGCACAGGAGTTGCAGGGTTTTAGCTGCAGATTAATCACCTGGCCCTGACCCTGCTTCTCAGTGGCAGAAGTGAGATATATGTTAGGAYGCAGTGAGTTGAAATTGCTATCATATTTTATGAAACTGCAAAGAAAGGGGTTTTCAAACAAAAGAACAGTTCTATTATTTTCTGAGTGAACCAGGAGGTTGTGTTAGGCAGTAGTTGAGATCCTCCTGAAAACTCTTCCAAGATAGGTACGTATTTTATTAGCTAGCCTGATATATAATAATAAACTCTATTATGAAAAAGAAAATAGATCATGTGCAAATATGAGATTTTGCTTCACTGGGTTAGGACCAGCTGCATGTTTTCCCTCAGTATCTTCTCAAATTTGATGAGAGAGCGAAAATGCTGAACAACAATAAAATATACAAATAAACAAAAAACATTTGAAAGGACAAAAACAAGCAAACAAGCAAAAAAGGAGCRGGGCAAAGTTAACGTGCAGCATTTTCACACTGCAAGTTCATCCTCTTCTTATTTCTGCCATTTTCAGCTTAGGAGTGTATTTGTTCCTCWCTTGCATCTGGACAGTTTTATGAGACGTGTCGCAGTGCTTCCAAATCTAGATAAATCTGGAGTGAAAAACAACACAGACTGTAAATGTGGTCAATACAGCTCCAAAGGCCCCTGCAATTTCTAGATCCAATTACTGCAACACAGGAACTGAGAGAGACTTTACAGTTTGTTCCCTGAAGGGCTAAAAGGACAATGCAGCATGAAGAGATGGAAAAGTAGAGAGCTACGCAGAGCTGGTTGTCTGCTGAAACACTTGTGAAGAACAAGCCTAGCAAGACAAGCCTATAGGATGGTGATTAGATCCCTGCTGTCTATGTGAACAAAGCTCAAACACAGCCACTCAGCCAGCGAGGCCACAGCCAGAGTGTAGGAGCAGGGTAGGTAAAGTTGATGAGGCAGCTCTCCCATGAGCTGAGGACTGCTAGCTAGCTAACAAAAAGGYCCTGTAACCAAAAAGCTTAATTTTGGATAAGGCCTCCAAGGAAAAAATTAAAATAAGGGRAAAAAAAAAAAGAGCCCTCAATCACCAAATTTACAAATACTTAAAGAATAGCCATATTAATACACTTTTAAGAGGCTACTTTACAGTACACTGCCCAAAGATTTCAAATACACAAGGCTTGTAAATCCAAGTCCTCTACCTAAATTCACATGTCCATAGCCATCCTACATTCCTGCTATATGAGATCAGGTCAATGAAGTTAAGATCCATCTAACTCTTCATTAGATGCTTTAGCAGGATGCACAGCTCAGACATTGATTGACACTACATTGATTACAGTCAGAGCTGGGTGGGAAGAATCCCACCCTAAATACCTGACTTTTGGCACCTGAAGAAGAAAGGTACAGCCCTCATCCTACCTCTGGTCACTTTGTCTGATGAAAAAAGTATGAATATATATTATTTTTTTTAACAAAGAACACAAAGAAATTATTGGGAAATCAAGACTGAATGAGAAAAACAAAGGGGATTAGGAGGAAGTTAAAAAAGCAGCCCACACAGAYAGTTGTGCTGTTCTTTCACTTAGTGTTGATACTTGTGAATCCTGACTGCAGGCTTGGAGATGTGGTATATGCTGCCTATAATACACATGTACTCGTGGCCTTTGGTGATAAAATGTCAGACCTGCCCATGCAATTTTGATTTTGCCTAGTGCTTGGCTCGAGAAGACTATAGAAGCCCTAATGTTATTACAGCTATTTTATTTTACTTTTATGGATCCAAGTCATTTGGGACACAGGTGGAACTGCATCTGTGGAGAAAATTTAATGAGGTTGAACTAGGAAGGACCTGTGCTTGTACAGACTACTGGAAAAACGAGCAAGCTGTTGGGCTTGCATAAGCACTGGGCAGCCAAAAAAGACAATATGATTTGAAACAAGCCAAAAAAGTTTTTGCAAGAAAAACTCATTGATACCATTAGTGTATGAAAATATATGAGAAAAAATGCTCTCTGGAAAAATAAAAAATAAAAAAATTAACAATGAGCTTAGTGTGTGCACAGGAAAAACAGAGATGTAGATGAGGACATGGATGAAGCATCTCTGTCAGGCATGCTTTTGAAGCAACAGTGTATGCAGTGAGCTGTGGCTTGTGATCAAATTGAGCCCACATCCAATATGAAACCCTTAAAACCAAAGAAAATGCCTTTGATATTTTGCCTTGGTAGCTTTCAGAAACAATCATGTTCTAATTCTGCAGCAAAATCACCAATTCTATTTCAGGAAAATAAAGCTGAAAGTCACATTAAGACAGATGTGCCAATTACAATTATTTGAAGCATGTATGTTGGAAATGTGGTAGTTAMGATGTCAGAACAATATCCTATGTTTTAATGCAAAATAATTACTTTTAAATATATTACAAACCCACAGAAAAGGATAAACTTCATTTATTCTACCGTCTCTTCCTAGGTCCTTCTATTTTGATATATCATCTTTTTCTCATTTTTGAATTGTACCTTTCTGCTTTTTTTTACTTCACTTCTACGTTGCCCTTCATCTCATCACCTWTGAAACAATTATGACTGTGTGACCCTTGGAACATTTAGTAAACCTCTGCTGAACAAAAATTCATTAGAATTAGTGCTAATGGTCAAAAATCAACTGGCAGCTATTTGCTTCATGTCTCTTGTGATGAGGAAGGATTGTTTGCACAGTATTTTGAGGAGAGAGCTATGCAAGTGCAAGTTGCCAATTATAATAATAATTTGAGAGTTCATCATTTGCCAGCATGTCCAACCCAGTAAATTTATCACAGAATAATTTCTTTTTCATGATCAGCACTGGCTAGGTTGTTAAAAATACACATCTTGACTACAATAAAATATAGTTTTTCCATATTTTTAGCCCACCCTTCCGTTTGTCAGCAATCTCATTCTTTATAGGAATTTTAGAAAGTCTTGCATAATATTAGAAGATGGTAAAAAATACTTCTGCAAACAGTGGAGGAGAGGACGATATAAAGAGRTTATCTGCCAAGGCTGCCAGGTTAAACAAACATGTGCCTAGAAATACTAGCAGGTGGCACATGATTACGTTTCATATATTTGTTATTTTCGGAAAAATAATAGCCTACAACATAGCCAACTACAGCAAAATTCATTTTTTCATCTTGATCTTCCAGTTGAACTTCCTCCTTCATATTCTCCCAACATATACTTTCATAGGGGAACAGGAAAGGTTTATTGTTAGACATTATACTAATTAAAGGTCAGCCAAATTGTCTGCAAGGCTGGTCAGCCTTGAAAAAAAATGCACGCTACACTGGCAGAATTATTTTGTATACCAAATTTTACTAAATTCCCCTATTTTGTATTTACCAGCTATTCCTCTAAACTATTATCACCAAGTCTTGTTGATGTGATATTACAAAAAAAAAAAAAATTCAGTTAATTGTTTTCTGCTGACTGGAAAAAATAGTATTATGAACGATGTATCTCCTGTACAGAGGAGATATTTATGCTACTCTGACTAGATTTTAGAGTTTAGCTATATTACACATAGTGTTTTGCACACTCTATATTTGGTTATATATTGATGGATATATAGATGAATATATGGCTATATATCTATCTATATACATCTAATTTGGTTATATATATATGCAAATCCACACCTTCCATATTCTATCCACCAGTAGGTCTTCCTGGGAAAATGGAAGCCCAGTAAAGGGCTACAGATCTCTTCACAATTTGGATTTTCAGTTCACTGTGCAGTTTGTTTTTAGGAACATGCTGAAACACCCAAGGGTTTAGATGTGTCTTTGACTAGCTCAAGGCTTCTAAACACTACTACAATATGTAAAATATGTAAACAAGCAGTTTGTACTTCAATGGGTACACAGTAACACTAACACCATTTGTCCTGTCTTACAAAAATTGAAGTATCTTTTTACATGATTTTGCTTTAATTTCATTAGTATTTAAAAATTCATTTTATTCCTTAGGCTAATATTATCATGTCTCTTTTGAAGGTCTGTATTTTAAAATAAAGAAGATTAGTTTTCTGCTAATCCTGAAATACAAATGATATCTTAATCTGTACACAGTCTATGAAGCTAACTTAAAATTTTATGAGTATTACTGTAACCTCAATAATAATAAACATTTCCATCACCATTATAACTTTTTTAAAAAACTATATTTTTACATTATGCAGTTAAAAAAATACTCAGTTTGCCTTCTCATTCACAAAATTCTTGAAAAAAATCTGCAAGTCCCATCATTGTCTTCCCCAGTGCCACAAAATTTATAGATGGTTCATACACAAGAGTGCCATTTAGAGCACCTGCTAAACTGTGGGGTGCTGGCAATGCTACGTAACACTCTTTAGCTAATCTCGCATTTGCACAACAAGTAAAAATCTATTTGAAGAAACATCTATTTGTTTTCTACAGAAAAAATTCCATGAGGAAATTTCCGGTATCCAAAATGTTAGACCTCAGATATGATARCCCTCATCTTAGACATAAACAGTGACTGATTTGACACCAATAAATACCAAGGTAGCGTGCCAGCTGTTTCCTGCCAGTTGCTCCTTCCTCTCCAAGTACAGAAACATCATTTCTTAAATCCTTTACATAGGTTGCAGAGAAACTCTCCCCCACCAAGACTAACATTTAAGATTGTGGCATTTGGATGTTGTGGCATGCACTTCTTTTTTGTAATAATCTGAACCTTGCTTACCCCCCCAGTCTCATCTTCCATACATACACACATTTCCTGCACACTGTTTTGCCTCAAGCCTCTGAATTTCAGCCTCTAGATATCTGGGGAATACAGGTGAACCTCCCCTCTCAAATCCTGCACTGCAGCTCCTGGCAGAGCCCCACAGCRTCTTCTCTTCCTTAAGAATCCTGATACCCTCCAGGTAAAAAGAGGGAACCTATTCCTTCCTACAGGGCAGCCTGCAGCTGTCTCTCCAGCTCCAGCACCCGGCTCAAGGGTGGAAACAGCTGGGCAGAGTCACCAGGTTTGCTCAACACCTGAGGTCTTGCAGTAGAAAAGAAACACAATTCTGTTGGAATGAAAGGTTATTTTAAAGAGTTGCCAAATTCATGACTATCTTACAGGAGGTGCCAGACTTGACTGGTTTTGCTAATATACTCCTGGAATGTAGCCAAAAGTACAACAAGTTCCCAGGTGAGGAACTGAAGGAGGAATACTGTAACTAACACAGGCCCTTGCAGGGGGACCGCTCTGGCATAGGGCAATACATAAATCACCCCAGTACAGGGAACCAAAACCGAGCAGCATGAGGGCTTAAAGGATTAAAGACTTACCCTGGAGATTGGAGTTATTCCTGGTGCAGTCACTAGCCCCAATTCACCTCATAACATCTTAAAACTGGCAATAATCAGTGCTCAGAAGAAGGTAGCACAAGCAGGGTGCTCAGCTCCAATCATTTTCCCCCCCTTTTAGGTTTCGATTCTCTGTGACCAGCCTCAGAACCCCAGGTCTTTAGGCAAGCTTTACTTTCTGCCGCCTAAAGGAACTCTGTGGGACTTGCTGCCTAGTGCAGAAGATAAATAAAATTCCTCACCTGCTGTGAAGCACTGGGTCCTGACAGGCCCTTGTCCCTGACAGATATCCATGCTGCTAYGAGAAATGCAGGAGCGGGTGGGCATATTCACCTGCCCAGGTGTACCAGTTTGCTGGTCTCCTGCAGCCCAGGTCGCCTGACTACCCACACTGCAGGCAATATAGCTTGTTTCACTGCAATAATCTTGTTCATTTTAGTAGCTGGCAAACTCATCTTGCCACCCTTTAGCTTCACCTGAAACCAGTTTAACTAACAATGCTGGAGAAACTCAGCTGACACTGGAAACTGCTTCCTGGGACTTGCTGGAATATCAGTGCGACCACCCCTGCCTACAGGCAAGGTATGACTATTATAGGAAAGAACTGGAGAGAAAGTCTTGTGGAAGGCCCTATCTGGCCACAGCCAAGCAGTGATCGTTTCTGTCCATCACAACTCTTCAGTGCAGAGGATTCTGTGCTGCTACCTGATGCTCCCCTCTTCTAGAAAAAGAAGACACTTATGAGAGATGTTCCTCCCACCCGACTCCTATTTTTTTCCCCACCCTGTTCCTCATTTTTCATGTGCAAAGTGCCCTCCTTCTCCCAGAAACCTAATATTTAAGAGGCACTATATTAATAAACACTATGAAATCTGAAACGGGCTCTCCTGAGCGGGTCTCACTGTTATAAACATCAGGAAACCACTTCCTCTTCTTTACATCTACTCCAGCCCCCGAAGATGCCTCCCACACCTACCCCACTATCGCTGGTGTCTGCTCTCTGACCACTCCTCAGCCTATGGGGAGACCTGGCAAGAGCAACGCGCTCCATCTGCCCTGCCAGAGGCCTGGGAAGTTTGAAGGTGGGATGAGGAGCCAGACCACAGAGGCAGCTGCTTCCCAGTGGAGCAATTCCAACATGGCTGCTGCTTCCCAGGAAGGAGGGGAAATGGAGCAGGGCAAACAGTCAGAAGGGAATTTCCCTGTGCACTCAATTTGCTTCAGAAATGTATGAAGAGATGCACAAATACGCCGTCTGCAGGCACAATTCACAGGACCTGGCAAGTTTGCTTCATGTAAGGAACAACTGTCTCCCAAATTACAGTGACAGGCTAACGGTGATATAAAACATCGGTGTCCTTCAGGCTTTATGGACGTGCTGTGCTTGCAGGTTGATCTTTTATACTGTCTTACTGAACTGTGGATTGCATTTACTTGATCAGGCATTCAAAAATATTTGCACCTACAAAATATTCTAGTTTCTAACTTTGTATCTGAAACAGCTATTAAGGCATTTGCACATTTTTAAGATGTGCATACAATCTATTAAAGCTTGGAAGACACTCAAGTCCCCCCCAAAATTGTGCTTCTATATAAATACATTTGTAGATACTTAAATATCTGAGTTGTACATGTATTTTCTCTTACGCTGCACGTGTCATGAACACTTGCCTACATGAACAACAAGAATGCCAAAAAATCTGCTAAGTCTGGCCAGAACTGCAGTATTTATACTTGAATTAAAATTAATTCCATGTGCAAGTTAAAGTAGCACTCCATCAATAAAGCATTTCAACCACTGTCTGTGGTATGGCACTGAGGCATCTCTTTTCAGCTTTATCTGACACTAGGGATTTCTTGCTTTACGTAGCTAAGAATCACTAGTGAAGTATTCTGTCTTTACGTCCTTCTTTGTTCACTTATATCTAATTTAGAAAACTATAGAAAGACCCTGTGTACATGCATACATAGACTTGCATTTGAATTTTCATAACAAACTACACTTGACATGATTGATTTTTGTATTATAAACACTTCATTTCAGGTACTCACAATTTGATCAATTTTTCTCATTCTAATTCTAAGCCCTTAAGTCATTTTGACATCCTGCTTTTTGACAGCTTTAACAAAGTATATTAATTTCTAAAATAGAGAAGCATTGAAAATGTATTTTCCATTTGCCATTTGCACACTTTATTCTAAACGGTCTCCTGTAATTTTAGACATCTTTCCATGCATGTTCATTACTAAAATCTAAACATAACCTTATTAMGGATCTATGTAAGAAATGACCTGAAAATTACATAATTAGGACTGAAGAGCCTTATCTGTAGAAAGGTTGGTCCATATATGGGGCATTGAATGATTTCTGAGGGTTCATCAATACTAAGGAATTCCAAGTAGTCTTTCTAGGAGAACCTCAGGTCTTTACTAAAAAGCTCAACTCTGAGGAAAGTGAAGGAGGAGGAGGACCACAAACGAGTCAGGCCATGAGCAGACTGAAAGTTTTGAAAACAACATTTTGGCCTGTAATTCCATGCAAATAGAAACACGTGTATCATGCAAAGTGTGCAAGTAAGGTACTTAGCACTACAGCAACAGCCGAGCAAGTAAGATGCTGAATATTACAACAGATTAAAATTGCAAAGGGRTCTTTTAGCACAGCATTAATAACATGAATAAAAATCTTCAACATAAAATGTCAAGGCATAATGAACCATAGAGAGATCCATATTATGCATGCATTTATATTTCTCTTTGGCTACAACCACTGCCATAGGTCTCACATATGCTCAGAAACAGCACTGAGTGGATTAAAAACTGTTTAACGGAGAGAAGGAGTTATTCCATGACAACGGTCAAAGGACAGGAAGGAGCCAAAACTTTGCTTACACCTCACTAGTATTCCTGCTATATCTAATGCCAGCGCAGTCATTGTATTTGTGGGATGTATATACTGCGTACTAAAATAATAATAATAATAATAATAATAATAATAATAATAATAATAATAATAATAATAATAATAATAATAATAATAATAATGTGCTTTACTTAAATTCCAATACAAACTTGTAAAGGAATTTCCCCTGAGTGAAAAACATAATGAGTTTTAAAGTTTTCCAGTTTAGAGTCTTTTTTTTTTTTCCAAGTATGTCAGACATACAGAATTACAAACATCTATATTTGTATGGTCCAAGAGATTTTCAACAAGTCTGTGTAAAAAACTTCTTTTGTTGTTTTAGAGGCTGCCTATTTATCATACATTTTCTTGTCCACTAACAGCATCTATCCAGACAMAAGACCACGTTAGAATTATTTCAGTCATGCATTAATCATAGCTGATGAAAGACTTTAGGCAAGTATTCAGTTTTAACAAAAACTCTTGAAAGTTTTTATCCACATAAAGAAATATCTTGGAAAAATTTCACCCAAAAAGTAAAACAGAAACCTAATAATCAATAAAAACATTATACCTTTTTAAGTTTTAAATAACACTGAACACATGGCTTAATCTAAAGATCTCTGTAAGCCAAAAATAGCAGATAAAAAATACAAGGAGAAAAGAGTGGGTGATAGGAAAGTCCACAGTTCCAGGGTTGAACATATTACATTAGCAAGGCTATCGTAAAATATATTGAAGGGTAGAAGGCGTGAGGGGTTTTTTTGCTGTCCTGGAATTTAGAGGGGSAAGAGAGGCAATTTTATAACATTTATCAAAGCACCCGTTTTACCTTTAAATACTTCACAAGTTTCTGAATTTGCCAATATTCTGATGGTAAATCAATGTTTCCTTCCTGGTGACGTTCAGGCTGCTCTTCGTCTTCCTCAGTCTCTGAGGAACTTTCACTGACTTCTTCATCCTTTTCAGAGGTTTTACTAAAAGCAAATGAAGAGCATCACTCCCTTTATCAGATATAAGCCAATATGAACAAGTACATGTAAAAGTAGTATGACATCGTCTCCTCATAACAACATTAAAAAAATCCTAGTAAACAACATTAGAATAATACTAGTAATTATCAGTACCAAATATTAGGTATGGCAACAATTATTTTATGTATTGATAATAAATGAATTGAATCAAAATTAAAAAAAGGCATACCATTTTGAAGCAGCTTCAGGAGAAATGCTGGTGGTTTTCTTTTTGATTTTTTTAGATGCAGAGCTTCTCCTCCTTCCGTGTTCAGTGTCTTTTTTTGTAACTTTGTCACTAAAATATTTGCTAAAAAAAGTTATTCTATACCTATATTTATATACAGGCAAAACACTATGGTTGCTCATTATGTAAGAGCTTATGAACCAACAGTGAAATTAATTAAAAAGAAAGTGTACTGTATCTTAAGTATCTATTTTTGCTATACTAAAATTTGTGGACTATTATAAATATATATTTTCATCTTGCTGTATTTAAATTCCAAGAGGATTCCTAGTCAGAGCTGGGCACAATCTCCAGTGACATCTCCGTGCTGATTTAGAACGTTTTGAAAATGAAACATCCTTCTGAGCCTGGACTAGTCATACTAYCCCAACCACAAGAGTAAAAGAGAAGAATACTCATTATTTGTGTGTAACATTATGATTAGACCCAATTCTACTACTTCTGGGCTCTAACAGAGTCCTGGAAGAAAAAAGGGTCTTGTCCTTGAACATTATATTTTTGTATCTGATTCTAGGTTCCTTCCAAAAGCTCTTAAAATGTCTCTTGCAACATCCCCAAATGCTCGAAATGTTGAGATAGTCTCATTACTGAAAACTGTTTCAAGTTAAGCAGAATTGGAAAGGTGGCTCAAAGGACTTTGAAACACTAAAAATTGATACTCTGAATGTTACCCTACTTTTCCATACTGGATCTGTTGCCTTCCTCATAAAATGTTGTGTTGTTTAGATAAGATTGTCTATTCTTTGTTGCTTATATTACTTATATAAGCACTTATATTAATAATGTGACAATATGAGTCTCCTTGAAGATCAGGTACTGCAGACTGTAAGATATAATCCTGCTTTCTTTTGCTGCTGAAATGACCAAAAATAGCAAAAATTGTTGCAAGACAGAAGACAACAATGAGAGATTAATTTGCTAGTCAATATTCTTTAAAATCTGAATAGAGTAGACTTTGTTTTATTGTTGTTAGGATAATAATTAACCTATAACATGCTTACCAGTCTAATACGAGTTAGAGAAATTGTGAAGACAACTACCTGTAGGTAGCACATCGCACAATATTCTTCCACTTCAGAGATGGTTCTAGTTTTTTGCTGTCAGCGGACTTGCTTTTTGCGGAAGAACTTTTTGTCTTCTCATATATAGTTTTTTCTGTATAATCATAAGGTTTCTGGGATTGGCCAGAGTCCTCAGCATCAACTGCTTCCATATGCTGATAATACTTCTCAGACGCAGTTTCTTTAAAAAAGTTATATTCCTAATAAAAGAGATATGATTTATCAATCACAGTACTGTATGAGTACTACACATCAAAATAACAAGCTATAGAAAAATGTCCAGGATGTAGCCCTTAAAAATTGTGTGTATTAGATATAGATTTTAGGTATAAAATCAGATTGCCTTTAAAAAGAATAAAACATTCAGATTAATCTGAAAATTCCTATGGTGAAAAATAGCTGTTGCCATATGCAAAYTAAAATGTTTTAGAAATAAAAGAACAAGATAAATTTAGAACTTTCTGAACAAACTGGAATATTAGCCGTTGTTCAATTTCTAATAAATAGAATGATTTGTGTCATAATCAATTTCATAAAAACTAATTCCAAAYATGTTTTAAGATTTAGTACTGGAAACTTCTTCTGCTTTCACTGGACCAAATACATAAAAGATATTTCCCTRCACAAAGGATTTACATTTTTATATGAAAATCCAACAGAAATTTATGAACATAAAATTGAAAACATTGCATGATAAACTGTTATACTTTATTTCCAAATAGTTGAATTTAATATAGTTTAATATTAATAAAAACACATTCCATTTCTGTGTTTTCATCTTCTATCTCTCTATAGAAGACATTGATGACCCACTTGTGTACAAGAATGGATTTGAGCAGCACCTCCCAAACCTTCCACTTTCCTCTCTTTTACCATGGCCAACCAAAAATATCCAGAAGGCAACAGCCTCTTGCCAACTCTATTTTCCAACAGAATATATTCATTTTTTTTACAGGAAAGATATCTTATGATCATTACTTCTGCTTATTATTGTGGCTGTCACTACCAGGTAGGAGAAGACATTCCCTTACATTTCAGATTCAAGGCAGCTTTAAGGAGACTGTCTGTTTTTGATTAGTCTGTGATGAGAATCAGCTGTTCCATGCTTGTTGATCCAATCATTTCATCATGAACTCATATTAATTTTCTAAATCTAAAAATGTAGTCTAGACAACACAATTTAATACATGCTAAACCAGTCACATTACTGGGGAACTGGTGCTGTAGCTTGATCAGCTTAGCACATGTTGAAGCGTATGTGTCCCCTACAGCTACTCCGCAGCGATGCAGCAATTCTAAATTAGCTTAAACAAGGTCAATATGATATTGTAAAAATTAACTGGTTATATACATAACATATATATGCAGTTACGCAGATATACACTAATAAGCTCTTCCTAAATTAAAAATATCTCTAGCCATAATTTGTTTCATGTAGGAAAACTTGGATAGATGGTTAAAAAAAACAAGTTAACATTTCTGGAACTTCTGAATTAGATGTGATTTATCACACTGCAGAGATGATGGGAATATTCATTTATTCAGGCAAAAGCAAAGGTAAATTCCTTTGCATACATAAACATAAAAACTACATCAGCAGCAGTTACTGTCTTGTTACATTCTCTGTTATCTCACCTCTTCCGAGCTCCTGAATGGAAGTGTTTGTCCTTTAAATACAAATGCACTAAGGCTCTATAGTATAAATTTGTTTACATTCTATAGTCAGAATGTAAAATGTACTAAAGAAGCTCTTAAACATGTCAATATGATATTCCTAATCCACTAGGAAAATATAATTTAAGGTCTTCAGTATAAACTTATTTGAAGTCAGAGATTACAGAACAAGTAGTTCATATGGCAGTTACGGATAAATTCCATTTATTTATTTTTAAGTATAAACCTTTCTTTAATAGAAGAGCATAACAACAACCAAGGCATCTGCTTTATTTAATATTGCACTAACTTTTAGAACTGCAAAATTATTTTAATGTACATATCTTTCCTATCTATCTAATATGCATACTTTACCTTTCACAATCATTAAATGAAGTAAAACCAAAACACATTTAAACAGTAAGTATGGCTAAAAGCTATCATACAATGTTGTATTTGTGAAATATAAACAATATGTCGATAGACTTTAAATAAATATTGGGTATGGGATAAGCAAAACACAGTTTAAAACATACTACATTATTTTCAAACAGAACAACCTACAAGTTTAGCTACTGTATTTATGTGTGCAGCTTGAAATGCTTTGTTCTTTCAGAATCAACAAGCATCTATATCCCCAAAAAAGTAAATATCAACCCTGTTTCCCAGAAAAACAGACAAAAAGCAAAGGAAATTTTCTATTAATTATTTCCTCTTTGCAATAATTAATGTTGCATATAAATAATTACAATTTAAACTTTTGACAGTCTATAATGAATATTACCACCAAGTTTCAAACCTGTTATAGTCACCTTTTATAAATCTGAAGAAAGAATTTTTAACATGAATGACAAAACAACTTTCATGACACTACAAAATGTTGTTGCAACAGACACATGCTCCTTCTGTAGATACTGTAGAGTTCTAAATAAAAGCCAAAGACACCTGCATTTTACCTTGACTGAAGCCTGAGAAAGATATTTTAAGTTTCTCTAACTTCTTTATTTAATCACAAATTCAATTTTGATGAGAGTATAAGTAGTCAACCATGTTCTACTACTCTTTTATACTAAAATAATTCTAACATTTCTCAAATACCTTATATAATGTAATTCTTACTGAACTATAATGTACATTGCTTCAAAGAAGAATACATCTATCCAGTATCAGTAAATACATACCTGTTTGGACATATTTTCTACAAATTTAGGTGACTTTTCCCTTAAGAATGTGACAATATCTTTATATATGTCACTTTTTCTTTCATAGTCAATATCATCTTTCTCCTTCAGCTTACCCTTAAAAAAAAAAGAATAAATTTAAAATTATTTAATAGCATTGCCTTATGCAGGACATTTAATCTGCTAAGAAGCACAGGTGTCATAATGAAATTAATTATACACAGAAGCCTCATGCCCAGCACCAGATTCCATCAAACTTCAATATTGTTTGGTGGAAATGCACGGGTCGCTTCCATAGGTCCCATTGGCTAATCAAGGCCTTATAGACAGGCCTGTAAGTAATTACTACCAGTTAAAGTGCATTGTATCATGGGTTGTTCTGCTGAGAGGTATTCAGGGTTGACAGCAAATAGCCAGCTAAATATGAGCTTCTAGAGCAGTGTGGTGAGTGTCCAAAAAGGATCAGAAAATAATGTGGCTGGACTAAGCCTAGGTTTAATGGTTCATCCATTAAAAAAATCCTAAGTCAAAATTTCTCTGGATTTTTTTAACTCCTAGGAAGAACGATCTGTAGAATAACACTTCAAGGGAACCTGTCCCTCTTGAAGTAGGTTTAAGAGCTTTAATCACTACTTAAATGTATTGGGAGATTATTACACCTAAATAAAGTCTTATCTGTAAAGAAAGAGATAACCAAAATAAAAAGCAGAAGGAGATAAACAATATCTAAAAAGCATTTAATGAGAGGAGAAATAATTTCTTATTAATAAGACAAAAGAAAGCTGTATTTGTCACAGACAATAATATTATACCTCAGATCAGGAGTAATGAGGAACTACTGAGGTACCTAATCCTACAGTGCCTTCTCTATAGGAATAGTGTTAAGGACTCTTAGGGAACCCACAAAGACTAAATGAAGGCTCCTAGTAAAATGTGCAGGATGCAGCCCCTGTATAACCCTTAAAGAGCAAGCACTCAAAAATATGCATTAAAAATGGTATACATTTATTACTGTGTATTTTTCTTCAGTACCAATAAACCAACTCTCCAGCTCTAACAGGTTCAATACCACCCTAAGCCCCAAACCTGCTGGAGTTTTGATTTTAATATATAAAAGTGTTTGTTGCTTCAAGGTGTCCTTTCTTATTACTTACTCCATTTAAATACACTCCTGCTGTGCTGCAGGTGACACACAAAGGATCAGTGTCATGCGGTTTGATGATTAAATAACAAATTTCTCCGTGCATTTGTCTCCAGGGAGGAGCTCGGCATCCATTAGAGAACGTGTAATCTGTAACCAATTAGCAGGAGTGTTTCTATCAGATTTAAATATGCATTTTTTAATAGTTATGACTGATGTTAATATAACATGTGTATAAATCAAGGTCTCAAACCAGTATCTTACTCTTGAGAATTTATCCTCGGTTTGGAATTAATCATGTGAAATGCTGAGAACTGTTGGCTGATCCAACAAAGGACTGTAACACATGCTCAGCACTTTTGAGGGTCAAGGACACAGTTTACTTCCAGTGAAGTCAGTCATATGATTAGGGATTATTTCTATAAATAAAGCCTGAAGAATAACATTTCATATCTGAAGAAAATTTTTATTCTACTTTATAAATTTAAAGTAAAAATAAACAGCTTAAATTGATTAGGAAATTTATTTTAGCAAATTCACGCGGAAGTCACGAGTATATATAAATGTGACATATGATAAAACATAGGCACAACAAAAGGAAAGTATTAAATTTGAACCTGATGTATATTCCAGTGATTCCAGTACTGTATCTTCTCCTTTTCCAGAGAAATGCTTGAGAAGATTCACCTCATTATTTACAGCACTTGGATTTAGTCTTACCTCTCTGTAATTAACAGAAAATGGTCTAAAATCTATTCATCAAAAACATGCACTTAGAGAAATCAAAATAGAAAATAATAGGATTTTTTTCTTGCAAAACGAGTCAACAAAAATCTAGAAATAGAACAAATTCTTTTTTTTCATTTTATGTGTTTTATCAAATATTAGTTATGCTAATACAAAATTTTCTTAACTACAGAACAAACTGAATGGAATACTTCATATGCCTCAATGAAGAAACAAACATCTCCCGGAAAATATTTTTTCTGTTAATGTGTTATTTTATGATTTATTCAATTTGCTACTGAAATGTAAAACATGCAAAACCAAACCCAAACATGCTCATGGACACACACACACACACACACACGTATGTACAGCCAAAGCAAGGTGTCTGGAATTTTTTTTTCATTAATTTAATGAATAGAGAAAGTTGTTTCAGTTACTTTAACTTTTTATCACTCTGAAAGCACATATTATGGGTTGAATCAAATCTAATTTAATTTTTAAAATCTATTTTTTTAATGACATGCCTAGCTTTCCATTTTGAATGTACTTACTGTGAAATGTGTTTTAAAGAACTGTTAAGTAGTTGCATATCCAGCTGACTTAGAAGTATAAAGATTTTCATTTTAATCTCTGTTTCAGGGTCATCATCTTTTTTCACTTTGTCAAGCAAATGCAACATGGACATATCTTCTCCTTCAATGGTCCCATATCCAGGGCCAAGGATATTCACTATAGGATCTCTATTAGCTACAGAACAAAATAAATAGCAACAACATAATGTGAAAATTCATTACAAGATTAACATTTTTCTTATTTTAACTGCCAAATAATTTCAACACTGTTAATTTATAATAAGAACTTTAATAATGTGCATGAGTATTCATCAATCATTACTAAATACAAAGTAAATAAAAGTATGATGAAATTATTTCATGTCCCTGTGCAGTTTGAAATAGACTTGTGTAGAACTAATTTTTAAAAAGATTAAAATATTAAGACCCAAAAGCTTTTTGATAATAAATACATTTGCTTTTTACAACAAGGATTAGGAATCATTCCATCAAGAGGTGAATATTAAATACATTTTCCTTTACCAACACTGCTCTTCCCAGAAAATACCTGTGTCATCACCAAATCAGACAAGCAGTGGGTTTAACTCACTAAAACCAGATCAGTGTGCATATATGCTTTAGTGTTAAAGACATCTTAAAAGTTTTCTAGCAGCATTCCCAATATCCCGTAACTTCCTCAGCTGTAACTGCTGTCCCTTCTGATAAACAGGGACATAACTGCACATTGGTTGGTTTTATGTGTACATTTTGCCTGTTGCAAGAGAAGTCCTGTACATCTATGAATGTTTCCCTGTGATTACCCTGTTCCTATATTTTTTCTCTGCTATTTGTGGTTGATCTGTGCCAGTAACAGGGCACTAGACTAGACCGACCTTAAATTTGATGCAGTGTAAGCATTTATGTTTAACTATTGCTAATGTATTACCTTCTGTTAAGGTTACCAAATAACATTACCTGTGTCTTTCACCTTCAATGCAAACTGGATATCCTGGTTAGCCTATCGAAGTGTTATTATTGAAAAGCTAGGATTTGTGTATGACTCCAAAGTACTGATACACATATTCCAAAACCCTTTTATAGAAGGGCCTGGGAATGTTTGCTCTGGATCCAGCACAGGTAAGAATTTCTTCACTATACAAGGTTTTCTTTGGCTATTTTTAAGGAATCAACATTTTTAAAAGAGTATTTAATTACAAGTGTAGGAAAAACTGCTAACAATTTTCCATGAGACATCTTTTTTTTTTTCTGAAAAATATAAGCGTACTCTCTGTTGCAATAACTGAGGTACTACTCAGAATACAGGAATTTGCACATGAAATTGAAAAAATAACTTTAAAACTTAACTTTATTCCAGATTGCACCGTTACTGATTTCAATGTAAATAAGAGAAAAAAACAGAAATTTAATGAAATTTTGGGTCAGCACTTTCCTCCAGCTTCATGAATCAATGCTTTGTCATATATTTAAAATGAATGCATGCACCCATCTTTTCTTCATATTTGATAAATGCAAGTTAAAGGAGAAGCCATATTTTTAGAAAGAGAGAAAAGGAAAAAAAATAACAAAGGAAAAAAATGACCTTCAAGGCATGCTTGTGCTTCCTTTAACTTTTTGTCCATTGCAATATGTAGCAAATAGGACAGCTGGTCAAAACTGCGAACTTTGATAGTTGATCCTGTGAGGAGGAGCAATGGTTGYCCATCTTTGCTTTTGGCATCAGACTGAACAGTTGTTCCACTAGAAAAATGAGGAAAAAAAACTTTAATAAACAGCAAGTTTTAGGGAAGGATCCATCACTAAGAACTTTGTTCAAGTTGCACATGATAAAGCAGGTTTTTTTTAACTGCAGTGCAGATAATTTATGATGTAAACCCTTCAAATTCATGGCAAACCAGCATGGGTGATTCATTTTTCCTACCTTGGCAACACCTTTTAAGGGAATTTTTTCAGGCTGCATTACAGAGTATTACTACAGTGTTATTGAAACCAAGCTTGAATTTGTCTACTTGTCAAACAAAATTTGTTAACTTCCCCAGCAGCTTTATAATTCAGGGAAAAACAATTTTCACATCTACAAAATCTTAATATGCCACTGTTCAAAGAATTACAGAAATATATGGAGTTTCTGTAGCCTAAGTATTAAGCAGCAATGCAAAGACAGGTAAAGACAGACTGAAAAAGAAGCATAAGCCTTCGATTATYGGTATTTTTTCACTACTAATTTGAAAATACTAGAAGAAAACGTTAGCATATTTGGTAAGTACRACATAGCGACATAACCAAATTTTATGACTGAAACCATATTAATATATTACTACAGTCTGTTCCTAGAGAACCTACGGAGAGTTCTGTCCGCAGAGAAACTGTAATTCAAACGTGTGTTTGCAAATACACCTCGATCGCTGCAGTAAAGCACTTCTGTCCCATCAGAAGGAGCTGCCAGCACTCACAGAAGGGACATGAATCACTGCTAGCCACGTAAAACGTCTCCGGAGCAGCAGTGAAAGCYCATCCGCCGTGTTCCTGCAATAAATTTCTCATGAAACAGGTTTGTGCCACAACCAAGATGCGACAGCCTCAAACTCTGCAAGAAAGTTATTTGAAGTGAATTTTTTTCAGTGTAAAGCAGTTGTAAGCCCAGACTCRTGGGGCTTTCTCCGTGCCCCGCCACTTACTCGCCCTGGTAGCCGGCGCCGAAGGCTGCGCAGCCCAGCTGCGTCCTCCACTCCAGGGGCTCTCGGAAGACGAACGCCGCCTCCTGTGGGTGCCGGCTGCTGAAGCCCTCCACAAATCTAATGATTTCGTTCAAGAGGGACTCATTCAAGGGGGTGATCTCGAGGGTGCCGCGGCCRGCGCCGGCCGAGGTCCACTGGGCCGCCCTGGCCAGCGCCGCTCCCATGGCCACCCTGGCAGACCACACACACGACGCAGACATTAATAAAGTTACAGTTATTAAGAATGATTCTTCCAACRAGGATAAATCCCCGAGGGGGGCATTGAAGCCGGGTAGAGGGTGTCCCCCGTCCCCCAGCTCCCTCCTTCCCACCGCGGGGCCTCCAGCCCCTACCTGTGCCGGGTGCTCCGCTCACGTCGCCATGGGGCCCGGCCCGGCAGCTGCCGGTTACCAGGACACGGGTAAACACCGCTGGTGGCCATGGGGACACACAGGGACACGGCATGGACTGGGACAAGTGCCAAGGGGAGGTCRGTGCCTGCGACGGGTCCCCACAGCGGCTGCCTGGTCCCTGCTGAGCCCCGCTGAGGGTGCCCGCCAAGCAGAGGGGCCCTGTGGACACCATTTCAATGACCAATCTGTGGGTATATTTTCTTACACCAGCACTAGTCTTTTACATTATACTTGAGTATTTTGATTTCTTAACTTTTATACCCCGTTTCTGAATTAGAATATTTTCCCTAGGCTAAACAAGCTAAGTACCCTCTTCGATCTTCATCTCTCTTATCATCTTATTATTCCTTATTTGCCAGTGTTTCAGTCTGCACTTGATTTTCTTAGACAGATGTGACAGTAATTCTAATGAGACTGCACCAGTGCTCTTTATGATAGCGTTAATATTCTTCATTTCTTCTGCAAGTTCCTCAGCTACATGTCATAGGATATATCTAGGATTGTATGTGTTGTTCAGATCAGGTTGTGGACTCTGACTCCTTGCAATTCAATAATGCAACCAATTTTTTTTCCATTTTACTTTCCTGCAATGAGTTTGCAGCTTTCTATAGGCCTTAAACATAGTGTTGCAGCTTGACATGATAAATTTTGAGTTTCTTAAGTAAAAAAGATTTTTATCACACTATCTATGTTTTGATCCCTGTCTTCTACTCCCTTTCCAAAGTAGTTTTTGAACCCAATGGTAGCAAATCTGAACTGTATTTCACAGAGGGTTAGTGTCTTGGAAATAGTTAAGCTCCTACAAATTTTGTAAAATATGGAATATTTGAATAGAGGAGAAAGGACTTAATATTTGGTTAATGAGTTAAAGATTAGCAATATCCGGATGGTTATTTTCCCAAAAATRATAGTAAAGGAGAATCTGCTGTTGTTTTTAAGAAATGGTTTCCATAGGGGAATTGTGGTCTACAATCCAAGCCTGAATGTGATTTTTGTATTTATCAGTAAAGAAAACAATAAAATATTTCAGAATATGAATTCTATTACTAAACTGTTCTTTCCTCTAGTCATGGATGGTTATTTATTCCCRTCTTTTACTCACTCCTGTTCACTACTGCACAAGTCTTTTCAATATCTGAGTATACTCAGGAAGAAAAAAATCGGTATCAAGAAATAATCATGTGACTGTGATTATGTCATATTAGTATTTGTAGTAGCGTGTTAGAGGACTGTGATTTTTAAAGATGCCGTAAATGTTTTCATATGTTTTCTTTGGAGCATGAAAAAAGATGTGGTTTGGGTTACTGGGGCCTTAACATGGTGCCATATCCTTTCAAGGAAACTCAGTCTGTTTTCCTGAGTTTGTAATGTTTTCATGGAGAATAATTACATTCCAGGCTTTATTTATATATGTGTGTGTATATATATATACATATACAAAATATATTTATTTATATTTTTATAATTATTTATTTATTTGTTTTTATTTTTACATTATTTTTCCATATCCACAACCTCAAATCCATCTTCATGTAATGTTCTCTCAAGAAATAGCTTCCATGAAAACATATATATGACAGCAATGAAAGACAAGGCTTTGGAAAGGGATCTTCTGGAGTGCAGTTATTTGATTACGCAGAATCACAGAATATTTAAGGTTGGAAGGGACCTCTACAGATCATCTAGTCCAACCTTCCTGCTCAAGCA